>NC_041388.1:354322843-354341389 GCF_002162155.2 Triticum dicoccoides | reverse complement strand
GACAAGGAGGGGGGCGGCGCCCCCCTTTCCTTTCTTCCCTCTCCTCCATCCCCCCAAGTCCTAATCCAACTAGGGAAAGTGGGGAGTCCTACTCCCGGTAGGAGTAGGACTCCTCCTGCGCGCCTCCTCCTAGGGCCGGCCGCACCCCCCCTCTTGCTCCTTTATATACCGGGGCAAGAGGGCACCTCTAAACACACAAGTTGATCCTCGTGATCGTTTTCTTAGCCGTGTGCGGTGCCCCCTTCCACCATACTCCTCGATAATATTGTAGCGGTGCTTAGGCGAAGCCTTGCGACGGTAGAACATCAAGATCGTCACCACGCCGTCGTGCTAACGGAACTCTTCCCCGACACTTTGCTGGATCGGAGTCCGGGGATCGTCATCGAGCTGAACGTGTGCAGAACTCGGAGGTGCCGTACGTTCGGTACTTAGATCGGTCGGATCGGGAAGACGTACGACTACTTCCTCTACGTTGTGTCAACACTTCCGTTGCCGGTCTACGAGGGTACGTAGACAACACTCTCCCCTCTCGTTGCTATGCATCACCATGATCTTGCGTGTGCGTAGGAATTTTTTTGAAATTACTACGTTCCCCAACAGTGCCATCCGAGCTAGGTTTTATGTGTTGATGTTATATGCACGAGTAGAACACAAGTGAGTTGTGGGCAATATAAGTCATACTGCTTACCAGAATGTCATACTTTGGTTTGGCGGTATTGTTGGATGAAGCGGCCCGGACCGACATTGCACGTATGCTTACACGAGACTGGTTCTACCGACATGCTTTGCACACAGGTGGCTGGCGGGTGTCAGTTTCTCTAACTTTAGTTGAACCAAGTGTGGCTACGCCCGGTCCTTGCGAAGGTTAAAACATCACCAACTTGACAAACTATCGTTGTGGTTTTGATGCGTAGGTAAGATTGGTTCTTGCTTAAGCCCGTAGCAGCCACGTAAAACTTGCAACAACAAAGTAGAGGACGTCTAACTTGTTTTTGCAGGGCATGTTGTGATGTGATATGGTCAATACATGATGCTAAATTTTATTGTATGAGATGATCATGTTTTGTAACCGAGTTATCGGCAACTGGCAGGAGCCATATGGTTGTCACTTTATTGTATGCAATGCAATTGCGCTGTAATGCTTTACTTTATCACTAAGCGGTAGCGATAGTCGTGGAAGCATAAGATTGGCGAGACGACAACGATGCTATGGTGGTGATCAAGGTGTCGCGCCGGTGACGATGGTGATCATGACTGTGCTTCGAAGATGGAGATCACAAGCACAAGATGATGATGGCCATATCATATCACTTATATTGATTGCATGTGATGTTTATCTTTTATGCATCTTATCTTGCTTTGATTGACGGTAGCATTTTAAGATGATCTCTCACTAATTATCAAGAAGTGTTCTCCCTGAGTATGCACCATTGCGAAAGTTCTTCGTGCTGAGACACCACGTGATGATCGGGTGTGATAGGCTCTACGTTCAAATACAACGGGTGCAAAACAGTTGCACACGTGGAATACTCAGGTTATACTTGACGAGCCAAGCATATACAGATATGGCCTCGGAACACAGAGACCGAAAGGTCGAGCGTAAATCATATAGTAGATATGATCAACATAGTGATGTTCACCAATGAAACTACTCCATCTCACGTGATGATCGGACATGGTTTAGTTGATTTGGATCACGTGATCACTTAGAGGTTTAGAGAGATGTCTATCTAAGTGGGAGTTCTTTAGTAATATGATTAATTGAACTTAAATTTATCATGAACTTAGTGCCTGATAGTATCTTGCTTGTTTATGTTTAATTGTAGATAGATGGCCCGTGTTGTTGTTCCGTTGAATTTTAATGTGTTCCTTGAGAAAGCAAAGTTGAAAGATGATGGTAGCAATTACATGGACTGGGTCCGTAACTTGAGGATTATTCTCATTGCTGCACAGAAGAATTATGTCCTGGAAGCACCGCTGGGTGCCAGGCCTGCTGCTGGAGCAACACCAGATGTTATGAACGTCTGGCAGAGCAAAGCTGATGACTACTCGATAGTTCAGTGTGCCATGCTTTACGACTTAGAATCGGGACTTCAACGACGTTTTGAAAGTCATGGAGCATATGAGATGTTCCAGGAGTTGAAGTTAATATTTCAAGAAAATGCCCGGATTGAGAGATATGAAGTCTCCAATAAGTTCTATAGCTGCAAGATGGAGGAGAACAGTTCTGTCAGTGAGCATATACTCAAATGTCTGGGTATAATAATCACTTGATTCAATTGGGAGTTAATCTTCCAGATGATTGCGTCATTGACAGAATTCTCCAATCACTTCCACCTAGCTACAAGAGCTTCGTGATGAACTATAATATGCAAGGGATGAATAAGACTATTCCCAAGCTCTTCACACTGCTGAAACCTGCGGAGGTATAAATGAAAAAGGAGCATCAAGTGTTGATGGTCAACAAGACCACTAGTTTCAAGAAAAAGGGCAAAGGGAAGAAGAAGGGGAACTTCAAAAAGAACAGCAAGCAAGTTGCTGCTGAGGAGAAGAAACCCAAATCTGGACCTAAGCCTGAAACTGAGTGCTTCTACTGCAAGCAGACTGGTCACTGGAAGCGGAACTGCCCCAAGTATTTGGCGGATAAGAAGGATGGCAAGGTGAACAAAGGTATATGTGATATACATGTTATTGATGTGTACCTTACTAATGCTCGCAGTAGCACCTGGGTATTTGATACTAGTTTTGTTGCTAATATTTGCAACTCAAAACAGGGACTACGGATTAAGCGAAGATTGGGTAAGGACGAGGTGACGATGCGCGTGGGAAATGGTTCCAAAGTCGATGTGATCGCGGTCGGCACGCTACCTCTACATCTACCTTCAGGATTAGTATTAGACCTAAATAATAGTTATTTGGTGCCAGCGTTGAGCATGAACATTATATCTGGATCTTGTTTGATGCGAGATGGTTATTCATTTAAATCAAAGAATAATGGTTGTTCTATTTATATGAGTAATATCTTTTATGGTCATGCACCCTTGAAGAGTGGTCTATTCTTATTAAATCTCGATAGTAGTGACACACATATTCATAATGTTGAAGCCAAAAGATGCAGAGTTGATAATGATAGTGCAACTTATTTATGGCACTGCCGTTTAGGTCATATCGGTGTAAAGCGCATGAAGAAACTCCATACTGATGGATTTTTGGAACCACTTTATTATGAATCACTTGGTACTTGCGAACCGTGCCTTATGGGCAAGATGACAAAAACACCGTTCTCCGGTACTATGGAGAGAGCAACAGATTTGTTGGAAATCATACATACAGATGTATGTGGTCTGATGAATGTTGAGGCTCGTGGCGGATATCGTTATTTTCTCACCTTCACAGATGACTTAAGCAGATATGGGTATATCTACTTAATGAAACATAAGTCTGAAACATTTGAAAAGTTCAAAGAATTTCAGAGTGAAGTTGAAAATCATCGCAACAAGAAAATAAAATTCCTACGATCTGATCGTGGAGGAGAATATTTGAGTTACGAGTTTGGTGTACATTTGAAACAATGTGGAATAGTTTCACAACTCACGCCACCCGGAACACCACAGCGTAATGGTGTGTCCGAACGTCGTAATCGTACTTTACTAGATATGGTGCGATCTATGATGTCTCTTACTGATTTACCGCTATCATTTTGGGGTTATGCTTTAGAGACGGTCGCATTCACGTTAAATAGGGCACCATCAAAATCCGTTAAGACGACGCCTGATGAACTGTGGTTTGGCAAGAAACCAAAGTTGTCATTTCTGAAAGTTTGGGGCTGCGATGCTTATGTGAAAAAGCTTCAACCTGATAAGCTCGAACCCAAATCGGAGAAATGTGTCTTCATTGGATATCCAAAGGAAACTATTGGATACACCTTCTATCACAGATCCGAAGGCAAGACTTTTGTTGCTAAATTCGGAAACTTTCTAGAGAAGGAGTTTCTCTCGAAAGAAGTGAGTGGGAGGAAAGTAGAACTTGATGAGGTAACTATACCTGCTCCCTTATTGGAAAATAGTACATCATAGAAACCAGTTTCTGTGACATCTACACCAATTAGTGAGGAAGCTAATGATGATGATCATGAAACTTCAGAACAAGATACTACTGAACCTCATAGATCAACCAGAGTAAGATCCTCACCAGAGTGGTACGGTAATCCTGTTCTGGAAGTCATGCTACTAGATCATGATGAACCTACGAACTATGAAGAAGCGATGGTGAGCCCAGATTCCGCAAAATGGCTTGAAGCCATGAAATCTGAGATGGGATCCATTTATGAGAACAAAGTGTGGACTTTGGTTGACTTGCCCAATGATCGGAAGCAATTGAAAATAAATGGATCTTCAAGAAGAAGACTGACGCTGACGGTAATGTTACTGTCTACAAAGCTCGACTTGTCGCAAAAGGTTTTCGACAAGTTCAAGGAATTGACTACGATGAGACCTTCTCACCCGTAGCGATGCTTAAGTCTGTCTGAATCATGTTAGCAATTGCCGCATTCTATGATTATGAAATTTGGCAGATGGATGTCAAAACTGCATTCCTGAATGGATTTCTGGAAGAAGAGTTGTATATGATGCACCCGGAAGGTTTTGTCGATCCAAAGGGAGCTAACAAAGTGTGCAAGCTCCAGCGATCCATTTATGGACTGGTGCAAGCCTCTCGGAGTTGGAATAAACGCTTTGCTAGTGTGATCAAAGCATTTGGTTTTGTACAAACTTTTGGAGAAGCCTGTATTTACAAGAAAGTGAGTGGGAGCTCTGTAGCATTTCTGATATTATATGTAGATGACATATTACTAATCAGAAATGATATAGAATTTTTGGATAGCATAAAGGGATACTTGAATAAGAGTTTTTCAATGAAAGACCTCGGTGAAGCTGTTTACATATTGGGCATTAAGATCTATAGAGATAGATCAAGACGCTTAATTGGACTTTCACAAAGCACATACCTTGACAAAATTTTGAAGAAGTTCAAAATGGATCAAGCAAAGAAAGGATTCTTGCCTGTGTTAGGTGTGAAATTGAGTAAGACTCAATGCCCGACCAATGCAGAAGATAGAGAGAAAATGAAAGATGTTCCCTATGCTTCAGCCATAGGCTCTATCATGTATGCAATGTTGTGTACCAGACCTGATGTGTGTCTTGCTATAAGTCTAGCAGGGAGTGTCGGCGTTCTGGGAACGGGGGTCCCCAGACTTGCCTGCCTACGGCCTACGGCGTAGCTCAAAGGGGGCCCAGCACGGCCCGTCTTCATCGACACAACCCCAAGACCCTGGCGAGGGGCCAAGCCTCTCGGGGCGGACGACACGGAGCTTCCTCAGGCACGGCCACATCAGACTGGCTCGCGAGGAGGCGGAGAGATCAAGGCGGGGTTGTCGGATTTCGGGTTCCGGTAGACCCTTGAGGTTCGAACACTGGGGTGCATGCGGAGATTTTGCCTCCTACCTACCTGCACCCCTCCGCCTTGCTAGGATCTGAACTAAGCAAAGAACAATGCAAGAGACACAGGGCTTATACTGGTTCGGGCCACCGTTGTGGTGTAATACCCTACTCCAGTGTGTGGTGTGGTGGATTGCCTCTTGGGCTGATGATGATGAACAATACAAGGAAGAACAGCCTCGCGAGGGTCTATTCTTGGCTGGGGTGATGAACTGCTGGGAGGAGCTCAGTCACCTTTCTCTCTCTCTCTCTCTTTCTGATCTTCTCTCTCTCTTTTTCCCTGCCTCTCCTTGCTCTGTCTCTCTGTCCCCCCGTGTCCCTGTGGGTGGCTGGTCCTATTTATAGAGGCCCTGGTCCTCTTCCCAAATATCGAGCGGGAAGGGAGCCAACAATGGCGAGCTAATTTGAAGGGGGGCAGCTAGTATCAACTATCCTGACAAAAGTAGTCTTCGCCTGCGCAAAGCTCTGGTGATGACGCCGCCTTGGGCTCCACGGTGACCTCCATCTCGTAGTCCTCCTGGTCTTGGTCTCGTTGCACCAAAATGGCAACCTTTGCCTGATGCCTTGATACTCCGTGGCTGCGCTTGCCCCCTTTGCACCAAAGAGGAAGGGAGGACGCTGCGCATGCTGGCACCCGCCTGGCGCCCCCGGTCGTCATGGCTTGCGTCACGAGCACCTCGTGAGGTACCCCGCCTTGATCTCTCCGCCTCCTCGTGAGCCAGCCTGACGAGGCTGCGCCTGAGGAAGCTCCGCTTCATCCGCCCCATGAGGCTTAGCCCCTCGCGAGGGTCTTGGGTTTGTGTTGGTGAAGATGGGCCGCGCTGGGCCCCCTTTTAGCCACGCCACAGGCCGCAGGTAGGCAAGTCTGGGGACCCCCGTTCCCAGAACGCCGATAGTAGCCCCCGGGCCCAAGGTGCACCCGGACTTGGCCGTGCTGGGAGGCGGAAGGGCAAGAGTGAAGCACCGCGGGCCCTAACAGCCTGCGGCCTTGGGCGCCGCGTGGTGGTTGACTGGACGTGGGCGCCTCGACTTCCCCATGGCGCCTCGGCAACTGCACGGATTGGGCAAGTCCCTGCATGCAAAGTGGGTCATGATTACCTATAGTCGTGGAGGTCGGCGGTTGGCCTTCGCCGGCCATAAGTACGGGGCAGCGCGCGCCCTTCCAGTCCATCCCTCCTTGCTTGTCCTTCTTCCCGATCCTTGCTCCGTCTTGCTGCGATGGCTCCGATCCGCCGGTTCTCGACGGCAGAGAAAGGAAAAGCTCCCCGAGAGGATCTAGACCCACTTCCACCGAAGAAACGGCTCGTCCCCCGTGGCCCGGACGAAGGGGCCCTTGAGGTGGTGTCAAGGCCTTGGTGCGAGCGGGTGCCGCCGGGTTTCCCGCTGCCATTGTACGCCCACGTCGAGGGCCCCGAAGGAGCTGATGATGACCGCCATGGGCGGCGCCACCGTCGGCGCCGACGGGTCACGAAGGTGTGGGTCGTCCCCCCTGGGGTTCACACTGAGGGCTCCTCCCAAGAGTTCGTAATCCACGTCGCCATCCCTCTTCAGTCTTGGATCCACCTTCCTCCCATCTTCGCCTCCATCATCCCGCAGGGGGAGCCCCCGGAGCTCTGGCTGCAGCACGCCGGCTGCAGCACCCTCGCGACCGAGGCAGAGGTCGTGGTCATTGCCCCGGGCGAGGTCTTCATGACTCGGGGCTGGAGAGAGATCGCCCGGGTTTGCAGGGTGAGGGGTGTCTTCGCGGTCCACTTGGATTACGACGGTGCTTCGGTGATGCTCCTCAAGGTCTTCAACGCGAGCGGGCGCCGGCTGGAGTGTTGCCCCGGGGAAGGTGGCCCGGACCCTGCCGTGACGAGGACTGGGCCCGCCAACCGCTCCCTTGGCGGCTCCTCAGGTGGTGGAGGCATCGGAGGCTCCAGCGACTCCGGCGAGCTCTTCGCGACTCTGGAGACAAGCGACGACAACTACGAGCCCCCGAGCCGGCGCCGCTCCTGGAGCAGGGCGGGCTCGTCAGGCCGCCGCCGACTCTGATCTGGATGGGGTTGGCGTCGGTGCTTGACGGCCCACTGTTGATGATGGCGTCTTTTGCAGGGTCGCGCGTAGTTTGTCTCTTTAGGATCTGTTCCCTGCGAGGAATCAAGAACACGCCCCGTGGGGGCTTGTAAGGTGCATGTGATCCTGTTTTGTTAGTATAACCCTTGTCGTAGAATTGCGCGAGTTGCTCATTCCGTCTTAGCTCAGTCCTCCCTTTCGAGCCTCATGAGGGCTTGGTGCTCTGCGCCGACAGGTCCCAGTCCCAAGGCGGCTTCAGCCGTCGCTGGTATGCCAGGTCACGATGCCGTGGTCAAGGCCAGGAGGTGAGCGACCCGGAGTCCGGTAAGAGCCCCTGAGTCGCGATGCTCAGGAGGTCCCCTTTGGCGCCCAAGCAGCCGTTGTTTGTGAGAAAGGAGAGTGGCATCGCTAACACGGGGTAGCATTAGGTGCGGGGATGGTGCCACGGCAGCTTGCGCTTCCGGGTGATGACTTATATCGAGGATCATGGGCCGCTCTCTAGTGTGTCCCCGGGTCCGTGCATCGGCAGGCGCGAGGTTGCCCGGCGAGGTCCTCGTGTGTGTCTCCCCTCTCGCCTTTGCTACCCTTTCTGCTCTACGTCCTCGGGTCCCGGCCCTCGAGCGAGTCTCAGCCGTCGCTGGTATGCCAGGTCGCGATGCCGTGGTCAAGGCCAGAGGGTGAGGACTGGAGAGCCAGTAGGAGCCCTGAGTCGCAATGCTCAGGCACCGCCCCTTTAACGTGCAAGCGGTTCACGCGGACGAGAGCGAAGGAGACACCACATGGGCCTCGCCTGACGCAGCCCCCTTCAGGTGGTCCTGCAGGTCCATCATAGAAAAAACAAGGGGTTGCCATGGCAATTGACAGTCAGCCGTTGGTTGCTTCCGAGGGGTAGTGAGGCACTGAAGGCTTGACGAGGTGACGCTATGCGGGGCTGCCGCGGCCCGAGCTCGGCCATCCAGGTCGGCGTTGCAGGGACGGACCCATGCGCAAGCGTCGTGCCGTTTGGGAGCAGCTCCGTTAGTTGGCATCGGCTGAGCAGGCAACTGGGTAAAACACATTAGCCGCGAAGGAGTGGATTCGTTCAAATAGATGCTGGGAATGCGGACATTACTGGGTCAGGCCCGAGCGGCTTGGGGGATCATGCAGCCCGAGGGGCGCCCCCAACAAGGTAAGATAACAACATGGAATAAAAAGGGATACACGCTGCAGGGACGGACCCACATGGCCTGGGAATAATGCAGCCCTGGGGGCGCTCCCAGCTGGAAGTGGAAACTTGAAAGATGTCACCTGATGACGTTGAGGACGAAGGAGCATTGATGTAGCAGGCTTAGTGGGTTGCGGGAGCCGATCCTCACGAGCCCCCAGGCCCAGGGGCCTCGGGAGGTTCCGGAGGCACTGGCGGCTCCTCACGGGCCATCTCCATCCCTGCCAGGGCTGCGGAACGCCCTGCCTCTCGTGCCTGATGCCCCTCATGAGGCGCTGGTACGTGTCAGCCACGTTCGGCAAGCTGTAAGGCATGCGAACGTAGCTGTGGGGTGGACCTCCGCAGCACCCCACTCGCGAGGGCCAGAGGCGCTCCAGAGAGGCGACTCGGTTGAGCCCTGGTATGTCGATGCAGACGCGCAGCCCACCATCCTCGCTTGGATGGGGAGCCACTGCTGGTAGGCGGCGGCCGCCTTTCATGACTCTTGACTCCTAAGCTCCTGAATGGCCTTGCTGACAAACTCCTGAGGGTCTGGATCTCCTTGCCTTGCTCCTTCTTGAGGGAAACGTGCTTCGAAACACGCCTCCATGTGGTGCCCAAGCGCCTCCCTCGTGACCCTGGCTAGGTCGGTGGCCCTCCAGGGGAGAGCCCCCGAGCCCTGCCTGAGGAGGGCGCTAGGCGCACTTTCCTATGCGATGGAAGGAGGTTCCCCCTGGGCAGGCGCGGGCCCAGAGGGGCCTGCCTCCTGAGTGGTCGGGCCGGACGATGTCTTCTTCTTCTTAGGGGCGGTCTCGGGAGGCCTCCTGCTTCCATGATTCGGGTCTTCCAGTGACGCGTCCTGAAAGGCTCGTTCCAGGGAACACACCGCATCCTTCTCTTCACATGGCACCGTGATGACCCCGCCGCTTCCTGGCATCTTGAGGACGTTGTAGCCGTGGTGAGTTACGGCCATGAACTTGGCCAGCGCTGGGTACCCAAGGATGGCGTTGTACGGTAGGCGAATGTGAGCGACGTCGAAGTCAATAAGCTCGGTGCGGTAGTTGTCGCGTGCCCCAAAGGTGACAGGGAGGCGGACCTGCCCAATTGGGACCGTGGAGCCGTCGGTGATACTGGAGAAAGGCTTGGTTGGCTGAAGCTGGCTGTAGGGCACTTGGAGGTTGTTGAATGTTTCCACGGACAGGACGTTGAGCCCTGCCCCGCCATCGATGAGGGTCTTGGTGACCACCACATTGCTGATGATTGGGGAACAAAGCATCGGGAGAACTCCGGCTGTAGCCGCACACTTGAGTTGATCTGTTGAGATGAACATGATGGCACACGCCGACCACCTGAGAGGGCGCGTGGCTTCGAGCCTGGGGAGGGCTGCGTTCACTTCGCGGGCGAACTGCTTGAAGATGCGCTGAGAGGCTGGGGCTTGTGCCCCGCCCAGGATGCAGGCGATCGCGCGCGGCTCCTGGAAGCCCCCAGCCCCCTCGTCCTGGTGGCGGTCCTCGTTTATCCTTGGCTGCGGCGGCAGCGGTGGGAGGCCTACGTTGCCTTGCGGGCGATCCTCGCGAGGCTGATCCCTCCAGTCTCCCTTGCGAGGCTGATCTCTCCAGCCTCCCTCGCGAGGCGGGTCTTGCCAGCGATCCTCGCGAGGTTGATCGCGCCACCCTTGGCGCGGGCCACGGTCTTCCCAGCGTCCTGCGTTCCTTCCTCCTCCTCGGTCATAGCCCCGGTCACTGCGGTCAGGGCGACGGCCGATCCTTCCTTCTCGCACGGCTCGGAGCTCTTGACATTCGTTGGTGTTGTGGGTATGGAGGTCGTGGTACACACAGTATCGGCTGCCCTTGGAAGGTTCGTGTTGATCTCTGCCCCGCTTGGTGTCTGGTTCTACCGCGAGCATGGCAGCCCCTTGCGCTTCACATCCTTGGCCTTGGGATTCTTCTCTTCTGGGTCTGCGGCAGGCAGCTCGAGGAGGGAGAGACGCCCTTCCTCGGCCCTGGCGCACTTGTTTGCCAGGTTGAACAGTTCCAAGGAGGTGCACAGGTCTTCATGCATCGCCAGCTCCTCCTTCATCTTGACGTCGCGCACGTTGTCGGAGAAGGCCGAGATGATGGCCTCCTCAGTCACCTTGGGAATCTTGAGGCGTGCGCTGTTGAAGCGCTGGATGTACTTCTGCAGGGTCTCCCCGGGCTGTTGCTTGATGCGGCGCATGTCGCTCACGGCGGGTGGCCGGTCGCGAGTGCCTTGGAAGTTGGCGATGAAGCGGGTGCGCATCTCGTCCCAGGAGGAGATTGTGCCTGGAGCCAGGTTCAGGAGCCAGGTGCAGGCCCCGTCCTTGAGTGCCATGGGGAACCAGTTCGCCATGACCTTCTCATCTCCGTTGGCAGCTTCGATGCCCAGCTCATAGAGCTGGAGGAACTCCGCAGGGTCAGCCGTGCCGTCGTAGAGAGGAGGCAGGTCTCGCTTGAACTTGTCGGGCCACGCGACGTTGCGTAGCTCGGCGGTGAAGGCGCGGCAGACTGCTGTGGCCACAGGAGGCGTTGGATGACGGGGAACTTGGTCTTGCATGTCCCCACGCGCTGCAGCTAGGAGCAGCACGAGGTCCTGACGCGCGGGAGCAGGAGCATGGTCGCGACGTGCTGGAGCAGGGAGCGCCCGGGTAGCTTCCTGCGGGCGAGGGACTTCTTGACAGCTCTGCTCTTGCTGCGCCGGCGCCTGACGGAGCGGGTTCCGCCCAGGGGCCACGCGCCTTGGAGCCATGGCGCCTTCCTGAGGAGGAGGCAGCCGGGGCGCCGCCGGGGCTTCACTGCCGCGCGGGGCGGGATGCGGTGCAGCGGAACGGACGGCGCAGGAGAGCCCCCTGCGGCGCGGACAAGCTCGGCGATGTGGTCGAGCCATTCTTCGTAGACGTCGTCGACGGGACGGTAGCGCAGGAGCTCGTTCGCCGCGATGAGTGCAGCCCGAGCCTCCATGGGCGCGCGGAGCGCGTGGGACGAAGAACCAGCTGGGGTGAGCGAGGGAGTTGCGGTGCGGCCGTCTTGCCACACGGACGGATGCTGGGACAATTCTTGATGCTCGTCCCCCGCCGGGCTGGTGGCGGCGTTGATGGCAGGTGACGGGGAACGGCGAGGTCGCCCGCCGACAGGGGCCGTCTGGGCGACGTGGGAAGCGAGCGCGGCCCGGCGCTCGGCGCGGGCCCGACGAGCGTCAGACATGGGCGTGATGGTCGGAGGAGAACGGGGTGGTGGAAGACAAATCCCGGCGCACCCCTACCTGGCGCGCCAAATGTCAGATTTTGGGTTCCGGCAGACCCTTGAGGCTCGAACACTGGGGTGCGCGCGGAGATTTCGCCTCCTACCTACCTGCACCCCTCCGCCTTGCTAGGATCTCAACTAAGGAAAGAACAACGCAAGAGACACAGGGTTTATACTGGTTCGGGCCACCGTTGTGGTGTAATACCCTACTCCAGTGTGTGGTGTGGTGGATTGCCTCTTGGGCTGATGATGATGAACAATAGAAGGAAGAACAGCCTCGCGAGGGTCTGTTCTTGGCTGGGGTGATGAACTGCTGGGAGGAGCTCAGTCACCTTTCTCTCTCTCTCTCTTTCCGGTCTTCTCTCTCTCTTTTTCCCTGCCTCTCCTTGCTCCGTCTCTCTGTCCCCCCGTGTCCCTGTGGGTGGCTGGTCCTATTTATAGAGGCCCTGGTCCTCTTCCCAAATATCGAGCGGGAAGAGAGCCAACAATGGCGAGCTAATTTGAAGGGGGACAGCTAGTATCAACTATCCTGACAAAAGTAGTCTTCGCCTTCGCAAAGCTCTGGTGATGACGCCGCCTTGGGCTCCACGGTGACCTCCATCTCATAGTCCTCCTGGTCTTGGTCCCGTTGCACCGAAATGGCAACCTTTGCCTCATGCCTCGGTACTCCGCGGCTGCGCTTGCCCCCTTTGCACCAAAGAGGAAGGGAGGACGCTGCGCGGGCTGGCACCCGCCTGGCGCCCCCGTCGTCATGGCTTCCATCACGGGCACCTCGTGAGGTACCCCGCCTTGATCTCTCCGCCTCCTCGTGAGCCAGCCTGACGAGGCCGCACCTGAGGAAGCTCCGCGTCGTCTGTCCCGCGAGGCTTGGCCCCTCGCGAAGGTCTTGGATTTGTGTTGATGAAGATGGGCCGCGCTAGGCCCCCTTTTAGCCATGCCGCAGGCTGCAGGCAGGCAAGTCTGGGGACCCCCGTTCCCAGAACGCCGACAGGGGTACCTCACGAGGTGCCCGTGACGCAAGCCATGACGACCAAGCGCGCCAGGCGGGCGCCAGCCCGCGCAGTGTCCTCCTTTCCTCTTTGGTGCAAAGGGAGCAAGCGCAGGTGAGAGCATCAAGCAAAGGCACCCGTTTCGGTGCAACGAGACCAAGAACAGTCCAACGGCAGGAAGGAAGTCATTGTGGAGCCCAAGCCAGCGTCACCACCAGAGCCTTTGGCAGGCGAGGACCAACTTTAGTCAGGATAAGTGTACCCGATGTTCCCCTTCAAAATGGCCAATTGTTGGCTCCCTTCCCGCTCAATATTTGGGATGAGGCCCAGGGCCTTTGCCTATAAATAGGACTAGCCACCCCCAGGGTAGGGAGGATCCAGAATCAGCCAACCCAGAAACTAGCTAGGGTCGCAATCGAGAAGAGAGAGAGAGAGAAGGGTGACTGAACTCCCCCTAGCAGTTCATCCTCCCAACCAAGAACAGACCCTCGCGAGGCTATTCTTCCTTGTATTGCTCATCATCATCAGCCCAAGAGGCAGTCCACCACACCTCACACTGGAGTAGGGTATTACACCACAACGGTGGCCCGAACCAGTATAAACCCTGTGTCTCTTGTGCTATTCTTTCCATAGCTTAGATCTTAGCAAGGCGGAGGGGTGCAGGTAGGTAGGAAGCGAAATCTCTGCGCGCACCCCAGTGTTCGAACCTCAAGGGTCTGCCGGAACCCAAAATCCGACATTTGGCGCGCCAGGTAGGGGGTGCACCGGAGTTTTCCCTTCCGCCATCGCCACGACCTGCCTCGCGATGAGAAGCGCGTTGCCTGCTCCGGCCGCCGGCTCCAGCACGGGGGCCAGGGGGCTCCGAGCCCTGGCCCCAGCCCTGCAACGGGTACGGTGGCCGGACCAGTTCAAGCCAACGACGCCGCCACGCTATGGCGGCTCGACTGATCCGCTGGCCTTCTTGCTGGCGTATGAGGAGGCCATCCTCGAAGCTGGAGGTGACGATAGGGTCATGGCCAACTGGCTCCCCATGGCCCTCACCGGCGCTCCGCGCGCATGGCTGCTCCACCTGCCGGCAGCCTCCGTGGCCTCTTGGGAAGAGCTCTGCGGCCTCTCCCCCGCCCACCAAGCTACACCAGCACCCCCGGTCGTCGCAGCCCTCCTGGGCGGCTCGCATGCGCCGCCTACAAGTCACCACGTCAAGCCGTTCATCCGCCGGGTCAGCGCCGCTTCCACCCAGCAGGGGGCTCTCTCGGACCGGGCGGCGCCCAAGGCTGGCCTAACCTTCAGCTTGGAGGACCACCCCTCCAACTCGGCCTACTCGGGTGCGCTCCCCATGCTGTGCACACCCACCATCTGCCAGGTGGCCATCACCAGAACTCTCATCGATGGCGGTGCGCGCCTCAGCGTGCTCTCGGTTGAGGCCTTCAACCTCCTCTGCATACCCCTGGAACGGCTGCAACCCAGCCGGCCCTTCTCAGGCGTTGGGGGCGGATCGTCCAGCTCCTTGGGACAGATCCGGCTCCTAGTAACCTTCGGCACCTACAACAACTTCCGCATGGAGCTGGTCGACTTCGACATCGCCCCCATCGGCCTCCCCTATAACGCCATCCTCGGCTACCCAGCGCTGGCCCAGTTCATGGCCGCGACGCACCCAGCGTACAACCTCATGAAGATGCCCGGGAGCAGCGGTGTCCTCACCATGCACGGGGACACCGGAGACGCGTTGTGAGTGCTCAAGCTCGCCTTCAAGACGGAGGCGTCGGCATAGCCCGCCGACTCGGAGACCCCCGAGCCCAAGGGGGCTGCACCCGCCAAGAAGAAACAATTGTTCACCCAAGACAAGGCAGAAACCAAGCAGATACCCGTCGATGAGGACGGGTCCACCAACGCCACTTTCACCATAGGCGCCAACCTCGAACCCGAGCAGGAGGAGGCCCTGGTCGGGTTCCTGCACGCAAACAAGAAGGTATTCGCTTGGGAGCCTGACCAGTTGGCGGGGATTCCTAGGAGCGTAATCGAGCATCACCTCAACGTGTGCCCCAACGTGCGCCCTGTGAAGCAGAAGGCAAGGCGGCAGTCCACAGAAAAGCAGGCCTTCATCGTCCAAGAGACCCGCAAACTAGAAGCCGCTGGGGTCATTCGCGAGGTCCGATACCCGGATTGGTTGGTCAACCCTGTCGTTGTGCCAAAGAAGGGAGGGAAGGAGCGCATGTGTGTCGACTTCACCAACCTCAACAAGGCATGCCCGCAAGATCCGTTCTCGCTCCCCCGCATCGACTAGATCGTCGATTCCACCGCGGAATGCGACCTGCTATGCTTCTTGGATGCCTTCTCTAGGTATCACCAGATCAAGATGGCGGTAGAAGACGTCGAAAAGACAGCCTTCCTAACCCCGTGTGGAGTGTACTGCTACACATGCATTCCCTTCGGGCTGCGTAACGTAGGGGCGACCTTTCAGCGGCTGATGCACATCACCTTAGGCCCGCAGCTCGCGAAGAATGTTGAGGCTTCTGTCGATGACATTGTGGTGAAGTCTCGGGAGGCCAGGACCCTGATACAAGACCTGGAGGAATCCTTCGCGAGCCTCAACGCAGTGAACTTGTGGCTCAACCCAGAGAAGTGTGTGTTCGGAGTCCCCTCGGGCAAGCTCTTGGGTTTCCTTGTGTCCCACCGAGGCATCGAGGCTAACCCGGAAAAGGTCAAGGCGGTAAAGGACATGAGCCCGCCAAAGACCCTCAGAGAAATGCAGAAGCTCACTGGGCGCGTGATCGCGCTAGGGCGCTTCATCTCCAAGTTGGGGGAGCAAGCGCTGCCCTTCTTCCAGCTAATGAAGAAAAAGGGGCCCTTTGAGTGGACCGAAGAGGCCGACAAGGCGTTCCAGGATCTCAAGAGATACCTGACCAACCCTCCGGTCATGGTGGCTCCGCGCCCTCAAGAGCCCCTGGTGCTCTACCTCGCCGCCACTCTCTACTCCGCCAGTGCAGCTCTGGTGGCGGTTAGAGAGGAGCGTCGAATCAAAACCACAGCAGCAGCCCGGGACAAGGCAAAACAGGAACTAGGAAGGCCCACAGAAACCGCCACCACAGCAGAGGAGGATCAGCCGCCGCAGAGGAGTGCACCGGAGGCGGAAGAGGCCCCTCTCCCGGATGGCCAGCCTCAGGAGGCCTCATCGCCTCAGGAGGCGCCATGGTCTCCGAAGGGCGCCACCAGCACTGACGCACCCAACCTCATTGAGCACCCAGTGTACTTTGTCAGCACGGTGTTGCGGGACGCGAGGGCACAGTACCCCATGCCTTAGAAGCTCCTCCTCGCGCTACTGGTGGCCTCGCGCAAGCTGCGACACTATTTTCAGGGTCACCCCATCAAGGTCGTCTCGTCATACCCCCTAGAGAGAGTGCTCAGGAGCCCTAACTCAGCTAGAAGGGTCGTTGAGTGGAACATAGAACTACAAGCGTTTCAGCTCGAATTCAGCACGACCAGAGTCATCAAGGGAGCAGCATTGGCGGATTTTGTGGCAGAATGGATGGAGGCACCAGGCCTCAAGGCCGACGACGATCGGTCCCTCTTCCCGGGAAGCGAGGCGCCAGAAGGCTGGGTCATGTACTTCGATGGGCGTTCTCCGGGCATGGCGCTGGGGCTGGGACGGTGCTTATATCGCCCACTCAGGACAAGCTCTACTACGCTGTACAGCTCTGTTTCCAGCAAGGTGAAAAGGTCTCCAACAACATAGCGGAGTATGAAGGTTTAATAGCGGGCTTGAAGGCCGTAGCTGCCCTGGGGGTGAAATGCCTCACCATCAAGGGCGATTCACAGCTCCTTGTCAATTTCTCCAACAAGGTGTACGATCTGAAAGATGAGCACATGGAAGCCTACCTTGCGGAGATCTGCAGGATGGAGAAGCAGTTCTGGGGGTTGGAGTTGCAGCATGTGCCCTGTGGCACCTATCAGGACGCCGACGACATCACCAAACGGGCGTCCAGGCAGTTACCTCAGGAGCCTGGCGTTTTCGAGGAGCGGCTCTTCAAGCCCTCAGCCTTGTCGTCATTATCAAACACGGCTCAGCCTCGGGAGGAGCTCCCCCAGCCACCTGCCTCAGGAGCCCCGGTCTGTGGCCCGGCCTTAGGAGCACGCCTGCTCCTGACGATGGAACCTCAAGAGGGGTGCTGGATCACGGAGATCCGGAGTTACTTAACACGAGGGACCCTGCTGGAGAAGGAGGAGGAAGCGAAGCGTGTGGCACGGCAGGCCACGGCATACTGCATCAAGGATGGAGAGCTCTACCGGAAGCGACCAAACAATGTGTCCCTGCGCTGCATCTCCAGGGAGCAAGGAAAGGAACTGCTGGAAGATATACACGGCGGAGACTGTGGACATCATTCATCATCACGGACCCTCGTCGGCAAGGCGTTCTGCAGTGGGTTTTATTGGCCCACCGCACTCAATGACGCCGTCGAACTAGTGAAAGCTTGTGAGGCCTGCCAGTTCCACGCCAAGCAGATCCATCAGCCGGCAGGAGGCCTGCAGACTATACCCCTTTCATGGCCATTCGCAGTCTGGGGGCTGGACATCCTGGGCCCATTTCCTTGGGCACCAGGGGGCTACCGCTACCTCTACGTCGCCGTGGACAAGTTCACCAAGTGGGCTGAAGTAGAGGCCGTCCGCACCATCCCCGCGGGTTCCGCGGTCAAGTTCATCAGGGGCATCATGAGCCGGTTCGGGGTGCCGAACCGCATCATCACGGACAACGGTTCGCGGTTCACCAGTAACCTCTTCAAAACATACTGTGCTAACCTTGGAACGCAGATATGCTACGCTTCGGTGGCGCACCCCCGAAGCAACGGCCAGCCCGAGCGAGCCAACGCAGAGGTCCTAAGGGGCCTCAAGACCAGGACGTTCAAGAAGAAGCTGGAGGCCTGCGGCAGAGGTTGGTACGACGAGCTTCAGTCCGTGTTGTGGTCCATCCGCACAACCGCGACCAAGCCAACTGGAGAGGCCCCGTTCTTCCTGGTCTACGGAGCCGAAGCGGTCCTCCCTCACGAGGTCAGACGTCGCTCCGCGCGGGTCCTGGCGTTCGACGAGGCGCAGCAGGACGCCATGCGGGGGATGGACCTCGTGCTGGGGGAGGAACGTCGCCGAGAAGCCACGCTGTGAGCGGCGAGGTACCAACAAGCACTGCGACGATATCACTACCGCAACATCCGCCCGAGAACTCTCGAGGTAGGAGACCTCGTGCTCAGGCGGGTTCTCTCCAGGGAGGGACTACACAAGCTCTCTCCCATGTGGGAGGGCCAGTTCAAGGTTGTTCATGTTTCCAGGCCCGACTGCGCGCGCTTGGAGACTCAGGAGGGGGTGCCGGTCCAGAACACATGGAACATCTAGCACCTCCGGAGGTTCTACCCCTAAAAAGGCCCGGAGCCTGTGAAGAAGGCGAATGCCTGTGAAGCTGTCGCGTTTTGGAAAAGGCCCGGAGCCTATGAAGAAGGCGAATGCCTGTGAAGCTGTCGCGTTTTGGAAAAGGCCCGGAGCCTATGAAGAAGGCGAATGCCTGTGAAGCTGTCGCG
>NC_041388.1:354312742-354322390 GCF_002162155.2 Triticum dicoccoides | reverse complement strand
GTTTTGGAAAAGGCCCGGAGCCTGTGAAGAAGGCGAATGCCTGTGAAGCTGTCGCGTTTTGGAAAAGGCCCGGAGCCTGTGAAGAAGGTGAATGACTGTGAAGCTGTCGCGTTTTGGAAAAGGCCCGGAGCCTGTGAAGAAGGCGAATGCCTGTGAAGCTGTCGCGTTTTGGAAAAGGCCCGGAGCTTGTGAAGAAGGCCAACGCCTGTGAAGCTTGCCGCCCGTGACACTCTCACGTAATAATGAGTTGGGGTTGTACACGCCCCGGAGTCTCAGGAGCGTCGGCCTCAGGCCCTGGGGCTCCCTCCCACGCCCAGTGGCAGCACTTAGCTCCGCCCTGGTGAGAAGACGTCGAAGACTAGATTAGGTGCCGGACGTGGCTTTTTCATTTGCTTTTCGTAGTTGTCTTGTTCGTTCTCATTCGAAGTTTTATTGAAGTTGTTGCCGTCTTTGGCTTGTGGTTCTTCGACTTTTCACTCTCCTACCTCGATTTCTCTTATGCAAGGCCTCGCGAGGGGGGCAGCCGAGCGCCCTCGCGAGAGTTCCTGTCCTAGTCGTTCAAAGGTTTCGCGACCTGGGTCCATTACAGGAGCACCCCTCCAGTCCATGCCCCACGGGCACCGCGACACAAACACAGGGCCTGGGTCGGTCGCCCCCCCACGGCTGGTGCCGGGAACTACCCATGCGCGGGCACATAGCCGGAAGGCACGATAACGGAAGCAAAGCGACGATTAACAACAATAACCCAAACACGCCCCTGCGGGGCTCCACACTACTGTCTTTTTACGCAGGAAAAAGGAAAAGGAAGAACAAATCAGGCGCAGCTCGCCTCACACCGGCCTGTAGGGAAGACCCGAGCTGCCTCCGGCGCTCAAGCAGACTCCCTCTCGCGCTTCACCGATGCGCGACGGCGGGCAGACACACTGACACCTCCCAAGCAGATACGACGGCGTGGAGGCTCGACCGCGGCCACCGCTAGAAGAGTCGCCGCCTGAAGAAGAACTGGTGAAGCTTGGGGAACCCTGAGCGCCGCCAATCGCGCGAGCGCTATCCTCTCCATAATCGCCGGGGTTGGGTTCCCGGCCGCGGTTGTCGTCCTCAGGGCAGCACCCTGCGCGGCGACCATCTTCCCCAAACACCCTCACGTAGAGGGTGGCGTCACCGTCAAACTTGAAGTGCAGGGTGCACCGACGACTCAAGCCACGCGCGCGGGCGAACGTCTGCCAACCGCGGGCCAAGGCCAGGCTCCCGGCTGCGGAGACCTCCAGTGAAGCCCATGAGGCCCGGCTGCAGCAGCCGTCTGCCTGGAGCCAGAGGCCGCCCTGGGCGCCGGCCGGGAGCTCGCCGAGGAGGAAGCAAGGAAGCGGAAGCCGGGTGCTAGTCGGCTCCGCCGACCACACAACGAACTCCGGCAGCACCTCTGCCGCGCGAAAGCGCGGCCTAGGGGTACGCGCGACCGAAACGCATCCCCCAGCCGCAGCAGTCCGCCCGTCACCATGCTGGAAATCATCTCCGCGGCCGCGGGGAGCTGCCGTGGTGGCCACAGGATGTTTGCGAGGGCGCCCTCAGCCGCGCTTGGGCGGGGGAGAGGCAGGCTCAACCTGGCAAGCCTTTCCCTTCTCTGCGACCGAGAACCTCCTCGACGGGGCCATGAAGAAGAAGGAGAAGCAAGGGGGGATGAACTAGAAGGGCGCGCGCCGATTCGTACTTATAGCCGGCGAGGGCCAACCGTCGCCCCCTCCCCCCCCCCACGATCGCAGGTAATTATGACCTGATTTTGCATACAGGGACTTGTCCAATCCGCGCAGTTGCCGAGGCGCCGTGGGGAAGTGGAGACGCCCACGTCCAATCAACTGCCACGCGGCGCCCAAGGCCGCAGGCTGTTAGGGCCCGCGGCGCTTCGCCCTTGTCCTTTCGCCTCCCTGCACGGCCAAGTCCGGGCGCGCCTTGGGCCCGGGGGCTACTGTCAGCGTTCTGGGAACGGGGGTCCCCAGACTTGCCTGCCTGCGGCCTGTGGCATGGCTCAAAGGGGGCCCAGCACGACCCGTCTTCATCGACACAACCCCAAGACCCTCGCGAGGGGCCAAGCCTCGTGGGGCGGATGACACGGAGCTTCCTTAGGCACGGCCACATCAGGTTGGCTCGCGAGGAGGCAGAGAGATCAAGGCGGGGTACCTCACGAGGTGCCCGTGATGCAAGCCATGACGACCAAGGGCGCCAGGCGGGCGCCAGCCCACGCAGTGTCCTCCTTTCCTCTTTGGTGCAACGGGAGTAAGCGCAGGCGAGAGCATCAAGCAAAGGCACCCATTTCGGTGCAACGAGACCAAGACCAGTCCAATGGCAGGAAGGAAGTCATTGTGGAGCCCAAGCCAGCGTCACCACCAGAGCCTTTGGCAGGCGAGGACCAACTTTAGTCAGGATAAGTGTACCCGATGTTCCCCTTCAAAATGGCCAATTGTTGGCGCCCTTCCCGCTCAATACTTGGGAAGAGGCCTAGGGCCTTTGCCTATAAATAGGACTAGCCACCCCCAGGGTAGGGAGGATCCAGAATCGGCCAACCCAGAAACTAGCTAGGGTCGCAATCGAGAAGAGAGAGAGAGAGAAGGGTGACTGAACTCCCCCTAGCAGTTCATCCTCCCAACCAAGAACAGACCCTCGCGAGGCTGTTCTTCCTTGTATTGCTCATCATCATCAGCCCAAGACGCAATCCACCACACCTCACACTGGAGTAGGGTATTACACCACAACGGTGGCCCGAACCAGTATAAACCCTGTGTCTCTTGTGCTGTTCTTTCCATAGCTTAGATCTTAGCAAGGCGGAGGGGTGCAAGTAGGTAGAAGGCGAAATCTCCGCGCGCACCCCAATGTTCGAACCTCAAGGGTCTGCCGAAACCTGAAATCCGACAGGGAGGTACCAAAGTAATCCAGGAGTGGATCACTGGACAGCGGTCAAAAACATCCTAAAATACCTGAAAAGGACTAATGATATGTTTCTCATATATGGAGGTGACAAAGAGCTCAACGTAAATGGTTACGTTGATGCAAGCTTTGACACTGATCCGGACGATTCTAAATCGCAAACCGGATATGTGTTTACATTAAACGGTGGAGCTGTCAGTTGGTGCAGTTCTAAACAAAGCGTTGTGGCGGGATCTACATGTGAAGCGGAGTACATAGCTGCTTCGGAAGTAGCAAACGAAGGAGTCTGGATGAAGGAATTCATATCCGATCTAGGTGTCATACCTAGTGCATCGGGTCTAATGAAAATCTTTTGTGACAATACTGGTGCAATTGCCTTGGCAAAGGAATCCAGATTTCACAAGAGAACCAAGCACATCAAGAGACGCTTCAATTCCATCCGGGATCTAGTCCAGGTGGGAGACATAGAGATTTGCAAGATACATATGGATCTGAATGTAGCAGACCCGTTGACTAAGCCTCTTCCACAAGCAAAACATGATCAGCACCAAAGCTCCATGGGTATTAGAATCATTACTGTGTAATCTAGATTATTGACTCTAGTGCAAGTGGGAGACTGAAGGAAATATGCCCTAGAGGCAATAATAAAGTTATTATTTTATTTCCTTATATCATGATAAATGTTTATTATTCATGCTAGAATTGTATTATCCGGAAACATAATACTTGTGTGAATACATAGACAAACTAAACGTCACTAGTGTGCCTCTACTAGACTAGCTCGTTAATCAAAGATGGTTATGTTTCCTAACCATAGACATGCGTTGTCATTTGATTAACGGGATCACATCATTAGGAGAATGATGTGATTGACATGACCCATTCCATTAGCTTAGCACCCGATCGTTTAGTATGTTGCTATTGCTTTCTTCATGACTTATACATGTTCCTATGACTATGAGATTATGCAACTACCGTTTGCCGGAGGAACACTTTGTGTGCTACCAAATGTCACAACGTAACTGGGTGATTATAAAGGAGCTCTACAGGTGTCTCCAAAGGTACATGTTGGGTTGGCGTATTTTGAGATTAGGATTTGTCACTCCGATTGTCGGAGAGGTATCTCTGGGCCCTCTCGGTAATGCACATCACATAAGCCTTGCAAGCATTGCAACTAATGAGTTAGTTGTGAGATGATGTATTATGAAACGAGTAAAGAGACTTGCCGGTAATGAGATTGAACTAGGTATTGAGATACCGACGATCGAATCTCGGGCAAGTAACATACCGATGACAAAGGGAACAAGGTATGTTGTTATGCGGTCTGACCGATAAAGATCTTCGTAGAATATGTAGGAGCCAATATGAGCATCCAGGTTCCGCTATTGGTTATTGACCGGAGACATGTCTCGGTCATGTCTACATTGTTCTCGAACCCGTAGGGTCTGCACGCTTAACGTTACGATGACAGTTACATTATGAGTTTATATATATTGATGTACCGAAGTTTGTTCGGAGTCCCAGATGTGATCACTGACATGACGAGGAGTCTCGAAATGGTTGAGACATAAAGATTGATATATTGGAAGCCTATGTTTGGACATCGGAAGTGTTCCGAGTGAAATCGGCATTTTACCGGAGTACCGGGAGGTTACCGGAACCCCCCGGTAACCTAATGGGCCTAGTGGAGGAAGAGGAGAGGAGGCCTAGGGGCTGCCGCGCGCCCCTCCCCCCCCCAAGTCAGAATTGGACAAGGAGGGGGCGCCCCCCCTTCCTTTCTTCCCTCTCCTCCTTCCCCCCAAGTCCTAATCCAACTAGGGAAAGGGGGGAGTCCTACTCCCGGTAGGAGTAGGACTCCTCCTGTGCGCCTCCTCCTAGGGCCGGCCACACCCCCCTTGCTCCTTTATATACGGGGGCAAGGGGCACCTCTAAACACACAAGTTGATCCTCGTGATCGTTTTCTTAGCCGTGTGCGGCGCCCCCTTCCACCATACTCCTCGATAATATTGTAGCGGTGCTTAGGCGAAGCCCTGCGACGGTAGAACATCAAGATCGTCACCACGCCGTCGTGCTGACGGAACTCTTCCCCGACACTTTGCTGGATCGGAGTCCGGGGATCGTCATCGAGCTGTACGTGTGCAGAACTCGGAGGTGCCGTACGTTCGGTACTTAGATCGGTCGGATCGGGAAGACGTACGACTACTTCCTCTACGTTGCGTCAACACTTCCGTTGCCGGTCTACGAGGGTACATAGACAACACTCTCCCCTCTCGTTGCTATGCATCACCATGATCTTGCGTGTGCGTAGGAAATTTTTTGAAATTACTACGTTCCCCAACACTATCACTGGCGAGCGGGCACCCGTCACTGATGCCATGTGATGACCCACAAGTATAGGGGATCTATCGTAGACCTTTCGATAAGTAAGGGTGTCGAACCCAATGAGGAGTAAAAGGAAATGGCAAGCGGTTTTCAGCAAGGTATTCTCTGCAAGCACTAAAATTATCGATAACAGATAGTTGTGCGATAAGATAATTCCTAACGGGGTAACAAGTAACAAAAGTAACTAAGGTGCAGCAAGGTGGCCCAATCCTTTTGGTAGCAAAGGACAAGGCTGGAAGAACTCTTATATAATGCAAAGCGCTCCCAAGGACACATGGGAATTACTGTCAAGCTAGTTTTCATCATGCTCATATGATTCGTGTTCGTTACTTTGATAATTTGATATGTGGGTGTACCGGTGCTTGGGTGCTGCCCTTCCTTGGATAAGCCTCCCACTTATGACTAACCCCTCTCGCAAGCATCCGCAACTATGAAAGAAGAATTAAGATAAATCTAACCATAGCATGAAACATATGGATCCAAATCAGCCCCTTACGAAGCAACACATAAACTAGGATTTAACCTTCTGTCACTCTAGTAACCCATCATCTACTTATTACTTCCCAATGCCTCCCCCTAGGCCCAAACAATGCTGAAGTGTCATGTAGTCGACGTTCACATAACACCACTAGAGGAAAGACATCATACATCTCATCAAAATATCGAACGGATACCAAATTCACATGATTACTTATAACAAGACTTCTCCCATGTCCTCAGGAACAAACGTAACTACTCACAAAGCATATTCATGTTCATAATTAGAGGAGTATTAATTACCATTAAGGATCTGGACATATGATCTTCCACCGAATAAACCAACTAGCATCAACTACAGGGAGTAATCAACACTACTAGCAACCCACGGGTACCAATATGAGGTTTTGAGACAAAGATCGGATACAAGAAATGAACTAGGTTTTGAGAGGAGATGGTGCTGGTGAAGATATTGATGGAGATTGACCCCCTCTCGATGAGAGGATCGTCGGTGATGACGATGGCTTCGATTTCCCCCTCCGGGAGGGAAGTTTCCCCGGAAGAACAACTCCGCCGGAGCCCTAGATTGGTTCTGCCCAAGTTCCACCTCGAGACGGTGGCGCTTCGTCCCGAAAGCTTCCTCTTGATTTCTTTTCCAGGTCAAAACACACCATATAACAGAAGATGGGCACCAGGGGCCTGCCAGGTGGCCCACGAGGTGGGGGGCACGCTCAGGGCGTAGGGCGCGCCCTCCACCCTTGTGGATGCCTGATGGGTCTCCTCTGAAACTTTCTTCGCCCAATATTTTTTATATATTCCAAAATAATTCTCCGTGAAGTTTCAGGACTTTTGGAGTTGTGCAGAATAGGTCTCTCAGATTTGCTCCTTTTCCAGTCCGGAATTCTAGCTGCCGGCATTCTCCCTCTTCGTATAAACAGTGTGAAATAAAAGAGAAAAGACATAAATATTGTGCCAAAATGTGTAATAACGGCCCATAATGCAATAAATATCAATATAAAAATATGATGCAAAATGGGTGTATCACCATGTTAGTAGTGGCGGGAGGTCAGTGGCAGGCGGCCCTAAGAGCCTCGCCTGCCATTGTTGGGATTTAGGTGCCCACCACTGCTAGGCATTCCTGTAGTGGTGTGCCTGCCGATGCCACTGAACTTCACCAAGCACTTCCCCATCATCCCTCAGGAATTCAAGCTCAAGACCAACACCGGCTACACCTGGAGGGTGCCGCTCCAGGTGATCAACAGCAGGGTCACTCTTGACCAAAGTTGGGCCCCCTTCCCCAATGTTCACCAGATCAAGATCGGATACCTAGTCACTTTCAAGCTGCTAACTCCCGGCACCCGCAAGGTGATCGTCTTCAACCAAGACAACGTCGAGGTGGTGACGAAGTGCAAGAAAGATGATGTTGCCTTCGCCATGAATGTCTAGAAAGTTCACTCTTGAGTGGTTTGCTAGCGTTGAACGGTTTGTTAAAGACTGTTTAATTATGTGGCACTATGTTGAACTGGTTGCTATTTCTGTCCTGCCTGCGAGCGAGCCGGTAAGCTTACCACTTCAAAAGGAGGTTACCACACAACATGTGTTGCATTTAACCAAACAGTCTGACTTGCGTTTGTGTCTAAACAAACCCGCAACCAAACAACATGACTTGTGTTTCTTCGCAGTTGGGGTAGAGGGTATGCAGACAACTAAAAAAAATGTGCAGATGATGACTTTTTGCGTGCATTTGCTCAATCAACCTCAACTAGGACAAATATGCAAAGTAGAAAAAAAAACAATGCAGACAACCAAAGACCCCTAGCCCTTCTCGCGCATCACGTTTTCATCCGTCAGATCTCGACCGGAAACAACACAAAGTCATCTCGTGATCCATCGTGATGCGAAAGACCCAACCAGGCCGAGATACCGTGCGGCAAAACGCTTCCGCACCGCACGTCTCGTACGCCGCCCCACACGGCAGTACGTGGCATCCGATCGAGGTCGCGGCGCGGGCTCCCGGCCGATATATATCCGAACCAAAAACCGTGCGCGATCAGACGGCGCGATCACGCGGCCTCTCACGCCACACCGGCCCGGGACCACCCGCCCGGGGCACCCGGCTGGACCACCCGCCCGGGGCACCCGTCACTGCGTAAATGCAGACGTTTCTTGGATGGCGTTAATTGCAGGCTTTTCTTTAGATGGCGTTAAGTGAGTAGGAGAAAGCCCGGGGCAGTTTTTTTTGGTTTTTTCTGGGCCAGCGACAACCGGGCGCGTCCTCGGCTCGCCTTGAAACGGGCGTGTCTGACGAAAACTTTTGGCCCTGCTCTGCTGTCATCCATCCCCTCCGCTTGAGTGATGGCAATGGAGTCACGCTCTCTGCTCCACCCTTTGCGATGCCTTTGCGTGGAAAGATTGTTCATGTGTGCGTTACCACAAGAACGGCATGTTTTTGCTCCAAAAGGGAGACGTTTTCAGGTTTACAAGAAACCCGCTTCTTAGGAGTTTTTTCTTTCGGTAAATTTTCAATCTATTCATCATCAATCATGATAGTACAACACATATCAGAAATAATAAAAATTACATCCAGATTCGTAGATCACCTAGTGACGACTACAAGCATCGTCATCGCCTCAGAGAAGTACTTCTTGTTTCTATGGGAATTGAACTATCTGAGTGGGCGGAATTTCCATGTTTCTAGAGAAATTGAAAGGTTTGGAGGGATTTTTCCATGTTTCTATGGAAATTGAACTGTTTGGCACCTGCAAGATTTGCAAAAGCAAGTGTATGCGAGTTGAATTCTTTGCGATGTGGGTTATTTCGATGTGTTCTATGGATATTGAGCTGCTCGAAGCACGGGAAATTTTCTTTGAAGAAATAACCGAACTAGAACACAGAGAATTTCCATGTTTGAGAATGGACGGTCGGAACAAATAAGTTCTGCAGGGATTGAAGCGCTTGCTTCCTGGAAAAAAAAATGCATCCTATGGAGTTAAGATTAGTCAGTTCTGAAGATCCAAATAAAGGCACATGATGAAAAAGAAGATGTGTGAAGGAGGTCCATCATGGATCAGATTCTTGTACTTGATCCCTGATGGTGAGCAGTAGCAGTAGCAGGATCGCTTCTCTCTCCTCTCACCAACCGACTTCACAGGACAAAGCAATCATTCCATCCGATCTGGCCTGAAAGAAAGACACCAGCGCCAGTAGGCCATACAACACACAAACACAAACACAGATACATACTGATACAGCCACACACTGCTGCCTGCATCTTTGTTTCATCTCTGACAACAAGCTGCCCATGTCCATATCTCTCAGCTCAACGCTAAAACAAAGAAGAAAACGAAAAAAAAAAGAGGAAGTCTCAAATCTGCCTGCCGCTGAGCCCTGGCCATGGATGGCCACAGCAGAAATCTAAATCTGAACAGAGGAGAAGAGGGCGCTGGCGGTCTGTCTCTTCTACTGGGCAGGGCGCGGCCTCTTGTAGCCCCCCTTGGAGGCGTCGGAGGCAGCGGGGGCGGAGCCGTTGGTGAGGGAGCTGGAGAAGGAGCAGGAGAGGGCGTTGTAGAGGTCGACGACGCGGGCGATGTTGCCGTTGAGCTCGCGGATGAGGGCGACGTTGCGGCTGAGGCCACCGGCCTCGAGCGACTCCTGGTTCTGGGTGATCTCCTGGATCAGAATCCGGTTCTTCTCCAGGATCACCTGCACCTCGGCGAAGCTCCGCTGCAGCGCCTGCACCGCCCGCCCGTTAGCCGCGCCGTTGCCCATCCCCCCGGCTCCTCCTCCGTTCGGAAGCACCTCCCGGCCGCTGCTGTTCTCCATCCTCCCTGGCCCGGTCGCCCTGATCTAATTCTGCGTGCGGGAGGAAGA
>NC_041388.1:354073138-354312028 GCF_002162155.2 Triticum dicoccoides | reverse complement strand
CAGGGAACGAGAGAGCGAGACAAGGCGGACGGAGGAAGGGATTTGGGGGGAGAATATATCGGGGTCGGGGCAGGGAGAGAGATGTGTGCTACGACCCGATGAGATCCTTTGACGTGGGATGAAGAGCGCTGTAATTTAGGGGGGGAAAGTGCCGAGATTGCTTTCCTTCGCTTTCCCCCGTGGAGCCCTGGCTTATCTTGGCAATTGTTTCTCCATTTTTTTTATGGGGCCTCTCCTCCTAACACTGGTTTGGATTTCCATGGCTTGTTTGCCATAGAGTGTGCTCCAGAAAGGATAAATGAGGTTGATAATGTGAGGAAGGGTACCTGTCATGTGTTGCATTGTTCCTGGAGGCATTGGTGGAGCTATAGCAAAGAAATAGAAAAGCAATGAACAATTTTTCACGGCAAGTGCTTATCGCCCGGATCCTTCGTAATTTGCCCAGGCCATCTGGCCGTCGTGGCTCCCACATGGGGAAGAAAGAAAGGGGATGGCTCAGCGACAGGCTATCAACCAAGCGTTACATAATAAGAATAAAGTAAATGTATAAACATACCATTGATTACCGGCGTCGTTTTCACATATGTTCGTAAAACAACAAAGGAAGGATGGAAGACCGGAGTTGGCAATGGGATGAAAGGGGTGACGAGAGATCGGATCTGGCCATGGAACGAAGGAGGAATGAGAGACCAGGTCAGGTAAGGTGAACAATGGTAGAAAGATGCTTGAACATGACCACAAAAGTGATGGGGAGAAGGGCGGGCACCTAGATCTGGCCATCAAGAGGATGAATGTGTCCTCTGTTCTCGATGGGACCAGATCTAAACGTGGGGATGACATGGAGACCAGATCTGGCCATTAGTAACTGTTTGTGGTACTAGATCTAGATACATGGAGGACAAGGAACACATTGACGGTGTTTCACCAACGCAACAAGGGATGATCGATACTTTGGAGGATGGTCGGCAAAATAGAAGGGAGATGTGGTAGCTTGTTAGCCATAATCCTCCTTGATAATCTTTTTCTTGCACTGAAACTATGCATTGCCTGTGGTCGAGAAAGAATAAATGAGGTTGATAATGTGAGGGAGGGTTCCCTGCAAAAAAAAGATAATGTGAAGGAGGGTACTTTTCATGTGTTGAATTGTTCCTCGAGGCACTACTAGAGCTATAGCAAGAAAAACATGAAAGTAATGAACAATTTTCATGGCAAATGCTTATCGCCGGGATCCTTTGTAATTTGCCCAAGCTATGTAGTTGTCCTGGCTCCCACATGGAGAAGAAAGAATGGAATGGCCCAAAGTTTGAAGCAAACATTACAAAATAAGAACAAAGCAAATATATATAAACATACCATTCATTGTCGGTGTTGTTTCCACATCAATCCACCAGGAAACGAAGGAAGGATTGAAGACCGGACCTGCCCATGGAATGACGAGAGATCAGATCTGACCATGGAACCAAGGAAGAATGAGAGACTAAATTAGGTAACATGAACAATGGTAGAAAGATGCTTGAACCTGACCACGGTGGCGATCGGGAGAAGAGCGAGCACCTAGATCTAGCCATCGAGAGGATGCAGGCATCCCATGTCGTCGATGAGACCAGATCTAAACATGGGGATGCCATGAAGACCAAATCTAACCATCGAGAGGATGAAGGTATCCTCTGTTGCCGATGATACCAGATCTAAATGTGGGAATGACATGGAGACGAGATCTGGCCATTAGCGATTACCTGTGGTACCAGATCTAGATGCACGGAGGACAGGGAAGGCGCCGATGTTGTTTCAATAATGCAACAAGGGAGGGTCGATTCTTTGGAGGATGGTAGGCAAGATAGAAGGGGGATGTGATGTTTTCGAGAGGGGGGTGGCACACCGGAGGGATGAGCCATGGTGGAGTACTCTTTGAGGATGAAAGATATTTGTGTGAGTGGCTGCAATCATTATTTGTAGAGGCATGCCCGCACTCCAGCACGTGGTTTATATGTGTCAAATGTTTTTTTGGTTGTCACGCGTCTACACATTAATCCATTAGTGCCCCGTGTCATGTGTTGTCTTGGGTATTTAGCAAAGGGACGGCCCCAAGCAACATTATAAAATAAAAATAATAATGACCATTACTTTTGAATGTCGTTGCGCTGTTAACACAATGAAAGAAGGATGATAAAGAGTATCCACCCATGGACACTGAATGCGAAGGACTGGGTCTAACCACGACAATATCGAAACAAAGATTAATATGGTCTCATCGATGATGAAGGAAGGATGAACGTCCAGATCTAGATATTCACCCTGGGCGTTCGGGTTTACCCAAATTTTCAGGTCGGGTAATTCGGGTTTTTTGAATTTTGGGTTTTCAAAAACGACTCCCGATATATCCCTAAAAAAACTAAAACCCAAAATATCAGGTACCCGAATTTTTGGGTTCGGGTAGTCCCAAATTTCCCAAACTGAACAAAGGTACTTATTGATGTGATTATTTTCCCATACTTACAAATGCATCCATATTCTATTTGAAGTGAGATAGAAACAGTGGCAGTTGCATCAGTACGGCCGTTAATCGTCTCAAGCTGCTACAGAGTCACACGCATGCCGAAAACATAGTACATTTGAGTGTAGTTTTTAGCAAGAGAATTCAGCATGGCAAATGTCAATTTTTAGCAGGAAAACTCAGCATGACAAATCAGTTTTCAGCAACATAATAACATGAAAAATGATAATTTTGAACATCATAAGTGCATAATAGCATGACATTTCCGGCAACATAACATGAGAAATGGCAGTTTACAGGAACACATTGCATGTCAATATTCAATAGCCGCAATCTTAACATGAGTACATAGATTCACTTCTCAGCAAATAGTAGCAACTAGCACAGGTGTTCACCATAACCCACAAGTACATCATGACAAAGATTCAAACAACATAGTAGGCTACGAGACACCAACCACGAAACATAGCATATCACAAAATAGTTCAGTTTAGACATTTAATAGCCACGACTTGAACCGGTCATATATCATCAGCAACTCTCCAACACGAGTTCACAAGCTCATGCTGCAACAACAAGTGCGAGTTCATTGCATTATCATACAATTATAATGAGGATATGTCAATTGTCAACTTGCATGTCAGAACTTAAAATGTTATACCTTTAAGTAGATGTTTCAATGGTGGAGTTGAAGTTGCTTCCTTGTGATTTGAAAGTGGAAGACATGCTTTTGTCACTTTTATCTTGACGTTTTTCTTTGGGCCCAAATTCTTCAATTAACTATGCAATGGAAGCAATGCAAGCTATAGTGCACGATCTAATATGATGTGCAAGTCAATGAAATTATAACAACTCCAAGATCAAGAGACCAAGAATACAACAGCTAGCGCATTTAGAATTTTGAGCAAATATTTCACATAAAGAAACTAGGAAGAAATCACTATTCTATTTCCAAAAAGACAACAATGTTGTACCTTTTCCGATCATCGCCAACTCCTCCATATGTTCTTGAATGTTAATAGGTCTTCCCATTCTCAGCCAATCGTGTACACACACTAGAGTTTCCAACATGAATGGAGTAAGGGATGTACAAAAGTCATCTAAAACACGCCCACTTGTGCTGAAAGCTGACTCTGATGCTACTGTTGAAGTGGGTATAGCAAGCACATCACGGGCCAAGCGTGCCAATATTGGAAATCGAGCAACATTGTTCTTCCACCAAGCTAGAATGTCAACATTGCTCTCTATATCCTCGGTATCTTCAACAAGATATTTGTCAAGTTCTGACTTGACATTCATACTCGAACCATTGTACATCTTCAACTTCTTTTTTATAACATCAGTGAGCAAGGCTCCTCTGCCTCCCTTCGGTTGTCTTGGTTCAGGTACTTTATTTGGTAATTCAGCTGGAGCATAAAGATCCCTATATTCATCAAATAAGTTAAGGAAACAAGTTTTAAGAGATTCCCAAACTTGATTTCCCTTTTCCTCACCAAATATTTCATCAACAATAGCATTTGTGAACAATGATAGCTTGTTTCTTGGATCAATAACTGCAATAGAAAAATTCAGTAAATTGATATTCTCCTTCTCCTTCTTCTCCTTCCCCCTTCGCTTCCCCCTCCCCTTCTCCTTCTCTCTGTCATTCATGTCCTGCTCCTTTGTGTGCTAAAGTCCCCAGTACTTGTCAAATTTATCTTTCATTCTTTTGTCCATTGCCGCTTGCAAAGTATCAGGACTGTTTATCCAAGTTTGAATCAACAAAGGCACTTCTCCAATCTCATGAACAAATCTATTAGAAGTGACACGAAGAGTAGCAGAGACCGTGAACCCCTCGAAGATCAGGTCTCCTCGGATATCAGCGATGTAGTTTAAACTTCCAAACATGGTCTGGTGACCAGGGGCGTAACTGTTGACCTACTCAAGGTGACTGGTTGAGTTGGCACGTAGCACGAAGCCATCAAATACGAAAAGCTGACCAAGGAGGAAGGTCTCCTTGGAGACAGCGTCATTGTTGATGACGAGGCGAGCTATCGATTCTTCTGTCGACAACACAATGAAACTCTCAATGAAAGCACCAATGTCGGTGTCAAAACCGGCATATCTTGAGTAGGGGGTCCCAAGTTGTCTGTCTAAGGATCAATGGTAACAAGGGACACTATGTTTACCCAGGTTCGGACCCTCTTAAAGGAGGTAAAACCCTACGTCCTGCTTGATTGTATTCAATGTGTATAGGGGTTACAAGAGTTGATCTACCTCGAGATCGTATTGGCTAAACTCTAGTTGCCTAGCTTGTAATTCTTCTGGTGGGCTCTACGGACTAAAACCCTTCGGTTTATATACACACTAGAGGGGCCTAGGGTTGTACAAAGTTGGCCTGCAGAGGAAGGAGACATTACACCCGGACACCAAACTTGTCGTTCTACGCACATAAGAGTCCCACCCGGACACGGGGGATAGCCTTCTGCTTTATCTTCATGGCCCATCAGTCTGGCCCATATCAAATAGTCCGGACACCCGAGGACCCCCTAGTCCTAGACTCCCTCAGTAGCCCCTGAACCAGTCTTCGATGATGATGTGTTCGGCACGTGAATTGTCTTCGGCATTGCAAGGCGGGTTCCTTCTCATGAATACTATAAGTTAGCTTCCTGCATAAAGGAACTGTGTCTGGCTCTGCATAATTAATAAAACCCTTAGCCACGAAGGCAAGACGTCGAAATAGGAACTTTACTGACAACTCTTTTGGCGAAGCATCACACTTGACTCTTTAACATTTCGAACCGTTTTCACGCCTCTCGTTTCATGTTTCGAGGCCTAGCCTCCATTGGCACGTCTTGTCGAAACAGAGATCATGCCCACCCATTACGGGATTCTCATAAATATGATTTGGGTAGTCCAACCACACCTTACGCATGATCTCGTTGGGAACAGGCGAGTTTTATGACTTGAGAGGGGACGCTTGACATTTTCACCGTCTATAAAAGGATAAAGACCCCTAATTTTTCTTCATGCCTTACTCTAGCTTCTGTCTCTCCCAATCTCCAAGCTCCAGCGCCTAAAACTCTGATCTCTTCCATCGCTGCCTCCTTCTCCAGTAATGGCCGGGTCCGGCTCTAAGGGCAAGTGGGAGGCCTCCACCATCACGGAAAAGGACGTCAAGGATCTCCAGAGCACGGGCTATTTGTCCATGGATATCATGCATAGGATCCCAGACAAAGATCAGGTTATTCCTACTGTAGAGCCTGGTGAGAGGGTCGTTTTCATCCCCCATTCCCTTTGGGGTCTAGGATTTCCCCTCCACCCCTTCGTCTGGGGTCTTCTCTTTTTCTACGGGATAGATTTCCATGATCTAGCCCCAAATTCCTTCCTCCACATATCGGCTTTCATAGTCGTGTGTGAGGCTCTCCTCCGCATCCCCCCACACTTCGGCCTATGGCTCAAAATCTTCAATCTGAAGCCTAGAAGGTGGTCGACGGAGAGCACGCAGATTGCGGCAGAGCTATTGTAAGCAAGCTCCCCAACGCCATCTGGCCAAAAGGGGCATTCGTGGAAACAGTTAAGGTATGACAACAGGAGTGGTTTTACATCACCGAATCCTGCGACACCACCTGGGCCACGCATGATTTCAGATCCGGACCTCCCGTAAGACTCACCTCATGGACCGCCAAGGGCCTTGATTGGGGGTCCAAATCGGAGGTGAAGATGCTCCAGAAGCACATCTCCGACATGTTGGGAGAGAACACCGGACTCACAAATGTGATCCATGTGATGCTCTTCCGCCGCATCCTTCTTTGCCAGCTCCGGGCCTCCCCCATGTGGGAGTTCAATCCGGAAGAGCCACGGACCCTGAAGTGCTTCTTCGGCACCACGTATGAAGATATATGGAAGCAGCTCTTCAAGGCTCAGAAAAAGTGGCCAAAGAAGACCGAGGACATCGAACTCGACATCGAGAACCCAGCCACGGCGGTAAGCATAATCTTTCCGAAGACCTATCCAGTCAATATTTCAGGTATAACAGAAATTATATTGCCTGCTTTCCTTACAGGTCTGGACGGCAAAGGCAGAGCGGATCAACTGTCCGGCACCTCTGCTTTAGGACCCGGCCACACTCCAGCTAACGGAGATGCTAGACCCGGCGCCCTATCAGGCGCTGGAGAAGAAGCCCAAGAAGAAGAAAGGCAAGGAGGCCAAGGGCGGCCCCCGCCCAAAGGGCCCTTCAGAAACAGTGTCCAGAGAGACCAAAGCCCTCTCTTCCCATGAAGGATATGAGGAAGAAGAGGAGGATGAGGTGGAAAGCGACTCTCCTCGTAAGGGGAGGAAGAAGAAGAGGGAGGCCTCCAAAGACCCGGATGTCGGCGTTCTGGCAACGGGGGTCCCCAGACTTGCCTGCCTGTGGCCCATGGTGTGGCTTTGCTAGCAGGCCTGTAGGGCCCATCTTCATCAACAAGGCATTCAAGACCTTCGTGAGGGGCCAAGCCTTGCGAGGCGGATGACGCAAGACCTCCTCAGGAGCGGTCTTGCCAGGAAGGCTCGCGAGGGGCGGAGAGTTCAAGGCTAGGCAAACTTCGCGAGGTTCTCGTGACGTGAGCCATGACGATCGAGACCATGCGGGCGCCAGGCGGGCACCGGCGCACGCAACATCCTTGTTTCCTCTTTGATGCTAAGGGGGCAAGCGCAGGCGCGGAGTACCGAGGCATCAAGCAAAGGTTTCCATATTGGTGCAACAAGACCAAGACCAAAAGGACGGCAAGACAGAGGTCACCATGGAGCCCAAGGCGGCGTCACCACCAGAGCCTTTTGTAGGCGAAGACCACTTTGTCAGGATAAGCTGTACTAGTTGTCCCCTTTCAAATTGGCCGTTGTTGGCTCCCTTCCCGCTCAATATTTGGGGAGAGGACCAGGGCCTCTATAAATAGGACTAGCCACCACCGTAGCTAGGGCGACCTAATCAAAAAAGGAGAAGCCGGAGCTGATCAAATCCGCACACACAAGTTCGCCAAGCACAAGAACACCTCAACCTCAGGAGGTTGTTCTTCCCCTTGTACTGATCATCATCAGCCCAAGAGGCAATCCACCACCACAACACTAGAGTAGGGTATTACACCACAACGCTGGCCCGAACCAGTATAAATCTTGTGTCCCTTGTGTTGTGAGTTCGTCGAGTTAGTTCGTAAGATCTTAGCCGAGTTAGGGCGTGGATCGGTAGGGGGAATCTTCGCGCGCACCCCAGTGTTCGAACCTTAAGGGTTTTGCCAGAACCCGCGATCCAACGTTTAGCGCGCTAGGTAGGGGTGCGCCAAAGGTTCTCCTCCATCGCTCCGTGTCATGTCACTTCATCGTCTCCATGGCGGACGCACGCCGCGCCCGCGTCGAGCGCCGGGCTACCCTTGCCACCCGCATTGCTCAGACGGCCCCTGTCGGCGGGCCACCCCGTCGCTCTCCATCGCCTTCCGCCAACACCGCCACCGACCCGGCGGGGAACGAGCAGCAAGCGTCCTCGCTGCACCCCTCGGTGCGACGGGACGGCCGCACCGCCACTCCATCACTGACTCCAGCTGGTTCATCGTCTCACGCTCGTCGTGTTCCCACAGACGCACGGGCCGCGGTCCTAATGGCGCATGAGCTCCTGCGCTACCGCCCAGTCGACGACCTCTACGAGGACTGGCTTGACCGCATCACTGAGCTTGTCTGCGCCGCAGGGGCTCCCCTGCGCCGTCCCTCTCTCTGCCTCACCCTCCGCTAACCACGGGCGATGCAACTCACGAAGCACCTCCACCACCTATGCAGCAAGACGGCGCCCTAGCGCCAAGGCGCGCAGCTCCACGGCGCGACCCTCCGCGTCCTGCGCCTGTGCGTGAAGAAAGAAGCTGTCAAGAAGTCCCTCGACCGTAAGAGAAAGCTCCGTGATACGTCTCCAACGTATCTATAATGTTTGATTGCTCCATGCTATATTATCTACTGTTTTGGACTATATTGGGCTTTATTTTCCACTTTTATATTATTTTTGGAACTAACCTATTAACCGGAGGCCCAGCCCAGAATTGCTGTTTTTTGCCTATTTCAGTGTTTCAGAGAAACAGAATATCAAACGAAGTCCAAACGGAATAAAATCTTCGGGAACGTGATTTTCTCACCGAACATGATCCAGGAGACTTGGACCCTACTCCAGGGGGTCAAAGAGGAGGTCACGAGGGTGGGGGCGCCCCCCCTAGGGCGCCCCCCTGCCTCGTGGGCCCCTCAGTGCTCCACCGACGTACTCCTTCCTCCTATATATACACACGTACCCCCAAACGATCAGAACAGGAGCCAAAAACCTAATTCCACCGCCGCAACTTTCTGTATCCACGATATCCCATCTTGGGGCCTGTTCCGGAGCTCCGCCGGAAGAGGGCTGTCATCACGAAGGGCTTCTACATCATCCTAGCCCCTCCGATGAAGTGTGACTAGTTTACCTCAGACCTTCGGGTCCATAGTTAGTAGCTAGATGGCTTCTTCTCTCTCTTTGAATCTCAATACAAAGTTCTCCCCCTCTCTTGCGGAGATCTATTCGATGTAATCTTCTTTTTGCGGTGTGTTTGTTGAGACCGATGAATTGTGGGTTTATGATCAAGTCTATCTATGAATAATATTTGAATCTTCTCTGAATTCTTTTATGTATGATAGGTTATCTTTGCAAGTCTCTTCGAATTATCCGTTTGGTTTGGCCAACTAGATTGGTAGTTCTTGCCATGGGAGAAGTGCTTAGCTTTGGGTTCGATTTTGCGATGTCCTTTCCGAGTGTCAGAAGGGGTAGCAAGGCACGTATTGTATCGTTTCCATCGAGGATAACAAGATGGGGTTTATTTCATATTGCATGAATTTACTCTCTACATCATGTCATCTTGCTTAAGGCGTTACTCTGTTTTTAACTTAATACTCTAGATGCATGCTAGATAGCGGTCGACGAGTGGAGTAATAGTAGTAGATGCAGAATCATTTCGATCTACTTGTCACAGACGTGATGCCTATATACATGATCATGCCTAGATATTCTCATAACTATGCTCAATTCTGTCAATTGCTCAACAGTAATTTGTTCACCCACCGTAGAATACTTATGCTCTTGAGAGAAGCCACTAGTGAAACCTATGGCCCCCGGGTCTATTCTCATCATATCAATCTCCATCACTTTAATCTTGCTTTGCTTTTATTTTGCCTTTACTTTTTACTTTGCATCTTTATACCAAAAATACCAAAAATATTATATCTATCAGATCTCACTCTTGTAAGTGACCATGAAGGGATTGACAACCCCTAATCGCGTTGGTTGCGAGTAGCTATCGCTTTGTGCAGGTACGAGGGACTTGAGCGTGGCCTCCTACTGGATTGATACCTTGGTTCTCAAAAACTGAGGGAAATACTTACACTACTCTGCTGCATCATCCCCTCCTCTTCGGGGAAAACCAACCCAAGCTCAAGACGTAGCACTCCGCCACTCCTTGCACCGCCGCGCCAGGATCATTTGCTGTGGCAAGGCCCCGCGCCACTTGCTGTAGTGGCGCGCGGGCTCCAAGACCAAGTTCCACCTCCAAGGCGGGCCCCGGCGACCATGGCCTCCTACCGCGCCTTCACCCCTGAGCTGTGTAGCATCGCCTGGCCGGGCAAGTTCAAGCCAGATCTGCCTCCTCGCTACGATGGCACCCCTGACCCCGCGGAGTTCCTGTAGCTCTACAAGCTGAGCATCGAGGCGGCCAACAACGACGAGAAAGTCATGGCGAACTGGTTTCCCATGGCCCTCAAGGATGGCGCCCGCTCTTGGCTACTGAACCTGCCTCCAGGCTCGATTTCCTCCTAGGACGAGATGCGCAACCACTTCATCACCAACTTTCAGGGCACTCGCGACCGCCCCCCGGTCGCGGGTGACCTGCGCCGCATCAAGCAACAACCAGGAGAGACCCTACAGAAGTACATCCAGCGCTTCAACAACACACGAATCAAGATCCCCAAGGTGAACGACGAGGCCATCATCTCAGCATTCTCCGACGGCGTCTGTGACGTCAAGATGAAGGAGGAGCTCGCCATCCATGAGGAGTTGTGCACGACCTTGGAGCTGTTCAACATCGTGACCAAGTGTGCAAGTGCTGAGGATGGGCGCCTCTCCCTCCTCGAGCTCCCTGCTGCGGACCCAGAGGAGAAGAAGAGCAAGGCCAAGGATGTGAAGCGCAAAGTAGTGGCCGTGCTCGCGGCGGAGCCAGACACCAAGCGTGACAGAGACCAGGCCGAGTCATCCAAGAGCAGCCGACCGTTCTGCGCCTTCCATAACCTGCAAACCCACAACACCAGTGGCTGTCAAGAGCTTAGAGCCATTCGAGAAGGACGCTTCGGTCGACGCCCCGAGCGCAGTGACCGGGGCTACGATCGAGGAGGATGACATGGTGGAGGACGCTAGGACGACCATGGCCCGCGCCAGGAGTGGCACGACCAGCCTCGTGAGGACTGCTGGCAGGATCAGCCTCGTGAGGGCACCTGGAGGGACCAGCCTCGTGAGGATCATCCTCAAGGAAACGTTGGCCTTCCTCCACTACCGCCACCACCCAGAAGGAATGACAACCACCATCAAGACGAGGGACTGGGGGCTTCCAGGAGCCGCGCGCTATTGCCTGCATCTTGGGCGGAGCTCAAGCCCCAGCTTCGCAGCGTATCTTCAAACAGTTTGCTCACGAAGTGACTGCAGTCCTCCCCAAGATCAAGGCCACACGCCCACTCAGATGGTCCAAGTGCCCCATCACGTTCAGTTCAGCAGATCAGCTCAAGTGTGTAGCTGCTGTAGGCATCCTCCCAATGCTTTGTTCACCAGTCATCAGCAATGTGCAAGTTACCAAGACCCTCATCGATGGTGGCGCAGGGCTCAATGTCATGTCCATCGACACGTTCGACAACCTCCAAGTGCCATATGACTAGCTTCAACCTACCAAGCCTTTCTTAGGAGTGACCTGGGGCGCCTCCCTCCATCGCATAGGAAAGCATGCCCAGCGCCCCTCTCGGGCAGGGCTCGGGGGCTCTCTTCTGGAGGGCCTCAGACTTTGTCAACATCACGAGGGAGGTGCTTGGGCACCACTTGGAGGCGTGCTTCGCGGCACGTTTCCCTCAGGAGAACACATGGCAAGAAGTGCCCACTGCTCAGGAGTTCATCACCAAAACCACTCACGAACTGCAAGACGCAAGGGCCATGCGCGGCTGCCGCCGCTCACCAGGCGCAGCTCCCCATCCAGGCGAGGATGTCGGGCTACGCGTCTGCATCGACGTCCCAGGGCTCAACCAGGCCGCCTCTCAGGAGCTTTTCTGGCCTTCGCACGTGGGATGCTGCAAGGGCCCACCTCACAGCTACGTTCGCATGCCTTTTGGCCTGCCGAGCGTGGCGACCGCCTATCAACGCAACCTGCGGAGCATCCTGGCGGCTCAGGAGGCCAGGCACTGATACGTCCATTTTGCATCATGCTTTTATATCGATATTTATCGCATTATGGACTGTTATTTCACTTTATGTCACAATACTTATGGCTATTCTCTCTTACTTTACAAGGTTTACATAAGGAGGGAGAATGCCGGCAGCTGGAATTCTGGTGTGGAAAAGGAGCAAATATTAGAGACCTATTCTACGCAACTCCAAAAGTCCAGAAACTCCCCGAAATGTCTTAAAAGAAATAAAGAAAAATACACGCCAAAGATGAAGGCCAGGGGGCCCACACCCTGCTCACGAGGGTGGAGGCGCCCCCCCCTAGGGCGCGCCCCCCTACCTCATGGGCCCCCTGGTGGCTCTCCGACGTCCATCTTCTCCTATATGAGGTCTTTCGATGAGAAAAAAATAAAAAGGAACTTTTCGGGACGAGACTCCGCCTCCACGAAATGGAACCTTGGCGGATCCAATCTAGAGCTCCGGCAGAGCTGTTCTGCCGGGGAAACTTCCCTCCGAGAGGGGGAAATCATCACCATCGTCATCACCAACGCTCCTCTCATCGGGAGAGGGCAATCTCCATCAACATCTTCACCAGCACCATCTCATCTCCCAACCTAGTTCATCTCTTGTATCCAATTCTTGTCTCAAAGTCCGGGATTGGTGCTAGTTGGTTGCTAGTAGTGTTGATTACTCCTTGTAGTTGATGCTAGTTGGTTTATTTGGTGGAAGATCATATGTTTAGATCCTATATGCATATTATTACCCCTCTGATTATGAACATGAATATGCTTTGTGAGTAATTACGTTCGTTCCTGAGGACAAGCGAGAAGTCTTGCTATGAGTAGTCATGTGAATTTGGTATTCGTTTGATATTTTGATAAGATGTATGTTGTCTAGCCTCTAGTGGTGCTATGTGAACGTCGACTACATAACACTTCACCATTATTTGGGCCTAGAGGAAGGCATTCGGAAGTAATAAGTAGATGATGGGTTGCTAGAGTGACAGAAGCTTAAACCCTAGTTTATGCGTTGCTTCGTAAGGGGCTGATTTGGATCTATATGTTTCATGCTATGGTTAGGTTTACCTTAATACTTTTGTTGTAGTTGCGGATGCTTGCAATAGAGGTTAATCATAAGTGGGATGCTTGTTCAAGTAAGAACAGCACCCAAGCACCGGTCCACCCACATATCAAATTATCAAAGTATCAAACGCAAATGATATGAATGTGATGAAAACTAGCTTGACGATATTCCCATGTGTCCTCGGGAGTGCTTTTCCTTATATAAGAGTTTGTCCAGGATTGTCCTTTGCTACAAAAAGGGATTGGGCCACCTTGCTGCACTTTATTTACTTTCTTTACTTGTTGCTCGTTACAAGTTATCTCATCACAAAACTATCTGTTACCACTTATTTCAGTACTTGCAGAGAATACCTTGCTGAAAACCGCTTATCATTTCCTTCTACTCCTCGTTGGGTTCGACACTCTTACTTATCTAAAGGACTACGATAGATCCCCTATACTTGTGGGTCATCAAGACTCTTTTCTGGCGCCGTTGCCGGGGAGTGTAGCGCCTTTGGTAGGTGGAATTTGGTAAGGAAAAATGTATATAGTGTGCTGAAATTTACTGTCACTTGTTACTATGGAAAGTAATTCTCTGAGGGGCTTGTTCGGGGTATCTTCACCTCGTCCAGTAGAGCAAAGAGTTGCTCCTCAACCTACTGAACCTATTGAAAATGAAACTCCTTTTAAATTTCCTTCGGGTATGATGGAAAAACTGCTAGCTAATCCTTTTACAGGAGATGGAACAAAGCATCCTGATGAGCACTTAATATATGTGGATGAAGTTTGTAGATTATTTAAGCTTGCAGGTATACCCGATGATGTTGTTAAGAAGAAGGTCTTCCCTTTATCTTTGAAGGGAGACGCATTGATATGGTATAGGCTATGTGATGATATGAGATCATGGGACTATAAAAGATTGAAGTTGGAATTTCATCAAAAGTATTACCCTATGCATCTTGTTCATCGTGATTGCAATTATATATATAATTTCTGGCCTCGTGAAGGAGAAAGCATCGCTCAAGCTTGGGGGAGGCTTAAATCAATGTTATATTCATGCCCCAATCATGAGCTCCCGGGAGAAATAATTATGCAAAGTTTTTATGCTCGGCTTTCTGGAAACAATCGCACCATGCTCGATACTTCTTGTGCTGGCTCTTTTATGATTGAAGACTATTGAATTCAGATGGAATTTATTGGATAGAATTAGACGCAACTCTAAAGATTGGGACCTTGACGAAGGTAAGGAGTCAGGTATGACACCTAAGTTTGATTGTGTTAAATCTTTTATGGATACCGATATTTTCCGTAAGTTTAGCACTAAATATGGACTTGACTCTGAGATTGTAGCTTCTTTCTGTGAATTTTTTGCTACTTATGTTGATCTCCCTAAGGAGAAGTGGTTTAAATATCATCCTCCCATAGAAATAAAAGTAGATGCACCTATTAAAGTTGAAGAAAAGACTGTCACTTATAATGATCCTATTGTTCCCACTTCTTATGTTGAGAAACCACCTTTCCCTGTTAGAATAAAGGATCATGCTAAAGCTTCAATTGTTGTTCGTAAAAGCAATATTAGAACTTATACACCTCCTGAGCAAGTTAAAGTAGAACCTAATATTGCTATTGTTAAAGATCTCTTGTCTGATAATATTGATGGGCATGTTTTTCAGTTCGAAGGTGAAACTGCTAGAATTGCTAAACCTTGTGCTAAAGATAAACATTGACCCATGGTAGGCATGCCTGTTATTTCTGTTAAAATAGGAGATCATTGTTATCATGGCTTATGTGATATGGGTGCTAGTGCTAGTGTTATACCTCATGACTTATACAAAGAAATTAAGAATGAAATTGCACCTGTTGAGTTAGAAGATATTGATGTTACTATTAAACTTGCCAATATAGATACTATTTCACCAATTGGAATTGTTAGAGATGTTGAAGTCTTGTGTGGGAAAACTAAGTATCCTGCTGATTTTCTTGTTCATACTTCTCCTCAAGATAGCTTTTGTCCCATTATATTTGGTAGACCCTTCTTGAATACTGTCAATGCTACCATAGATTGCACAAAGAATGTTGTTACTGTTGGCTTGGATGATATGGTTCATGAGTTTAATTTCTCTACATTTAGTAAACAACATCGTGAGGAAGAATTACCTAGTAAGGATGAAATTATTGGTCTTGCTTCTATTGCCATACCTCCTAGTGATCCTTTAGAACACTATTTGCTAGACCATGAAAATGATATGTTCATGAATGAAAGAAGGGAAATAGATGAAGTATTATTTAAACAGGAACCTATTCTGCATCACAACTTGCCTGTTGAAATCTTAGGGGATCCTCCTCCACCCAAGGGTGATCCCGTGTTTGAGCTTAAACCTTTGCCTGATAATCTTAAATATGCTTATCTTGATGAAAAGAAGATATATCCTGTTATTATTAGTGCTAACCTTTCAGAGCATGAAGAAGAAAGATTATTGAAAACTCTGAAGAAGCATCGTGCTGCTATTGGATATACTCTTTATGATCTTAAGGGCATTAGTCCCACTCTATGTCAACATAAAATAAATTTGGAAGCAGATGCCAAACCAGTTCGTGATCCTCAACGACATCTGAATCCTAAAATGAAAGAAGTAGTCAGAAAAGAAATACTAAAGCTTCTGGAGGCAGGTATAATCTATCCTGTTGCTGATAGCGAGTGGGTAAGTCCTGTCCATTGTGTCCCTAAGAAGGGAGGTATTACTGTTGTTCCTAATGATAAAGATGAATTGATTCCACAAAGAATTATCACAGGTTATAGGATGGTAATTGATTTCCGCAAATTAAATAAAGCTACTAAGAAAGATCATTACCCGTTACCTTTTATTGATCAAATGCTAGAAAGATTATGCAAACATACACACTATTGCTTTCTAGATGGTTATTCTGGTTTCTCTCAAATACCTGTGTCGGCTAGAGATCAATCAAAGACTAATTTTACATGCCCTTTTGGTACTTTTTCTTATAGACGTATGCCTTTTGGTTTATGTAATGCACCTGCCACCTTTCAAAGATGCATGATGGCTATATTCTCTGACTTTTGTGAAAAGATTTGTGAGGTTTTTATGGACGACTTTTCCATCTATGGTTCCTCTTTTGATGATTGCTTGAGCAATCTTGATCGAGTTTTGCAGAGATGTGAAGAAACTAATCTTGTCTTGAATTGGGAAAAGTGCCACTTTATGGTTAATGAAGGTATTGTCTTGGGGCACAAAGTTTCCAAAAGAGGTATTGAAGTTGATAAAGCCAAGGTTGATGCTATTGAAAAGATGCCATGTCCCAAGGACATCAAAGGTATAAGAAGTTTCCTTGGTCATGCTGGATTTTATAGGAGATTCATTAAGGACTTCTCCAAAATTTCTCGGCCTTTGACTAATTTATTGCAAAAAGATATACCATTTGTCTTTGATGATGATTGTGTAGAAGCATTTGAAATACTTAAGAAAGCATTAGTCTCTGCACCTGTTGTTCAGCCACCTGATTGGAACCTACCCTTTGAAATTATGGGCGATGCTAGTGATTATGCTGTAGGTGCTGTTCTAGGGCAAAGAGTTGATAATAAATTAAATGTTATCCATTATGCTAGTAAGACTCTAGACAATGCTCAAAGAAATTATGCTACTACTGAAAAAGAGCTTTTAGCAGTTTATTTGCTTTTGATAAGTTCAGACCTTATATTGTTGATTCTAAAGTAACTATTCAAACTGATCATGCTGCTATTAAATATCTTATGGAAAAGAAAGATGCTAAACCTAGACTTATTAGATGGGTTCTCTTGCTACAAGAATTTGATTTGCATATTGTTGATAGAAAGGGAGCTGAGAACCCCGTTGCAGACAACTTGTCTAGGTCAGAAAATATTCTTGATGACCCACTACCTATTAATGATAGCTTTCCTGATGAACAATTAAATGTTATAAGTACTTCTCGTAGTACTCCATGGTATGCTGATTATGCTAATTATATTGTTGCTAAATTTATACCACCTAGCTTCACATACCAACAAAAGAAAAAGTTCTTCTATGATTTGAGACATTACTTTTGGGATGACCAACATCTTTATAAAGAAGGAGTAGATGGTGTTATTAGACGTTGTGTACTTGAGCATGATCAGGAACAGATCCTACGCAAGTGTCATTCCGAGTCTTATGGAGGACACCACGCTGGAGATAGAACTGCACATAAGGTATTGCAATCTGGTTTTTATTGGCCTACTCTCTTCAAGGATGCCTGTAAGTTTGTCTTGTCTTGTGATGAATGTCAAAGAATTGGTAATATTAGTAGACGTCAAGAAATGCCTATGAATTATTCTCTTGTTATTGAACCATTTGCTGTTTGGGGCTTTGATTATATGGGACCTTTTCCTGCCTCTAATGGATACACACATATTTTAGTTGTTGTTGATTATGTTACTAAGTGGGTAGAAGCTATTCCAACTAGTAGTGCTGATCATAACACTTCTATTAAAATGCTTAAGGAAGTTATTTTCCCGAGGTTTGGAGTCCCTAGATATTTAATGACTGATGGTGGTTCACACTTTATTCATGGTGCTTTCCGTAAAATGCTTGCTAAATATGATGTTAGTCATAGAATTGCATCTCCTTATCACCCACAGTCTAGTGGTCAAGTAGAGTTGAGCAATAGAGAGCTCAAATTAATTTTGCAAAAGACTGTTAATAGGTCTAGAAAGAATTGGTCTAAGAAACTTTATGATGCGTTATGGGCTTATAGAACTGCATACAAAAATCCTATGGGTATGTCTCCGTATAAAATGGTTTATGGAAAAGCATGTCACTTACCTCTCGAACTAGAACATAAAGCATATTGGGCTATTAAAGAGCTTAACTATGATTTTAAACTTGCGGTGAAAAGAGGCTATTTGATATTAGCTCACTTGATGAATGGAGAACCCAAGCTTATGAAAATGCCAAGTTGTTTAAATAAAAAGTTAAAAGATGGCATGACAAAAGGATACAAAAGTGTGAGTTTAATGTAGGTGATTATGTATTGCTATACAACTCTCGTTTAAGATTTTTTGCAGGAAAACTTCTCTCTAAAATGGGAAGGCCCCTATGTCATCGAGGAGGTCTATCGTTCCGGTGCCATAAAAATCAACAACTTCGAGGGCACAAATCCGAAGGTGGTAAACAGTCAAAGAATCAAACATTATATCTCAGGTAATCCCATAAATGTTGAAACCAATATTATTGAAACCGTAACCCCGGAGGAATACATAAGAGACACTTTCCGGAACGTTTTAGACTCCGAAAAGGAATAGGTATGTGGTACGGTAATTAAACCGACTCCAAAACAATTTTTAAGGCAATATTTCTCCGTTTTGGAATATTTAGAAAAATAGAAAAATAAGTAGCAGTCCGGGAAGGACACGAGGGACCCACGAGGGTGGTGGGCGCGCCCTACCCCCCTGGGCGCGCCCCCTACCTCATGAGCACCTCGTGTGCCTTCCGGACTCCGTTTTCTTGCACGTTACGTATTTTGGTCGGTAAAAATTCATTATATAATCTCCCGGGGGTTTTGACTCCCGTATCACGCAAAAATCTCCTGTCTTTGTTTCGAGCTGTTTTTCTGACAGATCTAGATTATCATGACGTCCCCAAGTGCTTCCAAGGACAAGTTCTTCGAGAAGGTCATCAACCCTTACCTTGCGGAGGTACTATGACACCCTCAAACCATTGAGATGCGTGATGGGTTGTTGCACATCCGCGATGTTGAGGGACCAAAGGGAACCGGAAGCGTGGAGATGAGGCTCGAAGCAATGGAGCAACAAATTTTCAAGTGCAAGGGGATGGTGGAGCGTGGAATCAACGCTAGCCACACGATGCTCGTGGAGTTCACTAACAACTACAAGCCGGATGCCAAGAACACCGAGGAGGCCATCTTCAAGCTATATGAGAAGATCGAGCACCTCCAAGCCCAAATCTATGACCTGCAAAACCAAAACTGTGAGTATGAATATAGATTCAAAAGAATGAGTTTGGCTGCAGATTCGAGGATTCCGAAGACTCAATCATCCTTCTATGATGGTGAACCTATGCCTTGGAAGATGGATGACAAGCTCGCATCATCAACAACACCTCCACCTTCTTCACCGACCAAGGAGATATAATCACATGGGTATGGGCACTCCCCTTGGCAACTGCCAAGCTTGGGGGAGGTGCCCCGGTATCGTATCACAATCACAACTCCTATCTTTACCGTTTTCTTAGTTCGATCCTATTAGTAGTATCTTGATCTAGTAGAATGAAGTTTATGGCATGATCTAGTTTTGAGTTTTGCTTTATGATCTCTCTATGTAATCGAGTCCGTGAGCTATATATAATAAAGATTAGTGTTGAGTCAAGGGCTTGATTATTTTGCCATGATCTTGGGTGAATAAAAAAAGAGAAAAGGAATAAAAAGAAACAAAAAGTTCATATTGATCTTATTGAGAGTAATGACTTCACATAGAAAGAGTATGATGATTAAAAGTTGTTGGGAGTTGGCAGACATAGCTTTGGTCATCATTGCAATTAATAGGAAGTAATAAGGAAAGAGAGGTTTTCACATATAGATATATTATCATTGACATTTTTTATGATTGGGAGCACTCATTAAAATATGACATGCTAAAGAGTTGATGTTGGACAAGGAAGACGACGTAATGAGTCATGTCTTTCTTATATCTGAGATAAAGTATGTTATCATGGATCCTCTAACTTGTTGAGCTTGCCTTTCCCCTCATGCTAGCCAAATTCTCAGCACCAAGTAGAAATACTACTTGTGCTTCTAAATACCCTTAAACCAGTTTTGCCATGAGAGTCCACCATATCTACCTATGGATTGAGTAAGATCCTTCAAGTAAGTTGTCATCGGTGCAAAGCAATAAAAATTGCTCTAAATATGTATGATTGATTGGTGTGGGAGAAATAAGCTTTATACGATCTTGTGATGTGGAAGTAATAAAAGCGACGGACTGCATAATAAAGGTTCATATCACAAGGGGCAATATAAAGTGACGTTCTTTCGCATTGAGATTTTATATATTCAACCATAAAAGCGCATGGAAACCTCTGCTTCCCTCTGCGAAGGGCCTATCCTTTATTATTATCTTCTACCTTATGCAAGAGTCATGGTGATCTTCACCTTTTCTTTTTCATTTTATCCTTTGGCAAGCTTAGTATGTTGGAAAGAACATGATATATATATCTAATTGGATGTAGGGGAGCATGAACCATTATTGTTGACATTACCTTTGAGGTAAAAGGTTGTGGGGCAAAACTATAAGCCCCTATCTTTCTCTGTGTCCGATTAAAACTCCGTAACCACAAGTATCGCGTGAGTGTTAGCAATTATGGAGGACTAAATGATAGTTGAGTATGTGGACTTGCTTTTTAGCTCTGACATAGACTCTTTCCGATGTTATGATAAATTGCAATTGCTTCAATGACTGAGATTATAGTTTGTCGGAGCCCAATAAGGTTTATGATATATACTCTTGCATTGTGAATAGATCATCACTTGAACATAAGTAATCATATGACAAAATCTATATATGTTGATGTTATGAGAATAATCATGATGCCTTCATGTCCGTATTTTATTTTTATCGATGCCTCTACCTCTAAACATGAGGACATATTTATTGTTATCAGCTTTTCGCTTGAGGACAAGCGAGGTCTAAGCTTGGGGGAGTTGATACGTCCATTTTGCATCATGCTTTTATATCGATATTTATCGCATTATGGACTGTTATTTCACTTTATGTCACAATACTTATGGATATTCTCTCTTATTTTACAAGGTTTACATAAGGAGGGAGAATGCCGGCAGCTGGAATTCTGGTCTGGAAAAGGAAGAAATATCAGAGACCTATTCTGCGCAACTCCATAAGTCCTCAAACTCCATGGAACATCTTAAAAGAAATAAAGAAAAATCCATGCCAAAGATGAAGGCCAGGGGGCCCACACCCTGCTCACGAGGGTGGGGGGCGCCCCCCCCCTAGGGCGCGCCCCCTACCTCGTGGGCCCCCTGGTGGCTCTCCGACGTCCATCTTCTTCTATATGAGGTCTTTCGATGATAAAAAAAATAAAAAGGAACTTTTCGGGACGAGACTCCGCCGCCACGAGACGGAACCTTGGCGGATCCAATCTAGAGCTCCGGCAGAGCTGTTCTGCCGGGGAAACTTCCCACCGGGAGGGGGAAATCACCACCATCGTCATCACCAACGCTCCTCTCATCGGGAGAGGGAAATCTCCATTAACATCTTCACTAGCACCATCTCATCTCCAAACCCTAGTTCAGCTCTTGTATCCAATTCTTGTCTCAAAGTCCAGGATTGGTGCTAGTAGGTTGCTAGTAGTGTTGATTACTCCTTGTAGTTGATGCTAGTTAGTTTATTTGGTGGAAGATCATATGTTCAGATCCTATATGCACATTAATACCCCTCTAATTATGAACATGAATATGCTTTGTGAGTAATTACGTTCGTTCCCGAGGACAAGCGAGAAGTCTTGCTATGAGTAGTCATGTGAATTTGGTATTCGTTTGATATTTTGATAAGATGTATGTTGTCTAGCCTCTAGTGGTGCTATGTGAACGTCGACTACATAACACTTCACCATTATTTGGGCCTAGAGGAAGGCATTGGGAAGTAATAAGTAGATGATGGGTTGCTAGAGTGACAGAAGCTTAAACCCTAGTTTATGCGTTGCTTCGTAAGGGGCTGATTTGGATCCATATGTTTCATGCTATGGTTAGGTTTACCTTAATAGTTTTGTTGTAGTTGTGGATGCTTGCAATAGAGGTTAATCATAAGTGGGATGCTTGTTCAAGTAAGAAGAGCACCCAAGCACCGGTCCACCCACATATCAAATTATCAAAGTATCGAACGCGAATCATATGAACGTGATGAAAACTAGCTTGATGATATTCCCATGTGTCCTCGGGAGCGTTTTTCCTATTATAAGAGTTTGTTCCGCTTGTCCTTTGCTACAAAAGGATTGGGCCACCTTGCTGCACTTTATTTACTTTTGTTACTTGTTGCTCGTTACAATTTATCCTATCACAAAACTATCTGTTACCACTTATTTCAGTACTTGCAGAGAATACCTTGCTGAAAACCGCTTATCATTTCCTTCTGCTCGTCGTTGGGTTCGACACTCTTACTTATAGAAAGGACTACGATAGATCCCCTATACTTGTGGGTCATCAGGCACCACGCTGTGCTGACGGAGATGAAGACGGTCCTCAAGGAACCCCCTCGACCCCTAGAGCCACCCAAGGCTCAGGGTCCCGGTGGCTCATGAGGAGTAGCCCCTTCGCCGCATACCTTCAGTTGCCCCAACTCTCCTTCGTAACAGAACCAAGTGACATTTTCCAAGTTCATTCAGCTAGGAGCGCCCCCAGGGCTGCATCATTCCCAGGCCGCATGGGTCCGTCCTTGTGGCATGTATCTTTCCTTGTTTATGTCTTTAGCTTACCTTGCTGGGGCGCCCCTCGGGCTGCATCATCCCCAAGCCGCTTGGGCCGGACCCAGTGGCGCGTATCGTTATGCATTTACATGAGCTAGGTTGCCTTTCGTGCTTAATCTATCTATGACTATCACATGCTCAATCACCACCCACCATGGGAACCGCGCGACGGCCGTCTTTCCTCAGGACCCTTCGCGTGAGTAAGTTAAGCACGACATTTGTGCTCGGGCCCGTCCCTACAGCATCGATAAATCCAGCGGCTGAGCTATGTCTAGCGGGCCGGCCCCATTCACGTCACCTCCTATGGCCATTGGTGCTTATCTTTCTCACGCGATAACCTCAGGAGATTCGTTCGGCGCAGGTTATCTAACCATCTCGCAGGACCAAGACAGCGAACAAGAACCAAGACCAGGCGCAACCCGCCTTGAGGTAGGGCCTTGTGAGTCCCATGCTGGCTCACGAGTGCCCAAAAACACCTCGTCTGGCTCTGCTGTGCAAGCCACGTGTCAGGGCAGGGCTGTACACGCCCCGGGGGCTCTCCGCAGTAGGGAGTCCCCTCTCACGCACCAGAAGCAAATCAGCAATCACCACGGCGACCCTTGCCCTTCCTCGCGCTAACTTGCAGGAACCTCCTGATGGCCACAGCAAGCGGTACCGCGGACTCTCCCTCTTCTCTCATGCGATTCACTTGCACGTTAAAAGGGGGGCTCTTGAGCATCGCGCCTTCGGAGCTCTTACTGGCTCTCCAGCCCTCACCTCCTGGCCTTGACCATGGCACGCGACCTGGCATACCAGCGGCGGCTGAGCTCACTCGAGGGCCGGGACCTGAGGATGCAGAGCACCAAGAAGAACATGGAAGGGAGGGGGAGGCCCGCACGGGCCTGACCTAGCTACACTATGGTGGCCGACGTACGAGTTCGGCATGACTCGAGGAGCTGACCCCGGACAACCAAGATAAGTTCTCGCTCTGGATCCACCAGTCGCTACGGCATGAGACCCTCGCTCACTCCCTTCGCTGCCCTGCTGCGGCAACGTTTTCTTCCTTTCCCATCCTAAGACAGCTGCTTGCACGCTAAAGGGGGCCTCTTGAGCATCGCGCCTCAGGAGCTCTTACCGGACCTCGGGCCGCTCACCTCCTGGCCTTGACCACGGCACGCGACCTGGCATACCAGCAACGGCTATAGCCTGCCTGGGGACCGGGACCTGTCAGCGTAGAGCACCAAGTTGCCGCGGGATTGGAAAGGGGAGGCCGAGCCTCAGCAGGATATGCGCGCGCAGATCTTCATAATGAGGGCAATGTTGACAAAAGGCATTACAGACGCTTTACACGCCCCCACGGGGTTCATTTCTTGATTCCTCGCAGGGAACAAAAGGGAAGGAATTCATATGAGTTCTATCTACACGCACCAAATGTCACCGACGCCATCATCAACAGTGGGCCATGTGAGGCCGGCGCCAACCCCATCAAGATCAGCGGTGATGGCGGCTGGACGCCACAGCCCTGCTCCGGGCTCGGCGGGAGGTCGAGGGCACGTAGCTATCATCGCTCGTCTCTGGAGACTCCACGAGCTCAGGAGAGTCGCTGGACCACCAGGAGTCGCCGTTGTCGCTGGAGGAGCTACAGCTGAGGCCTGCGGCGGGTCCAGCGCCCGCTGCAGCGTCGTCCTGGCGACCTCCTTCAGGGCAGCACTCCAGGCGGTGGCCATCTTCGTCGAAGACCTTGAAGAACAACACGGAGGCACCGTCGTACTCGAAGTGGATCACGAGGGCGCCCTCCGCGTGATAGACTCTGGCAATCTCGCCCCAGCCCCGGGTCATGAAGATCTTCCCGGAGGCAACGGCTCCAATCTCCGCCCAGTCGCTAGGGCGTCGCAGTCGGCGTGTTGCAGCCAAAGCTCGCGAAGGCCCCTCGGCGGCATCTCGGCGGCGAAGAACTGCGGGAGGCGAATCCAAGTGCTCGGGGGCATCGCCGCCCACAGCACGAACTCGCGCGAGTCGTCCGCAACATGGACCCCTGGGGCGACGGCGTGCGCCTCTGCGGCATGGCGACCATGGCCCTGGCGCGGGCAGCGCCGCTCACCGCTCCTCCCTCTGGAATCTTTGGCGTGAGCGTACAAGGGCAACGAGTACCCAGGAGACGGCCTCTCATACCAAGGCCGCGACACCACCGGCCTCACGACCATCTCGCGGCGATGAGACCTCCTCTTCTTCGGCAGGAGCAGCTCGGGCTCATTAAGGGGAGCCTTGCCCTTCTCTACGGCCGAGAACCTCTAGATCGGTGCCATGTCTGCACAAGCAAGGAGTGGAGCTAGGAAGGAGAAGAAGAGGGAGAGGCAGAGGGACTTGTCATGTCGGGCAGTTGCCGAGGCAACATGGGGAAGCGGAGACGCCCACGTCCAATCAACCGCCATGCGTCGACCAAGGACGCAGGCTATTGGGGCCCGCGGCGCTCCGCAATTGACCTTTGGCTTCGCCTTGAAGCCAAGCCCGAGCGCGCCTTGTGCCCGGGGGCTACTGTCGGTGTTCTGGCAATGAGAGTCCCCAGACTTGCCTGCCTGCGGCCCATGGCATGGCTTTGCTAGCAGGCCTGTACGGCCCATCTTGATCAACAAGGCATTCAAGACCTTCGCGAGGGGCCAAGCCTCGCGAGGCGGACGATGCAAGACCTCCTCAGGAGAGGCCTCGCCAGGCAGGCTCGTGAGGGGCAGAGAGTTCAAGGCAAGGCAAACCTCGCGAGGTTCTCGTGACGTGAGCCATGACGATCGAGACCAGGTGGGCTCCAGCGCGCGCAACATCCTTGTTTCCTCTTTGGTGCTAAGGGGGCAAGCGCAGGTGCGGAGTACCGAGGCATCAAGCAAAGGTTTCCATATTGGTGCAACAAGACCAAGACCGGAAGGACGACAAGACGGAGGTCACCATGGAGCCCAAGGCGGCGTCACCACCAGAGCCTTTTGCAGGCGAAGACCACTTTTGTGAGGATAAGCTGTACTAGCTGTCCCCTTTCAAATTGGCCGTTGTTGGATCCCTTCCCGCTCAATATTTGGGGAGAGGACCAGGGCCTCTATAAATAGGACTAGCCACCACCATAGCTAGGGCGACCTGATCGAAAAAGGAGAAGCCGGGGCTGATCAAATCCACACACACAAGTTCGCCAAGCACAAGAACACCTCAACCTCAGGAGGCTATTCTTCCCCTTGTACTATTCATCATCAGCCCAAGAGGCAATCCACCACCACAACACTGGAGTTGGGTATTACACCACAATGGTGGCCCGAACCAGTATAAATCTTGTGTCCCTTGTGTTGTGAGTTCGTCGAGTTAGTTCGTAAGATCTTAGCTGAGTTAGGACGTGGATTGGTAGGGGGAAATCTTCGCGCGCACCCCAGTGTTTGAACCTTAAGGGTTTTGCCGGAACCCGCGATCCGACATTGGTGGGGGAGGCGCCCAAGAGGGGGAAACTGATCCTCCCGGATAGTTCGGACTCAGAGTCCGAAGTCCCCAAGAGACATCCCAGGGTGAAGCCCTGGCCAAATCATAAGTATTCAGAAACTCACTATTATCTTTGGTCTACCTGCTTCCATTATGTAAGTTATTTTGATATTTGCCTTTCAGCCCTCCCCGCGTGCTCCCGCATACTCCATTATCGGAGGGGAATTCTCTGCCGCCCGAAATGGCAGAGAGTGGCACACCGCCGCGAGCCCCTCGTCTATCGCCATGGAGGACACCGAAGTGTCATCCCTAAGGACCTCTCCTGGCCGAGAGGGGGCGAACGAAGCCGTCGAGAGAATGCCCGAGGTTAATGCCTCGGTCGCCGAAGACCTAGGGGAGGCGGCCCCTATGACAACCGACAGTGGGGAGCCCCAACAATCCGGCCCCCAGCCGAACACCATTTCGGAGGCTAGCATAGCTTCGGGATCGGATAAGCAGCCCCCTTTGAAAGAGGGGGGAGGAGCACCATCTCCATCGGCACCCTCCACTAGTTCGGAGGCGCCCCTTACTCTGGAGAAGCACTGCAAAGTGCTTCCGTCGTGGCGGAGCACCGCACCCTGATGGGTGTGGTTATGGAGAAGGTTCAGTCTGCTAAAAACGGACTGAACGAAGCCTTCTGCAGCCTACTGGCAGGCTTTGAGGTATGCGACGTAATGTTCTAAAAACTTTTCATATAGAAGAATAAACCTGTGTACAAACAGTAGCCCCTGAGGCTCTGTCTGGTTTAGAAGAAAAATAAACCAGACTAAGAATCCACATAGTAATTGGGATAGTAACATACTGTGCTATCATTGTAACAGACCTCCATGTTGGCGGCAACCGCCCAGGCCGCAGAAGTTTTCGAACTCAATCGGAAGCTTCAAGTGGCCAATGAGGAGCTCGAGCACATCAACAAGCGGTTCGATGAAACACAAGGTATGCGTATGATGTTTAAAAAGAAATTAAATTGCATGCTAGAAGTGATATGCATATTTAGAGGTTAACTCATAGAATGCTTTCATTATGATCATAGTTGGCGCAGCCGAGGTCGAGACCCTCAAAGGCGCCCTCGCCCAGGCCAAGAAGGAAGCAGAGGAAAATAAGGCAACTGCTGATAAAGCGGCTGCTGAACTAGAGGTCGAACAAACTGCCCGCCGCCAACATGAAGCTCGGGTGACCGAAATCGAGCAGGAGCTGAAGGATGCCATCAGCAAATGCGAGACATTGGAGCAGAAGACTTCGGCCCAGTCTTCCGAGCTTGCCATGGTTCTCCATGATGCCAAAGATGCACGGAGTGAGTCCCGAAGCACTCACAAAGAGATCCACCAGGCGAGGCATATAGCGGCTGGTAAGGCCTTTCTTTTGCAGAGTATCTTTGGAGGTCAAAGGTACGCTTTGCTCACATGAGTGTGGAGTTCTCCAGGCGCGTTTACGGATCTTCCAAAGAGTGCCACCGATGTCGCGTAGTTCTTTCGAGCCCAGGAGGGGAGCTCGACCGAGAAGCTGTTCTGGTCGCAATTTCTCACACCGGGACATTCGACGCCTCTAAACGACCAACTGAAGCAGCTGGTAGAGCTGCATAGGGCAGTGGGTTTGGCTATGAAAGACTTGATAGTCCAACTTTGGCCGGCCAAGCCAATCCCTAACAGCTACTTCGGTTTGGTAGCTCGGCTTGTCAACGCGCGGCCGCGGATTGATGCCGTGAACCGCTCGGCCTGCATAGATGGTGCCCGGATGGCCTTCGCCCGCGTCAAAATGCAATGGGCGAAGATGAAGGCCACCGAAGTGGCAACCGTGGGCCCACCCGAGGGCAAATATCATCGGAAGCCGGAGAGGTAATTTGACAAAGTCCTAGAAGGAGCCCGAGAGATAGAGGGCCAATGTTCGAAGGACATAATATTTGATTAAATGTGGTCGGGTTGTACAAACTATGTTGTGAACCCATGCTATTATATATCTATGTTTGCGCCTTTTATTTCAAGCGATTTTTGCTCCTGTGTGGCGTTTATAGTTATATTCTGAAAGTTGCTAGTCGTTAGCTTCATCCCGCATGTAGATGCTACAGGGGTGTTCGACATAACGCGTGACCACACTCTATCCAGTGTCTTGGTCCATAAAGGAGGTGTCCGCGAGGTGAACCAGGCAATTGGACTATGCGGCTTTATTACTTTCACTTAATCATATGAGTTTGACTGTGGAGCTAAGTACTAGCCCCTTGTGCGTGTGCGGCTATCCGGGCTATGGTGCCTTTTCCACGCGGCTGGACGAAGACCAGCCCCTCATATAACACGGGGTGAATCGCTAACGATTTGTAGTATAATACTAAGTCGCCGAACCACCGACAGCTCTCGCCTATCATGACAGTCAGTTTTCGGCTTTCTCTACTGAGGTACTTGACCGGATGAAATGGAAATACAATCGCAGTAGTTCTCCCTTTACTACCTTAGCCAAACGAGCGAAACGTAAGGTGGTAAGCACAGGAGCCGGGCAACCCGACTATAGACCAAAGACATGATTTTGGAGCCGATGCATATAATGCAATATCTGGGACGCCGAAGAGTTCCCTATAGGTGTTCGGACTTGAAATGTGCATGGCCGAATACATCCCCTGGTGTTAAGGCCGGACTAAAGCACGTGTGGCAATCTGAAGTAGGGAGGGAATACAGAATAAAGTGACTTCCAAAAAAAGTGGTTATCATCTGCTTCCTTTATACCCTGATTAATACGTCGAGCCGTGTTGTTACAGATAATGCCAAAAACATTGAGGTCATTTTACATGCCAAAAGTTTATACAAGGGAAAGGTTTACACAGAGCCTAAACGAAATGGTTTAAGAATCCCAATGATGCCCTGCTGCACGCCTGCGTTGTTTCTCCTTGGTGAGATATCCTTGAAAAGGAAGAGTGTGATGGTCGTCTACTAAAAGGAGGAACCTAGAAAGGAGTCCCCGCACGACCATAGATCAGGTAGGTTTTAACCTACAGTGGAAAAATATATTTGAGGTCCGAATAGGGTCAAGTCGTACTATGGACCTTTTCCACAGTGTGCCTCCGGCACTGCCCATGGTATGTTGAGTGCGTAGTTATGTACGTGCGGTACATATGCCGCAACCTTATGGGGCGATCGGCGGAGGCTAAACTGCTATTCAAGCTCCGGTTCCACCGAGCTACTGCATTGCAACGCGGATCAGACACATTCAGCAGTGTCATGGGTCTTGATGACCGGTGAATTGTTCGGCTTGATGAGTCCGCCTTGTACTTCGGCCGCTAGGGCTGCGGTATGCTCCTTCGTGCGGAGGGAGCACTCCGTATTCCCATTTACTATGATGACGCCACATGGTCCACACATTTTGAGCTTTAGATAAGCATAATGCAGGACTGCATTAAAACGGGCGAAAGCAGTTCGTCCAAGCAGCACATGATAACCACTGCGAAAAGGGACGATGTCGAAGATCAATTCTTCGCTTCGAAAGTTGTCTGGAGAGCCGAATACTACTTCTAGTGTTAGTGAGCCCGTGCAGCGGGCCTTCACGCAGGGTATCACTCCCTTAAAAGTAGTGTTGCTAGGCTTGATTCTTGACGGGTCGATACCCATCTTACGGACAGTATCCTCATAGGTCAAGTTGAGGCTGCTGCCGCCGTCCGTAAGGACTCTAGTGAGATGGTATCCGCCGATGATAGGATCGACTACCAGGGCCGCCGAACCTCTATAACGGATACTGGTTGGGTGATCCCTACAATAAAAGGTGATTGGACAAGCTGACCATGGGTTGAATTTTGGGGCGACAGGATCTACGGCGTAGACATCCCTTAATGCGCGTTTGCGCTCCCTCTTGGGGATGTGGGTGATATAGATCATTGATACGTCCATTTTGCATCATGTTTTCTTACTGTTATTTATAATGTTTTTATCCATAATAATGCTTTTTTGAGTAATTCTAATGTATTTTCTCTCATAATTTGCAAGGAACACACCAAGAGGGAGAATTCTAGCAGTTGGAAATCTGGACCTAGAAAAGCTACGTCAGGCCACCTATTCTGCACAACTCCAAATGAGCTAAAACTTCACGGAGATTTTTTATGGATTATTTAAGAAATACTGGAGCCAATAAACACTAGAGGGGGGCCACCAGGTGGGCACAACCTACCTAGGCGCACCAGGCCCCCCAGGCGCGCCCTGGTGGGTTGTGGCCTCCTCGGCCGACCTCCGGTGCCCATCTTCTGGTATATAAGTCATTTTGACCTAGAAAAAAAAATAAGAGGAGGACTTTCGGGATGAAGCGCCGCCGCCTCGAGGCGGAAATTGGGCAGGAGCAATTTTGCCCTCCGACGGAGCGATTCCGCGAGGGGAACTTCCCTCTCGGAGGGGAAAATCATCATCATCACCAACAACTCTCCCATCTTGGGGAGGGCAATCTCCATCTACATCTTCAACATCACCATATCCTCTCAAACCCTAGTTCATCTCTTGTATTCAATCTTGTTACCGGAACTATAGATTGCTACTTGTGGGTGACTAGTAGTATTGATTACATCTTGTGGTTGATTACTATACGATTTATTTGGTGGAAGATTATATGTTCAGATCCATTATGCTATTTAATACTCCTCTGATCATGAACATGTTTATTGTCTATGAGTAGTTGATACGTCTCCAACGTATATATAATTTTTGATTGTTTCATGCTGTTATATTATCAATCTTGGATGTTTTATAATCATTTTATAGTCATTTTATATCATTTTTGGTACTAATCTATTGACATAGTGCCAAGTGCCAGTTCCTGTTTTTTCTGTGTTTTTCACATCGCAGAAAATCAATATCAAACGGAGTCCAAATGCCACGAAACTTTACGGAGATTTTTTATGAACCGGAAGGAACAAGTCGGGCCCTGGTTGCACCTGGGGGGAGTCCCGGGTAGGTGACAACCCACCAGGGTGCGCCAGGAGGCCCAGGCGCGCCCTGGTGGGTTGTGCCCACCTTGGGTGCCCCTGGACCACCTCTTTGCTCTATAAATACCCAAATATTCCAGAAACCCTAGGGGAGTCGACGAAATATTCATCCAGCCGCCGCAGAGTCCAAAACCACCAGATCCAATCTAGACACCATCTCGGATGGGGTTCACCACCTCCATTGGTGCCTCTCCGATAATGCATGAGTAGTTCTTTGTAGACCTTCGGGCCCGTAGTTAGTAGCTAGATGGCTTCATCTCTATCTCTTGATTCTCAATACAATGGTCTCTTGAAGATCCATATGATGTAACTCTTTTTGCGGTGTGTTTGTTGGGATCTGATGAACTTTGAGTTTATGACCAGTCATATCTTTTTATATCTTTGAAAGTTATTTTAGTTTCTTTGATCTCTTATATGCATGATCTCTTATAACCTCGTATTTCTTCTCCGATATTTGGGTTTTGTTTGGCCAACTTGATCTATTTATCTTGCAATGGGAAGAGGTGCCCGGTAGTGGGTTCGATCTTACGGTGCTTGATTCTAGTGACTGAAAGGGAACCGACATGTATGTATCGTTGCTACTAAGGATAAAAAGATGGGATCTATATTTACGCAATAGATAAATGGATCTTGTCTACATCATGTCATCGTTATATTGCATTACTCCGTTTTTCCATGAACTTAATACACTGGATGCATGCTGGATAGCGGTCGATGTGTGGAGTAATAGTAATAGATGCAGGCAGGAGTCGGTCTACTAATCTAGGACGTGATGCCTATGTAATGATCATTGCATGGATATCGTCATAATTATTTTAGGTTCTATCAATTGCCGAACAGTAATTTGTTTACCCACCGTTTGCTATCTTTTTCGAGAGAAGCCACTAGTGAAACCTACGGCCCATGGGTCTTCTTCCTCATATATTTGCTTGCGATCTACTGTTCCTTTGCATTTTTATTCAGATCTATTAAACCAAAAATACAAAAATACTTTGCTGCACTTTTATTTTATTTGCGACCTATTATTTCAATCTACTACAATTTTCTGGCATCGTTACCCGAAAGGGATTGACAACCCCTTTAACACGTCGGGTTGCGAGGTGTTGTTATTTGTGTGCAGGTGTTGTTTACGTTGTGTTGCTTGGTTCTCCTACTAGTTCGATAACCTCGGTATCTTCATTGAGGGAAATACCTACTGTTGTTGTGTTGCATCATCCCTTCCTCTTTGGGGAAATACCGACGTAGTCCTAGCAGACATGAGCTTTTCTGGCACTATAGTGAGAGAGCAATCAAAAGGAATTTCCGGCACCTTTGCCGGGGAGGATCTTCAACATATACCAGGTTCATGATCACAAAGCTCATCTCCTTGCAATTTACATTATTTGCCATTTGCCTTTTGTTTTCCTCTCCCCACTTCACAAAAATTTGCCGTTTTATTCGCCCTCTTTTTTGTTTGCCTTTTTCTCGTCAGATCTTTTGTTTGCTTGTGTTGCCATGTGGCTTCTATATGCTTGCATCTTCGCTTGCTAAAAATCTATTTATATGGATCCCCATCCACTTGCTAATCTTTTTAAAAGATCCAATCATGATGAACCAATTGCTAGCGAGTTGAGTGCACTAGATTATCTTTATGAAGTTTTTCTTGAGAATCGTGAATCTGAAAATCGTGATGAAGAAATTTATGAAGTGATTCATGATACCTACTTGAATGAAAAGCATGACTGCAATAATTTTACTAGAAATTCTATTAATGTCAATTGTGCTAATAATATGCAAAACCCCAAGCTTGGGGATGCTTGTTTTGTCATGTCCGCTACTTATTGCAATGATCATGATTGGGGTGATAATGTTTCTTATGATCTTGAAAATTTATTTAAGCCTCATGATGAATATGTTTGCGATAATATTGAAAGTGAGTTTGGAAGAGTGTCAACTTTAGCTAAAAATAATACCACATATTTGGAGAGTGTTCAATCTTATGAAATTTTTGATGAAAGTGGGTTTGGAGAGGTCATGACTTTAGTTGATGTTAATCCCACTATCTTGGAAGATTATAAAACCTTTATGCATGTGGATCGTGAAGAGAATATTTTATATGATAGCTATATTGTTGAATTTGATTATGATCCTACATGTAATTATTTTGACAGATGGAAATATGGTTGTAGAAATTTTCATGTTACTAAATTACCTCTCGTTATTTTGAGATTGCTATTGTTTCTTTCTTCTTCCTTGCATATGCTAGATATTTCTTGCCTTGATGATTTGTTTGCTTATAAAATTCCGATGCATAGAAAGCATGTTAGACTTAAATATGTTTTTCATATGTTTCATGATGCTCTCTTTGTGTTTCAATTCTTATTTTTCATGTGAGCATCGTTGAAATCTTATGCCTAGCTAAGGGTGTAAAACTATAGTGCTTGTTGGGAGGCAACCCAATGAATAAAATTTATTTTTGCTTTTTGCTTCCTGTTCTTGTGTATTATCACAATTATTCTACGGTTATGATTGTGTTTTTTATGTTTTAATTAGTGTTTGTGCCAAGTAAAGCCTTTAGGATCTTCTTGAGTGATAGTTGTTTGATCTTGCCGAAAACAGAAACTTTTACGCTCACGAAATTATTTTTCATTTTTTTACCAGAGAGTGATAAAATACATATTCCACTTGTAGTAGATCAAAATACAAATTCCTCAGGCCTTCCTAATTTTTCAAATTTTTTGGAGTTACAGAAGTATTCTAAATAGTCAGATTGCTACAGACTGTTCTGTTTTGACAGATTCTTTTTTCTTTGTGTTGTGTGCTTATTTTGATGGCTCTATGGTTTCTTTTATGAGTTTTTTCCATAGAAAAGTTGGAATACAGTAGATATAATACAAAAACAAAATATGAATTGGTTTGATAGAGTACTTATAGTAGTGGTTTATTATTCTTATACTAACGGATCTCACGAAGATTTTGTTGAGTTTTGTGTGATTGAAGTTTTCAAGTTTTGGGTTATCTTACGATGGATCAAAGAAGGATAGAAGAGCCTAAGCTTGGGGATGCCCCAACATCCCAAGCTATTATCCAAGAATGAGCAACCAACTAAGCTTGGGGATGCCCCCGAGTGGCATCCCCTCTTTCTTCTAACGACCATCAATATTTAACTTGATACTATACTTTTATTCGTCACATGATACGTGTTTTGCTTGGAGCGTCTTGTATGATATGAGTCTTTGATTGTTTTATTTTGTGTTTTATGTCATCAATTCTTGCTGGACACACCTATTTGAGAGAGCCAAAATTATTTCATGACTTGTTAGAATAGCTCTCTATGCTTCACTTAAATCTTTTATGAGCTAGGACTTGCTATAGTGCTTCACTTATATCTTTTTGAGCACGGTGTGCTTAGTATTTTTCAAGAAATGCTCTCTCGCTTCACTTAGATTTATTTGAGAGTTAGTAAAATTTTGAAGAAATTCTCTCTTGCTTCACTTAAATTATTTTGAGAGAAAGAAATATTATGCTCATGATCTTCACTTATATTTGTTTGAGCTTATGAAAAGCAACACATGAAAATTAGTCCCAAAGTGATAGATATCCAAGAAGGATAAATAAAATAAAAATGTCATGAAGATCATTGGACAAAATAAACTTGATTCTTAGTAATAGTTTTGAGATATGATGATGTTATATGTGAGTTATGTTGATGAGTAATTATGCTCTAGTAGGAATATTGGTGTTAAGGTTTGTGATTCCCGAAGCGTGCACATATAGTCTCTCGTTATGCTATGATGTTGGAGGATGATTTATTTTTGATTTGTCTTCCTTATGAGTGGCGGTCGGGGATGAGCGATGGTCTTTTCCTACCAATCTTTCCCCCCAGGGGCATGCGTAGTAGTACTATGCTTCGAGGGCTAATAAACTTTTGCAATAAGTATATGAGTTCTTTATGACTAATGTGAATCCATGGATTATACCCACTCTTACATTTTCGCAATTTGCTAGCCGCTACGGTACCGTGCATTTCCCTTTCTCACATTGAGACATGGTGCAAACTTCGCACGTGCATCGAAACCCCATGATATGATACGCTCTATCACACATAAGCCTCATTATATCTTCCTCAAAACAGCCACCATACCTACCTATTATGGCTTTTCCATGGCCATTCCGAGATATATTGCCATGCAACTTCCACCGCTTTCGTTTGATGACTTGAGAATTCATTGTCACATTGCTTTGCATGATCATATAGCTGACATAGTGTTTGTGGCTCAGCCACCGTTCATCATTTTTCATACATGTTACGCTAGATCATTGCCAGAGGCATTCATATAGAGTCATACTTGTCATAGGTATCGAGTTGTAATTTTTGTTTCTTTTGAGTTATAAGTAAATAGAAGCGTGATGATCATCATTATTCATTCTTAGAGTAGTGCCCCAGTGAGGAAAGGATGATGGAGACTATGATTCCCCCACAAGTCGGGATGAGACTCCGGACAATGAGAGAAGAAAAAAAATAAAAAAGAAAAGAAAAAATAGAAAAATAAATAAATAAAAAGAAAAAAAGAAAAAAGAAAAAGAAACAAAGAGAGAAGGGGTATTGCTAGTATCCTTTACCACACTTGTGCTTCAAAGCAGCACCATGTTTTTCATATGGAGAGTCTCCTATGTTGTCACTTTCATATACTAGTGGGAATTTTTCATTATAGGATTAGATGCACACCCACTTAGTTTTCATACTGAGCTTCACCCACTTAGTTTTCATATTGAGCTTCACCCACTTAGTTTTCATATTGAGCTTTCATACACTTATAGCTCTTAGTGCATTCGTTGCATGGCAATTCCTACTCCTCATGTTGATATCGACTGATGGGCATCTCCATAGCCCGTTGGTTAGCCGCATTGATGTGAGACTTTCTTACCTTTTGTCTTCTCTATATTTACCCCTATCATCATACTCTATTCCACTCGTAGTGCTATATCCATGGCGTAAGAGTTGAAAAAGCTGAAGCACATTAAAAAGTACGAAGCAATTGCTCGGCTTGTCATCGGAGTTGTGCATGATAAATACTTTGTGTTAAGAAGACAAAGCATGACAAGACTATATGATTTTGTAGGGATAACTTATTTTAGCATTGATATTTTGAAAGAGATGGTTGCTTGTTGATATGCTTGAGTATCTAAATTATTATGTCAAAACTAGACTATTGCTCTGAATCACATAAAAGTCCAATTGTCCATGCTATAAAGAAAAGAATATGATATGACATGATAGGCAGCACTCCACGTCAAAAATTCTATTTTTATCACTTACCTACTCGAGGACGAGTAGGAGTTAAGCTTGGGGATGCTGATATGTCTCCAACTTATCTATAATTTTTAATTGTTTCATGTTGTTATATTATCAATCTGGGATGTTTTATAATCATTTTATAGTCATTTTATATCATTTTTTTGGTAATAACCTATTGACATAGTGCCAAGTGCCAGTTCCTGTTTTTTTCATGTTTTTACATTGTGGAAAATCAATATCTAACGGAGTCCAAATGCCACGAAACTTTAAGGAGATTTCTTATGGACCAGAAGGAACAAGTTGGGCCCTGGTTGCACCTGGGGGAGTCCTGAGGAGGGGACAACCCACCAGGGCACGCCAGGAGGCCTAGGCGCGCCCTGGTGGGTTGTGCCCACCTCGGGTGCCCCTCGGACCGCCTCTTTGCTCTATAAATACCCAAATATTCCAGAAACCCTATGGGAATCGATGAAATATTCATCCAGCCGTCGTAGAGTCTAGAACCACGAGATCCAATTTAGACACCATCTCAGATGGGGTTCATCACCTCCATTGGTGCCTCTCCGATGATGTGTGAGTAGTTCTTTGTAGACCTTTGGGTTCGTAGTTAGTAGCTAGATGGCTTCATCTCCCTCTCTTGATTCTCAATACAATAGTCTCTTGGAGATCCATATGATGTAACTCTTTTTGCGGTGTGTTTGTTGGGATCTGATGAACTTTGAGTTTATGATCAGTCATATCTTTTTATATCCATGAAAACTATTTTGAGTTTCTTTGATCTCTTATAGCCTCATATTTCTTCGTTGATATTTGGGTTTTGTTTGGCCAACTTGATCTATTTATCTTGCAATGGGAAGAGGTGCCCGGTAGTGGGTTCGATCTTACGGTGCTTGATCCTAGTGACAGAAAGGGAACCGACACGTACATATCGTTGCTACTAAGGATAAAAAGATGGGATCTATATCTACGCAATAGATAAACGGATCTTGACTACATCATGTCATCGTTCTTATTGCATTACTCCGTTTTTCCATGAACTTAATACACTAGATGCATGTTGGATAGCGGTCGATGTGTGGAGTAATAGTAGTAGATGCAGACAGGAGTTGGTTTACTTATCTTGGACGTGATGCCTATGTAATGATCATTGCCTGGATATCGTCATAATTATTTGAGGTTCTATCAATTGCCCAACAGTAATTTGTTTACCCGCCGTTTGCTATCTTTTTCGAGAGAAGCCACTAGTGAAACCTATAGCCCCCGGGTCTTCTTCCTCATATATTTGCTTGCGATCTACTTTTACTTTGCATTTTTATTCATATCTATTAAACCAAAAATACGAAAATACTTTGCTTCACTTTATTTTATTTGCGATCTATTATTTGAATCTACTACAATTTTCTCGCATCGTTACCCGAAAGGGATTGACAACCCCTTTAACACGTCGGGTTGTGAGGTGTTGTTATTTGTATGCAGGTGTTGTTTATGTTGTGTTTCTTGGTTCTCCTACTGGTTCGATAACCTTGGTTTCTTCACTGAGGGAAATACCTACCGTTGTTGTGCTTCATCATCCCTTCCTCTTTGGGGAAATACCGACATCGTCCTAGCAGACAGGAGTTTTTCTGGAGCTATAGTCAGAGAGCAATCACTAGTTACTTTTGTTCTTGAGGTCACGAGAGAAATCATGTTGCAAGTAATCATGTGAACTTGATATGTGTTTGATATTTTGATAGTATGTATGTTGTTATTCCCTCGGTGGTGTCATGTGAACGTCAACTATATGACACTCCACCATATTTGGTCCTAAGGGAATGCATTGTGGAGTCGCAATTAGATGGTGGGTTACGAGAGTGACAGAAGCTTAAACCCCAGTTTATGCGCTATTTCGTAAGGGACTGGTTGGATCCAAAAGTTTAATGCTATGGTTAGAATTTATTCTTAATACTTTTCTCGTAGTTGTGGATGCTTGCGGGAGGGTTAATCATAAGTAGGAGGTTTGTTCAAGTAAGAACAACACCTAAGCACCGGTCCACCCACATATCAAATTATCAAAGTAGCGAACACAAATCAAACCAACATGATGAAAGTGACTAGATGAAATTCCTGTGTACCCTCAAGAACGCTTTGCTTATCATAAGAGACCGTTTTGGCCTGTCCTTTGCCTAAAAAGGATTGGGCTACCTTGCTGCACTTTCATTACTATTATCGTTACTTGCTCGTTACAAATTATCTTTCTATCAAACTACTCGCTACTTACAATTTTAGCACTTGCAGACAATACCTTACCGGAAACTACTTGTCATTTCCTTGTGCTCATTGTTTGGTTCCACACTCTTACTTATCAAAAAGAGCTAAAATTGACCCACTATACTTGTGGGTCATCAAGGCTATTTTCTGGCGCCGTTCTAGGGAGTGAAGCGCTTTTGGTAAGGAAACATCTATATAGTGTGCTGAAATTTATTATCACTTGTTACTATGGAAAACAATCCTTTGAGGAGTTTGTTTGAGGTATCATCACCTCATCCGGAACCACAATTAGCTACCCCTCAACCTACTGCACCTACTGAAAATATTGAATATGAAATTCCTTCGGGTATGATAGAACAACTGCTAGCTAATCCTTATGCAGGAGATGGAACTGAACATCCTGATATGCACTTGATATATGTGGAACAAATTTGTGGATTGTTTAAGCTTGCAGGGTTACCCAGGGATGAAGTGATGAAAATGGTTTACCCTTTATCTTTGAAGGGAAAATTATTGGCATGGTATAGGCTATGTGATGATATTGGATCATGGAATTGGAATCGTTTGAAATTGGAGTTCCACCAAAAATTTTATCCTATGCATCTAGTTCATTGTGATCGGAATTATATATATAATTTTTGGCCTCGTGAAGGAGAAAGTATCGCTCATGCTTGGAGGAGGCTTAAGTCAATGTTATATTCATGCCCCAATCATGAGCTCTCAAGAGAAATTATTATCCAGAATTTTTATGCTCGGCTTTCTCGTAATGATCAAACCATGCTTGATACTTCTTGGGCTGGTTCATTTATGAAGAAGACTATTGAATTCTAGTGGGATCTTTTGGAAAGAATTAAACGCAACTCCGAAGATTGGGAACTCGACGAAGGTAAAGAGTCAGGTATTAAAATTTGAAGACATTATAACCGAGCACTTTTCCTGCCCTCTTAGGCCATCAAGGTTCTTGGCCATCGGATCTCGCGGATGAAAATTTTCTGGCCATCCAATCGACTCCTGGATGGATGTCTCTACGGAAGCTACTCCCGTAACAAATTCCGCCTTCTATGGTTAATTGGGCCAATATGGGCTTTCTGATTCCACCCTAACCTCTCGCTCATCTCTCCTCCCTCTTTCACCCATGATACAAATGTGCGCCACTGATACGTCTCCAACGTATCTATAATTTTTGATTGCTCCATGCTATATTATCTATTGTTTTGGACATTATTGGGATTTATTATCCACTTTTATATTATTTTTGGGACGAACCTATTAACTGGAGGCCTAGCCCAGAATTGTTGTTTTTTGCCTGTTTTAGGGTTTCGAAGAAAAGGAATATCAAACGGAGTCCAAACGGAATGAAACCTTCGGGAACGTGATTTTCTCATCGAATACAACTCAGGAGATTTGGACCCTACATCAAGACATGTAACAGGAGGCCGCGAGGTAGGGGGGCGCGCCTACCCCGCCCAGGCCCGCCCTCCACCCTCGTGGGCCCCCTGTTGCTCCACCGACATACTTCTTCCTCCTATATATACCCATGTACCCCCAAACGACCAGAAACGGAGCAAAACCCTAATTCCACCGCCGCAACTTTCTGTATCCACGAGATCCCATCTTGGGGCCTGTTCTGAAGCTCCGCCGGAGGGGGCATCGATCACGGAGGGTTTCTACATCAACACCATAGCCCCTCCGATGAAGTGTCAGTAGTTTACCTCAGACCTACGGGTCCATAGTTAGTATCTAGATGGCTTCTTCTCTCTTTTTGGATCTCAATACAATGTTCTCCCCCTCTCTTGTGGAGATCTATTCGATGTAATCTTCTTTTTGTGATGGGTTTGTTGAGATCGATGAATTGTGGGTTTATGATCAAGTCTATCTATGAAGAATATTTGAATCTTCTCTGAATTCTTTTATGTATGATTGGTTATCTTTGCAAGTCTCTTTGAATTATCAGTTTGGTTTGGCCTACTAGATTGATCTTTCTTGCAATGGGAGAAGTGCTTAGCTTTGGGTTCAATCTTGCGGTGTCCTTTCCCAGTGACAGTAAGGGCAACAAGGCACATATTGTATTGTTGCCATCGAGGATAACAAGATGGGGTTTTCTTCATATTGCATGAGTCTATCCCTCTACATCATGTCATCTTGCTTAAGGCATTACTCTGTTTTTAACTTAATACTCTAGATGCATGCTGGATAGCGGTCGATGAGTGGAGTAATAGTAGTAGATGCATGCAGGAGTCGATCTACTTGTCTCAGACGTGATGCCTATATACATGATCATACCTAGATATTCTCATAACTATGCTCAATTCTGTCAATTGCTCAACAGTAATTTGTTCACCCACCGTAGAATACTTATGCTCTCGAGAGAAGCCACTAGTGAAACCTATGGCCCCCGGGTCTATCTTTATTATATCAATCTCCTACTACTTAGTTATTTACTTTGCTATTTACTTTGCCTTTATTTTAATTTGCATCTTTATCATAAAAATACCAAAAATATTATCTTATCATATCTATCATATCTCACTCTCGTAAGTGGCCCTATAGGGATTGACAACCCCTATTTGCATTGGTAGCGAGGATTTTTTTGTTTTGTGCAGGTGCGAGGGACTCGCGCGTAGCCTCCTACTGGATTGACACCTTGGTTCTCAAAAACTGAGGGAAATACTTACGCTACTTTGCTGCATCATCCCTTCCTCTTCGGGGAAAACCAACACAGTGCTAAAAGAGGCAGCAAGAAGGATTTCTGGCGCCGTTGCCGGGGAAGTCTACCCAAAAGTCAACATACCAAGTACCCATCACATACCCTTATCTCCCGCATTACATTATTTGCCATTTGCCTCTCGTTTTCCTCTCCCCCCACTTCACCCTTTCTGTTTTATTCGCCCTCTCTCTCTATCCTCCCTCTATTTGCCTCCTTTTGCCCGCTTGCTTTTTTTTTTTTGCTTGTGTGTTAGTTTGCTTGCTTGTCACAATGGCTCAACCTAAATTTGGTGACCTTCACCTTAAAAGGTTAGAAGAAATCGAAAATAATGTTAGGAGTTTCATGGTTTTGCAATTTGAACATAATAGTTTCTTCAGAAACGAGCTTAAAGAACAGAAAGTTTTATGAGTTTTATGAATAAAGAGCTTGATGATATGTCTAAAGAATTCGATGGTTTAAGATCCCAACTTGCTCATCTTGAGAAATTAACTGCTGAAATTTCGGATAAGCAGGCTACCCTAGTTAATAAGATGGCCGCTAAACTGAGTTGCTATGAAAACAATGATGAAGATCTAAAAGTTATTGATGTGTCCCCTATTAAATCTTTGTCTTTAAATATGAATCTTGATAATGATGGGACTGAATATGATCCACCTTTACCTAGAAGGCGTTCCTAGAATTCTGAATCTTTTGATCTTGATGCTAAATTTGATAAAACTGGGATTGAAGAAATTAAAACCCTAGATGTTGCTAAACCCACTATTACGGATTTCAAGGAATTTAACTATGAAAATTGCTCTTTGATTGATTGCATTTCCTTGTTGCAATCCGTGCTAAATTCTCCTCACGCTTATAGTCAAAATAAAGCGTTTACTAAACATATGGTTGATGCCTTGATGCAATCTTATGAAGAAAAACTTGAATTGGAAGTTTATATACCTAGAAAACTTTATGATAAGTGGGAACCAACTATTAAAATTAAAATTAAAGATCATGAATGCTATGCTTTATGTGATTTGGGTGCTAGTGTTTCCACGATTCCAAAGACTTTGTGTGATTTGTTAGGTTTCCGTGATTTTGATGATTGCTCTCTAAACTTGCACCTTGCGGATTACACTATTAAGAAACCTATGGGAAGAATTAATGATGTTCTTATTGTTGCAAATAGGAATTATGTGCCTGTAGATTTTATTGTTCTTGACATAGATTGCAATCCTTCATGTCCTATTATTCTTGGTAGACATTTCCTTAGAATGATTGGTGCAATTATTGATATGAAGGAAGGAAATATTAGATTCCAATTTCCATTAAGCAAAGGCATGGAAACTTTCCTAGAAAGAAAATTAAATTACCTTATGAATCTATTATGATAGACACTTATGGATTGCCTACCAAAGATAGCAATACCTAGATCTATTCTTGCTTGTTATGCCTAGCTAGGGGCGTTAAACGATAGCGCTTGTTGGGAGGCAACCCAATTTTATTTTTATTTCTTGCCTTTTGCTCCTGTTTAGTAATAAATAAATTATCTAGCCTCTGTTTTGGTTGTGTTTTTTGTGTTTAATTACTGTTTGTGCCAAGTAGAACCGTTGGGAGGACTTGGGGAAAGTCTTGTTGAACTTGCTGTAAAAAACAGAAACTTTAGCGCTCACGAGAACTGCTGTAATTTTTATTTGGAAAGTGATATTTAGTTAATTATTTTTGCAGATGATTAATAGATAAATTACTCACGTCCAGCAATTTATTTTAGAATTTTCGGGGTTCCAGATCTTGCGCTAGTTACAGATTACTACAGACTGTTCTGTTTTTGACAGATTCTGTTTTTCGTGTGTTGTTTGCTTGTTTTGATGAATCTATGGCTAGTAAAATAGTTTATGAACCATATAGAAGTTGGAATACAGTAGGTATAACACCCATATAAATAAATAATGAGTTCATTACAGTACCTTGAAGTGGTCTTTTGTTTTCTTTCGCTAACGGAGCTCACGAGATTTTTTACTTTAAGTTTTGTGTTGTGAAGTTTTCAAGTTTTGGGTAAAGATTTGATGGATTATGGAACAAGGAGTGGCAAGAGCCTAAGCTTGGGGATTACCATGGCACCCCAAAGATAATCTAAGGACATCTAAAAGCCAAATCTTGGGGATGCCCCGGAAGGCATCCCCTCTTTCGTCTACTTCTATCGGTAACTTTACTTGGAGCTATATTTTTATTCGCCACATGATATGTGTTTTGCTTGGAGCGTCTTGTATTATTTGAGTATTTGCTTGTTAGTTTACCACAATCATCCTTGCTGTACACACCTTTTGAGAGAGCCATACATGATTTGGAATTTGTTAGAATACTCTATGTGCTTCGCTTATATCTTTTGAGTTATATAATTTTGCTCTAGTACTTCACTTATATCTTTTAGAGCACGGTGGTGGATTTGTTTTATAGAAACTATTAATCTCTCATGATTCACTTAGATTATTTTGAGAGTCTTAATAGCATGGTAATTTGCTTAAAATCCTAATATGCTTGCTATGCAAGATTAATAATAAAACTTTCTTATGAGTGTGTTGAATACTAAGAGAAGTTTGATGCTTGATGATTGTTTTGAGACATGGAGGTAATAATATCAAAGTCGTGCTAGTTGAGTAGTTGTGAAATTGAGAAATACTTGTATTGAGGTTTGCAAGTCCCGTAGCATGCACGTATGGTAAACGTTATGCAACAAATTTGAAACATGAGGTGTTATTTGATTGTCTTCCTTATGAGTGGAGGTCGGGGACGAGCGATGGTCTTTTCCTACCAATCTATCCCCCTAGGAGCATGCGCGTAGTACCGAGGTTTTTGGTGACTTGTAGATTTTTGCAATAAGTATGTGAGTTCTTTATGACTAATGTTGAGTCCATGGATTATACACACTCTCACCCTTCCATCCTTGCTAGCCTCTTCGGTACCGTGCATTGCCCTTTCTCACATTGAGAGTTGGCGCAAACTTCGCGGGTGCATCCAAACCCCGTGATATGATATGCTCTTTCACACATAAACCTCCTTACATCTTCCTCAAAACAGCCACCATACCTACCTATTATGGCATTTCCATAGCCATTCCGAGATATATTGCCATGCAACTTTCCATCATTACATTCATCATGACACATTCATCATTGTCATATTGCTTAGCATGGTCATGTAGTTGACATAGTATTTGTGGCAAAGCCACCGTTCATAATTCTTTCATACATGTCACTCTTGGTCCATTGCATATCCCGGTACACCGGCGGAAGCATTCATATAGAGTCATCTTTGTTCTAGTATCGAGTTGTAATCATTGAGTTGTAAATAAATAGAAGTGTGATGATCATCATTTTCTAGAGCATTGTCCCAAGTGAGGAATATAAACAAGAGAAAGGCCATAAATAAAAAACAGAAGGCCCAAAAAAAGAAAAAAATGAGAGAAAAAGAGAGAAGGGACAATGTTACTATCCTTTGCCACACTTGTGCTTCAAAGTAGCACCATAATCTTCATAGTAGAGAGTCTCTCATGTTATGACTTTCATATACTAGTGGGAATTTTTCATTATAGAACTTGGCTTGTATATTCCAACAATGGGCCTCCTCAAGTGCCCTAGGTCTTCGTGAGCAAGCAAGTTGGATGCACACCCACTAGTTTCTTTTGTTGAGCTTTCATACATTTATAGCTCTAGTGCATCCGTTGCATGGGAATCCCTACTCCTTGCATTAACATCAATCGGTGGGCATCTCCATAGCCCATTGATTAGCCTTGTTGATGTGAGACTTCCTCCTTTTTTGTCTTCTCCACATAACCCGCCTCATTATATTCTATCCACCTATAGTGCTATGTCCATGGCTCGCGCTCATATATTCCGTGAAAGTTTATAGGTTTGAGATTACTAAAGTATGAAACAATTGCTTGGCTTGTCATCGGGGTTGTGCATGATGATAGCATTCTTGTGTGACGAAAATGATACATGAGTAAACCATATGATTTTGTAGGGATGAACTTTCTTCGGCCATGTTATTTTGAGAAGACATAATTGCTTAGTTAGTATGCTTGAAGTATTATCATTTTTATGTCAATATGAACTTTTGTCTTGAATCTTTCGGATCTGAATATTCATACCACAATTAAGAAGAATTACATTGAAATTATGCCAAGTAGCACTCCACATCAAAAATTCTGTTTTTATCATTTACCTACTCGAGGACGACCAGGAATTAAGCTTGGGGATGCTAGATACGTCTCCAACGTATCTATAATTTTTGATTGCTCCATGCTATATTATCTACTGTTTTGGACATTATTGGGCTTTATTATCCACTTTTATATTATTTTTGGGACTAACCTATTAACCGGAGGCCCAACCCAGAATTGCTATTTTTTGCCTGTTTTAGGGTTTCGAAGAAAAGGAATATCAAACGGAGTCCAAACGGAATGAAACCTTCGGGAACGTGATTTTCTCATCGAATACAACTCAGGAGACTTGGACCCTACGTCAAGACACATAATAGGAGGCCACGAGGTAGGGGGGCGCGCCTAGCCCACCAGGCACGCCCTCCACCCTTGTGGGCCCCCTGTTGCTCCACCGATGTACTTCTTCCTCCTATATATACCCACGTACCCCCAAACGATCAGAAACGGAGCCAAAACCCTAATTCCACAGCCGCAACTTTCTGTATCCACGAGATCCCATCTTGGGGCCTGTTTTGGAGCTTCGCCGGAGGGGGCATCGATCACGGAGGGCTTCTAGATCAACACCGTAGCCCCTTCGATAAAGTGTGAGTAGTTTACCTCAGACCTACGGGTCCATAGTTAGTAGCTAGATGGCTTCTTCTCTCTTTTTGGATCTCAATACAATCTTCTCCCCCTCTCTTGTGGAGATCTATTCGATGTAATCTTCTTTTTGCAGTGTGTTTGTTGAGACCGATGAATTGTGGGTTTATGATCAAGTCTATCTATGAATAATATTTGAATCTTCTCTGAATTATTTTATGTATGATTGGTTATCTTTGCAAGTCTCTTTGAATTATCAGTTTGGTTTGGCCTACTAGATTGATCTTTCTTGCAATGGGAGAAGTGCTTAGCTTTGGTTTCAATCTTGTGGTGTCCTTTCCCGGTGACAGTAAGGGCAGAAAGGCACGTATTGTATTGTTGCCATCGAGGATAACAAGATGGGTTTTTCTTCATATTGCATGAGTCTATCCCTCTACATCATGTCATCTTGCTTAAGGTGTTACTCTGTTTTTAACTTAATACTCTAGATGCATGCTGGATAGCGGCCGATGAGTGGAGTAATAGTAGTAGATGCAGGCAGGAGTCTTTCTAGTTTTCTCGGACGTGATGCCTATATACATGATCATACCTAGATATTCTCATAACTATGCTCAATTCTGTCAATTGCTCAACAATAATTTGTTCACCCACTGTAGAATACTTATGCTCTCGAGAGAAGCCACTAGTGAAACCTATGCCCCCCGGGTCTATCTTTATCATATCAATCTCCTACTACTTAGTTATTTACTTTGCCTTTATTTTACTTTGCATCTTTATCATAAAAATACCAAAAATATTATCTTATCATATCTATCAGACCTCACTCTCGTAAGTGGCCCTATAGGGATTGACAACCCCTATTTGCGTTGGTTGCGAGGATTTATTTGTTTTGTGCAGGTGCGAGGGACTCGCGCATAACCTCCTACTGGATTGATACCTTGGTTCTCAAAAACTGAGGGAAATACTTATGCTACTTTGCTGCATCATCCCTTCCTCTTCGGGGAAAACAAACACAGTGCTAAAAGAGGTAGCAGCCACCACCATACTCGTGGAACTATCAGAGGAGGAATGGATCCAGCCAAGGCCCCATGAGGGGATCTAGTAGACGCGCTCCGCTGAGGCGCCACGAGGGAATCGGCGAGGGGACGCGCTCCAGCCAAGGCACCCCAAGAGGATTGCCCATATCTCCTCCCTCTTGTCACTAGAGACCTCAACCTTGGGTGGATCCAAAGTCTGCCGCTGCCACCGGCTCGCAGGTCCTCCACCCTGACGTTGTTAAGGCTTCTCCCAACCCCGCCCCTTTTCTCCACACCAATGGAAATCCTAGACCAATCGCTGCTTGCTGTTCGTCTTATCCACTCTCGCATGCTGGTCGAATGCCAGATTAAGGGAGGAGACTGACTACATGCAGTCATGTGGGTGGTCTTCGGTTCATAGAAATATAACCATTACTTTCCTGTTGCACTGCGCATTCTCCAACTCCTTGTTATTTGTGCATATCGAGTTCTTATTCAAGACTCGGAAAACGGGTAAGACTCTGCTCAGTTCTTTTCTAAGTAGTAATGCAAGGATGATGATGAGTTCTGCATGAAACAAGGCTAATTGGTGTTCAACACGGTTTTGGTCAAATGATTCGGGCAAATATTGAGGCTGGTTCTCATATTCTGGTTTAGGGAATTTTTCAAACTACAAGGGCTACTAGCCAGGTAATTAATCCCCGTTACCTGCCATACCTCATATCTTCATGTTTTCAAATTGTGCTTACTAATTAAGAACCTACTTATGAGGTTTTGCAATTGTTATCATCCTTGAATTTTTATTTCTCCAATTTTGTTAGTTCACCTGGTATACAAGATAAAATTTGGGATGTATGTACAAGGTTGAAGCTTTTTTTAGTACCGGTACAAGATGGAAGCACTGTGATGAAACCCTATCCATGCTCTAGCGGCGCTGCTGCCCTTGCAATGCGCGTCTGCACCATTGCAGTAGCCGTAGCCGGTGAGCCCAAGATTAACAAGTACTAGCATTCCTGCAATGATTAGATTTTTGTTAGGGGGCTGACAACTCTTATTTTCATTCAGTGGTTGAAAGATTGTCTACCAAATATGTGCTGCAATGCATATCTTCATTCAGTGGTTGAAAGATTGTCTTACCAATAATTAGAAACTGTAAGTTAAATCTCGGCCACTGAGTGAGGTTTTGACCGAGTGATGACATCCTTTGGATTTCACGAAGCGTTGTCGGATGCGCGCCAGTTAACTGAAAATCGACACTTCTTAAGGTTCAGACGCAAGAACCTCTTCGGCGCTGATGACCCACAAGTATAGGGGATCTATCGTAATCCTTTCGATAAGTAAGAGTGTCGAACCCAACGAGGAGCAGAAGGAAATGATAAGCAGTTTTCAGTAAGGTATTCTCTGCAAGCACTGAAATTATCGGTAACAGATAGTTTTGTGATAAGGTAATTTGTACCGGGTAACAAGTGATAAAAGTAAATAAGGTGCAGCATGATGGCCCAATCCTTTTGTAGCAAAGGACAAGCCTGGACAAACTCTTATATAAAGGAAAGCGCTCCCGAGGACACATGGGAATTATCGTCTAGCTAGTTTTCATCACGCTCATATGATTTGCGTTCGTTACTTTCATAATTTGATATGTGGGTGGACCAGTGCTTGGGTACTGCCCTCCCTTGGACCAGCATCCCACTTTTGATTAACCCCTCTTGCAAGCATCCGCGACTACAAACGAAGAATTAAGGTAAACCTAACTGAGGGAGTCCTGGATTAGGGGGTATCCGGACAGCCGGACTATATCCTTTGGCCGGACTGTTGGACTATGAAGATACAAGATTGAAGACTTCGCCCCGTGTCTGGATGGGACTCTCCTTGGCGTGGAAGGCAAGCTAGGCAATACGGATATGTATATATCCTCCTTTGTAACCGACCTTGTGTAACCCTAGCCCCCTCCGATGTCTATATAAACCGGAGGGCTTTAGTCCATAGGACAACATACAATCATACCATAGGCTAGCTTCTAGGGTTTAGCCTCTCTGATCTCGTGGTAGATCAACTCTTGTACTACTCATATTATCAAGAATAATCAAGCGGGACGTAGGGTTTTACCCCCATCAAGAGGGCCCAAACCTGGGTAAAACATCGTGTCCCCTGCCTCCTGTTACCATCCGCCTAGACGCACAGTCGGGACCCCCTACCCGAGATCCGCCGGTTTTGACACCGACATTGGTGCTTTCATTGAGAGTTCCTCTGTGTCATCACCGTTAGGCTTGATGGCTCCTTCGATCATCGAGGGCGATGCAGTCCAGGGTGAGTATTTCTCCCCGGACAGATCTTTGTATTCGGCGGCTTCGCACTGCAGGCCAACTCGTTTGGCCATCTGGAGCAGATCGAGAGTTACGCCCCTGGCCACCAGGTCAGGTTTGGAAGCTTAAACTACACGGCCGACATCCGCAGAGACTTGATCTTCGACAGATTCGAGCCCCTGCCGAGCGCGCCGCATGGTCACGATGAGCATGATTTAGCTCTACCATCAGACAGTGTTCAGGAGACCGCACCGGCAACCGCTCCGATCCTCACTTCAGAGCCCATTGCGCCATCCATGGACGGGTGGATAGACCCCGCCACGGAGGCCGTATTCTCAGCGGCGATCGAGCCACGTATCGACCTTACCCTTCACGAGAGCCGTGACACCGAACTGCCAGATTCTTCCCTGGCCACGGACTCCGAACCGCCTGCGCCCATGCCTATCGAACCCGACTGGGCGCCGATCATGGAGTTCACCTCCGCGGATATCTTTCAGCACTCGCCCTTCGGCGACATACTGAACTCATTAAGGTCTCTCTCCCTGTTAGGAGAGTCCTGGCCGAACTATGTTCGGCGGGATTGGGATGCGGATGACAAAGAAATTCGCCGCCCACCCACCACCCACTTAGTAGCCACTGTCGACAATTTGACAGACATGCTCGACTTCGACTCCAAAGACATCGACGGTATGGACGACGATGCGGGAGACGAAGAGGAACCACTGCCCACAGGGCACTGGACAACCACCTCATCATATGATATATACATGGTGGACACACACAAAGAAGGCAATGGCGACGGGACGTCGGAGGATGACCCCTCCAAGAAGCAACCCAAGCGACGATGTCAGCAGCGCCGCTCTAAGTCTCGCCAAAGCAAAAGCGGTGACACCGGCACAGGAGATAATAGCACTCCGGACAGTGCCGAAGACGGCAACAATCCCCTCCAGCAAGATTTAGAGCAGGAGGATGGAGAAGCCAGCCCTCCTGAGAGAGCGGCAGATGGAGAGGCGGAGGATGATAATTACATGCCTCCCTCCGAAGATAAGGCAAGCCTTGACGACGATGAATTTGTCATGCCGGAGGATCCCGTCGAGCAAGAGCGCTTCAAGCGCCGGCTTATAGCCACGGCAAATAGCCTTAAGAAAAAGCAACAGCAGCTTCAAGCAGATCAAGATTTGCTAGCTGACAGATGGACCGAAGTCCTTGCGGCCGAGGAATACGAACTCAAACGCCCCTCCAAGAGTTACCCAAAGCACAGGTTGCTACCCCGACTGGAGGAGGAAGCATTAAAACCTACATCTCCAGCATATGATGTGGCTGATCGGCCACCTCGTGGCCACGACAGAGAGGCATTTCAGCCAAAAACTCTGCCCGCACCCCGACGCCACGCAAATAAAAATGACAAGGCACGGGGAAACACGCTGGACCTGCGAGACGTATTGGAGGACAAAGCAAAACGTGCAAGATCGATCTACGGATCACGAGGGCGCGCCACTACGCGAGATGATAACCGTCATGCCAGATACAGTAAAAGTAAATCCGGCCGGGCCGAACACAGCGGACAAGACTCATTCGAGCTGCGTCGCGATATACCCCACTATAGAGGCGTCACACACCCCATATGCTTCACAGACGAAGTAATGGATCACCAAATCCCAGAGGGTTTCAAACCCGTAAATATCAAATCATACGATGGCACAACAGATCCTGCGGTATGGATCGAGGACTTCCTCCTGCACATCCACATGGCCCGCGGTGACGATCTACACGCCATCAAATACCTCCCACTCGAGCTCAAAGGACCAGCTCGGCATTGGCTCAACAGCCTGCCAGCAGAATCCATTGGCTGTTGGGAAGATCTGGAAGCCGCATTCCTCGACAACTTCTAGGGCACTTATGTGCGACCACCAGATGCCGATGACTTGAGCCACATAATTCAGCAGCCAGAGGAATCAGCCATGCAATTCTGGACATGGTTCCTGACAAAGCAAAATCAAATCGTCGACTATCCGGATGCAGAGGCCCTAGCAGCTTTTAAGCACAACATCCGTGACGAGTGGCTCGCCCGACACCTTGTCCTGGAAAAACCGAAATCTATGGCAGCCCTCACGACACTCATGACCTGCTTTTGTGCGGGAGAAGACAGCTGGCTGGCTCACAACAATAACATATCAAAGAACAATGGTACTTCAGATACCAAGGATGGCAATGGCATGTCACGTCGCAACAAATATAAGCGCCGCGTCAAATAGCGACAATAACGAGGATACGGTAGTCAATGCCGGATTCAGAGGCTCTAAACCCGGTCAGCGGAAAAAACCATTCAAAAGAAGCACTCCAGGCCTGTCCTGTCTGGACCGTATACTCGATCGCTCGTGCCAAATACATGGCACCCCCGACAAGCCAGCCAATCACACCAATAGGGAATGTTGGGTGTTCAAGCAGGCCGACAAGTTAAACACTGAAAATAAAGATAAGGGGCTACATAGCGATGATGAGGAGGAGCCCCGGCAGCCGAACACCGGAGGACAGAAGAGGTTCCCCCCACAAGTGCGGATGGTGAACATGATATACGCAACCCACATTCCCAAGAGGGAGCGGAAGCGTGCGTTAAGGGATGTGTATGCGTTGGAGCCAGTCGCCCCAAAGTTCAACCCATGGTCCTCCTGTCCGATCACCTTCAATCACAGGGACCATCCCACTAGTATCCATCATGGCGAATTCGCCGCACTGGTCCTAGACCCAATCATCGAGGGATTTCACCTCACTCGAGTCCTTATGGATGGCGGCAGCAGCCTGAACCTGCTTTATCAGGACACAGTGTGCAAAATGGGTATAGACCCCTCAAGGATCAAACCCACAAAAACGACCTTTAAAGGCGTCATACCAGGTGTAGAGGCCCATTGCACAGGCTCAGTCACACTGGAAGTGGTCTTCGGATCCCCAGATAACTTCCGGAGCGAGGAGTTAATCTTCGATATAGTCTCGTTCCGCAGCGGCTATCATGCACTGCTCGGGCGAACCGCATTTGCGAGATTCAACGCGGTACCGCACTATGCATATCTCAAGCTCAAGATGCCAGGACCTTGGGGGGCCATCACAGTCAATGGAAACACAGAGCGCTCCCTCCGCACGGAGGAGCACACTGCGGCCCTCGCAGCAGAAGCGTAAAGCAGCCTCTTAAGGCAATCCACCAGTTCGGCGATTAAAGACCCGGACACCTTCAAGCGTGCCCGGAGTAATCGACAACAAGACCGCCTGGCACGTTCCGAGCTCGCATAGCAATGCGGCCCCCACCCAGTACCAGCCAAACGGTGAAATCCGTGCCACACGTACATAATTACGCATTGAAAATACCATGGGCATAGGTGGGGAGGGGGGCACCACTACGGCATGCCCCAAGACGCGGCTCAACCGCACTAGGGGCTTCCCGCTTTGTTATTTTTTCTCTCTTTCAGGACTTTAATCTCTGGAAACCCCGTCCGGTAGTACGATTGCCGGACACACGATGCAACAACCAAGGATGCAGAAAACTACGTCGCACCATGGAACTCCCAGGTGGTCTCTGATAACGAGTGAAATACATGCTTTAAATACCATTCCATAGGTTGCCCTTGGAGGGGACATGTCAAATAGTCCTACTTTTTGCTTATCGCACTACTTGTATCATTCTGCTTCGACGCACCTTTTTGAATAAACAATGCATAGCACTAGACTATTACCGCATTCTCTATTCTTTCTTTTTTTATATATGTTCATTCATGACATTCAACACCCGTACACTCTGGTACGGCCAATACGCCAGGGGCTTAAGCGTACCCCATAATACGGCGTGAGAAGTCCTAACACTTTCAAATGTGCGGCACCCCAAACTTATAGCATTATATGCATCGGCTCTGAATCATGTCTTGGGTCAATAGTTGGGTTTGCCCGGCTCCCATGTTTTGGTACCTTACGTTCCGCTATATCGGCTAAGGTAGCACTGGGAGAACTACTGTGATTGTGCCCCGGTTCATCTGGGCTAAGCACCTCAGTAGAGAAAGCTAAAACTGACTGTCATGATAAGGCGAGAGCTGGTCGCTGTTCGAGAGGTCTTGAGTCCCTAAAGAGTTATGCCGCTTAGAGCGAGGAGTCGGCTTTGTCCGGCTTAAAGGCGTGTATAGCGCCCCGAGTTCGGCCTTCCGAATACTAGGGGCTTCGCCAAAATTTATGATTGTAGACTTCTATGGCTAAGTGAGAGTGAGAAAGCATTATAGTCCGATTGCCTTGTTCGTTGTGCTAAGCACCTCCCTCGAAGGACCCAACAATGGGAAAAAGAGTGCTCAGATTTATCCCGAACACCCCAGCACTCGTGGCATGGGGGCAGAAGCCGACGACTGGCCATCTCTCAAATTTGATAAACGGCCGCACAGAAGGTAATATTTTAAATTCAAACAAGTGTTGCATAGCGCATATGAACAAGTTTTCATAATACAGGATCACACGAGCAAGTTTATTCAAAAATTACATCCTTAGCACACTCGTCCGCCACAAGACGGGCACCCTTCAGGACACCCTCATAATACATCTTAGGGTGGCGGTTCTCCTTCCCCTACGGCGGCCCCTCCTTCACCAGCTTCTCGGCGTCCATATTGGCCCAGTGCACCTTCGCACGGGCAAAATCCCGGCATTCACCTTCGATGTAGATGGACCGCTTTATGACTTCCAGCTGTGGGCAGGCATCCACAAGCCGCCTCACCAGGCTGAAGTAGCTGTTGGGAAGGGAGTCGCCAGGCCACATCCGGACTATAAGGCCCCTAATGGCCTGTTTGGCCGCCTTGTGCAGCTCGACCGGTTGCTTCAGCTGGTCGCTCGCAGGCATCGGGTGTTCGGTCCCAGTATACTGAGACCAGAACAACTTTTCTGTCGAGCTTCCCTCCTCGGCCCGATAGTGCTTTGCGGCATCCGACACGCCGCGCGGCAAATCTGCGAATGCTCCTGGAGAGCTCCGGACTCGGGTAAGTAATAAGTAATTTACTATCACATGCTTGCTTTGCATAATGAATGCCTTACCCGCCGCTATCTTCTTCATCGCCTCAATTTCTTGGAGGGCATTTTGGGCTTCGGCCTTGGCATGCTTTGTGCTCTCGAGGGCCGCGGCAAGCTCAGACTCTCGCGTCTTCGAGTCAAGCTACAAAGCCTTTTGCGTCTTCACGAGAGCCTGGAGCTCTTGTTGCACCTCACCCACCCGTGCCTCTTGTTTTTCCCGCTCGGTGCACTCCTTGGCCGCTTTGTTTTTGGCCTCAGACAACGCTTGCTTCAGGGTCGCCACTTCGGTCGTGGCCCCTGGCACATCCATGATGATCCTATGATTTTGCAACCATATCCTTTTATATATAGATATAGACAAGGTATTACTTACCTTTGTTCTCCTCGAGCTGCCTCTTGGCAAGGCTGAGCTCTTTCTCGGACCACTCGAAGTTCTGCTTCAGAGCAGCGACCTCCACAGTCAGTGCGGCAGAGGCCAGCAGTGAAGCCTGCATACGCATACAGACATACTTATTTAGACTCCTACAGATATTATTTGATCCTCTATTCGGCTTCTCTTTGTGAACACCAAACAGAGCATCAGGGGCTACTGTCTATGCGGTAATATTTTCCTATATTTTAAATACTTACCTCGAAGCCTGTTAGAAGGCTGGCACAGGCTTCAGTCAGTCTGCTCTTCGCGGACTGAACTTTCTTGATCACCGCACTCATAATAGTGCAGTGCTCTTCGTTGATGGAAGCGCCGCGAAGCGCTCCCAGCAGGTTGTCCGGTGCCTCTGGATGGACAGAGGTCACCGGCACGGGCGGCTTGCCCCTCTTGGAAGGGGGCCGCCTGCTGGAGTCCGGAACCACTGGAGGTTCCGGCGCGGTGTTCGGCTGGGGGCCGAACTCGGAGCCCTTGGGAGTCTTGCTCCCTTCGCGCCTGGAGTCCGGAAGTTCGCCTTGAGGCGCCTCCGAGACTACCTCCCCCCGGCTCGGTGCCCCTTGAGACAATACCTCGACATTGTCCGTAGGGCGAGGAGAGGAGGCGGATGGAAGTGGATCGCTATCCATATACAACGAGCCCAAGGAACCGTCCGACGAGGATACATTGATACGGGCTCGGGGCGGACTGCATGATCATATTCGATGTTAGGAGGAGTAGTGCGATAAAAAGTTTGCTATGAGTTACTCTGGTATACGAATACTTACGACTTTGCCAGGGGCTTGGCCCTGAGTAACCAGTCGTCTTTGCCGTCGGCGGCGGTAGTGGAATAGTCCGGAAGGAGAGTCCTTCCCTTCTTGGACCCTTCGGCCTCCCCGGTTGGGGCGGCCTTCCTTTTCTTGTCTCCCCCGGCTGGAGGGGGAGAATCTTCATCTTCCTCCTATTCGTTCTCACGGGAGGAGGGCATCTTGGAGTTATCGGACGATGAGTCCGATACCACCTGGCGCCGGGAACTCTTTCGGGTTCCCTTGGCCTTCTTCTTGGTCTTCTCCAGCACCTCATAAGGAGCCGGAGTCCGCATCTTTGTCAGGAGAGCGTCCGCAGGGTCTTCGGGCAGAGGGGCTGATACGTCTCCAACGTATCTATAATTTTTGGTTGCTCCATGTTATATTATCTACTGTTTTGGACTATATTGGGCTTTATTTTCCACTTTTATATTATTTTTGGGACTAACCTATTAACCGGAGGCCCAACCCAAAATTGTTGTTTTTTTGCCTATTTCAGTGTTTCGAAGAAACGGAATATCAAACGGAGTCCAAACGGAATAAAATCTTCGGGAACGTGATTTTCTCACCGAACGTGATCCAGGAGACTTGGACCCTGCTCCAAGGAACAAAAGAGGCGGTCACGAGGGTGGGCCTGCCTCGTGGGCCCCTTGTTGCTCCTCCGGCGTACTTCTTCCTCCTATACATACACACGTGCCCCAAAACGATCCGAACGGGAGCCAAAAACCTAATTCCACCGCCGCAACTTTCTGTATCCACGAGATCCCATCTTGGGGCCTGTTCCGGAGCTCCGCCGGAAGAGGGCCGTCATCACGGAGGGCTTCTACATCATCATAGCCTCTCTGATGAAGTGTGAGTAGTTTACCTCAGACCTTCGGGTCCATAGTTAGTAGCTAGATGGCTTCTTCTCTCTCTTTGAATCTCAATACAAAGTTCTCCCCCTCTCTTGTGGAGATCTATTCGATGTAATCTTCTTTTTGTGGTGTGTGTGTTGAGACCAATGAATTGTGGGTTTATGATCAAGTCTATCTATGAATAATATTTGAATCTTCTCTGAATTCTTTTATGTATGATTGGTTATCTTTGCAAGTCTCTTCAAATTATCCATTTGGTTTGGCCAACTAGATTGGTAGTTCTTGCCATGGGAGAAGTGCTTAGCTTTGGGTTCGATCTTGCGGTGTCCTTACCTAGTGACAGAAGGGGCAGCAAGGCACGTATTGTATCGTTGCCATCGAGGATAACAAGACGGGGTTTATTTCATATTGCATGAATTTATCTCTCTACATCATGTCATCTTGCTTAAGGCGTTACTCTGTTTTAAACTTAATACTCTAGATGCATGCTGGATAGCGGTCTATGAGTGGAGTAATAGTAGTAGATGCAGAATCGTTTCGATCTACTTGTCACGGACGTGATGCCTATATACATGATCATGCCTAGATATTCTCATAACTATGCTCAATTCTGTCAATTGCTCAACAGTAATTTGTTCACCCACCGTAGAATACTTATTCTCTTGAGAGAAGCCACTAGTGAAACCTATGGCCCCCGGGTCTATTCTCATCATATCAATCTCCATCACTTTAATCTTGTTTTGCTTTTTTACTTTGCCTTTACTTTTTTGCTTTGCATCTTTATACCAAAAATACAAAAAATATTATATCTATCAGCTCTCACTCTCATAAGTGACCGTGAAGGGATTGACAACCCCTAATCGCATTGGTTGCGAGTAGCTATTGCTTTGTGCAGGTACGAGGGACTTGAGCATGGCCTCCTACTGGATTGATACCTTGGTTCTCAAAAACTGAGTGAAATACTTACGCTACTTTGCTGCATCATCCCTTCCTCTTCGGGGAAAACCAACACAAGCTCAAGACGTAGCAAGAAGGATTTCTGGCACCGTTGCCGGGGAGTCTACGCAAAAAGTCAACATACCAAGTACCCATCACAATCCCTATCTCTCGCATTACATTATTTGTCATTTGCCCCTCATTTTCCTCTCCCCCCCAATTCACCCTTGCCGTTTTATTCGCCCTCTCTCTCTATCCTCCCTCTCCATTTGCCTCTTTTTGCCCGCTTGCTTTTTTGTTTGCCCGTGTGTTAGATTGCTTGTTTGTCGCGATGGCTCAACCGAGATTTGGTGATCTTCACCTTAAAAGGTTAGAGGAGATCGAAACCAATGTTAGGAAGTTTATGGTTTTGCAATTTGAGCATAATAATTTCTTTAGAAATGAGCTTAAGGAACAAAAAAGTTTTATGAGTTATATGAATAAAGAGCTTGATGATATGTCTAAAGAATTTGAGGGTATAAGATCCCAAATTGCTCGTCTAGAAAAGATGACTGCTGAAATTTCGGATATGCAAGCCACCTTCGTTAATAAGATGGCTGCTAAACCGGATTCCTATGAAAATCAAGATGAAGATCTAAAAGTTATTGATGTGTCCCCTATTAAATCTTTATTTTGCAATATGAATCTTGATGAAACTGAATATGATCTTCCTTTACCTAGAAGGCGTTCTAAAAATTTGGAGTATTTAGATCTTAATGATGAAATTGATGAAAGTGGGATTGAAATAAATAAAAATCTAGATGTTGCTAAACCCACTATATTGGATTTCAAGGAATTTAATTATGAAAGTTGCTCTTTAATTGATTGTATTTCCTTGTTGCAATCCGTGCTAAATTCTCCACATGCTTATAGTCAAAATAAAGCCTTCACCGAACATATTGTTGATGCCTTGATGCAATCTTATGAAGAAAAACTTGAGTTGCAAGTTTCTATCCCTAGAAAACTCTATGATGAGTGGGAACCAACTATTAAAATTAAAATTAAATATCATGAGTTTTATGCTTTGTGTGATTTGGGTGCTAGTGTCTCTACTATTCCCAAGACTTTGTGTGATTTGCTAGATATCCGTAATTTTGACGATTGCTCTCTAAACTTGCATCTTGCGGATTCCACTATTAAGAAACCTATGGGAAGGATTAATGATGTTCTTATTGTTGAAAATAGGAATTATGTGCCCGTATATTTCATTGTTCTTGATATAGATTGCAATCCTTCTTGCCCTATTATTCTTGGTAGACCTTTCCTTAGAACGGTTGGTGCGATTATTGATATGAAGGAAGGGAATATTAGATTTAAATTTCCATTAAAAAGGGCATGGAACACTTTCCTAGAAAGAAAATAAAATTACCATATGAAACTATCATGAGAGCCACTTATGGATTGCCTACCAAAGATGGCAATACCTAGATCTATCCTCGCTTTTATGCCTAGCTAGGGGCGTTAAACGATAGCGCTTGTTGGGAGGCAACCCAATTTTATTTGTATTCCTTGCTTTTTTGATCCTGCTTAGTAATAAATAAATTATTTAGCCTCTGTTTTGTTTGTGTTTTTTTGTGTTTAATTAGTGTTTGTGCCAAGTAGAACCATTGGGAAGACTTGGGGAAAGTCTTGTTGAACTTGCTGTAAAAAACAGAAACTTTAGCGCTCACGAGAACTGCTGTCATTTTTATTTGAAGAGTGATATTTAGTTAATTATTTTTGAAAATGATTAATAAATAAATTCCTCACGTCCAGAAATTTATTTTAGAATTTTTGGGGTTCCATATCTTGCGCTAGCTACAGATTACTACAGACTGTTCTGTTTTTGACAGATTCTGTTTTTCGTGTGTTGTTTGCTTATTTTGATGAATCTATGGCTAGTAAAATAGTTTATAATCCATAGAGAAGTTGGAATAAAGTATGTTTAACACCAATATAAATAAATAATGAGTTCATTACAGTACCTTGAAGTGGTCTTTTTTTTCTTTCGCTAACGGAGCTCACAAGTTTTCTATTTTGAGTTTTGTGTTTTGAAGTTTTCAAGTTTTGGGTGAATTATTTTGATGGATCATGGAACAAGGAGTAGCAAGAGCCTAAGCTTGGGGATTCCCATGGCACCCCCAAGATAGTCCAAGGACACCAAAAAGTCAAAGCTTGGGGATGCCCCGGAAGGCATCCCCTCTTTCGTCCACTTCCATCGGTAATTTACTTGGAGCTATATTTTTATTCACCAACATGATATGTGTTTTGCTTGGAGCGTCTTGTATTATTTGTGTCTTTGTGTATTAGTATGCCACAATCATCCTTGCTGTACACACCTTTTGAGAGAGCCATACATGAATTAAAATTTCATAGAATACTCTATGTGCTTCACTTATATCTTTTGAGCTATGTAGTTTTGCTCTATGTGCTTCACTTATATCTTTTGAGCTAAGTAGTTTTGCTCTATGTGCTTCACTTATATCTTTTGAGCTAGATAATTTTGCTCTATGTGCTTCACTTATATCTTTTGAGCGTTATAATTTTGCTTTATGTGCTTCACTTAGATCTTTTAGAGCATGGTGGTGGATTTGTTTTAAAGAAACTATTGATCTCTCATGCTTCACTTAAATTATTTTGAGAGTCTCTTAATAGCATGGTAATTTGCTTAATAATAATATGCTTGGTATTCAAGATTTGTGAAACTTTCTTTTGAGTGTGTTGAATACTAAGAAAATATTGAAGCATGATAATTTTTTTGAGATATGGAGGTGATAATATTAAAGACATGCTAGTTGAGTAGTTGTGAATTTAAAGAATACTTGTGTTAAAGTTTGTGATTCCCGTAGCATGCACGTATGGTGAACCGTTATGTAACGAAGTCGGAGCATGATTTATTTATTGATTGTCTTCCTTATGAGTGGCGGTTTGGGACGAGCGATGGTTTTTTCCTACCAATCTATCCCCCTAGGAGCATGCATGTAATACTTTGCTTTGATAACTTCTAGATTTTTGCAATAAGTATATGAGTTCTTTATGACTAATGTTGATTCCATGGATTATACACACTCTCACCCTTCCACCTTTGCTAGCCTCTCTAATACCACACACCTTTTGTCGGTATCATACACCTACCATATACCTTCCTCAAAATAGCCACCATACCTACCTATTATGGCATTTCCATAACCATTCCGAGATATATTGCCATGCAACTTTCCACCACCTAGTTCATCATGACACATTCATCATTGTCATATTGCTTAGCATGATCATGTAGTTGACATAGTATTTGTGGCAAAGCCACCGTTCATAATTTTTCATACTTGTCACTCTTGATTCATTGCATATCCCGGTACACCGCCGGAGGCATCCATATAGAGTCATACTTTGTTTTAGAATCGAGTTGTAATCATTGAGTTGTAAATAAATAAAAGTGTGATGATCATCATTCAATAGAGCATTATCCCAATAAAAAGGAGAAAGGCCAAAGAAAAAAAAGAAGGCCCAAAAAGAGAAAATAAATAAAAAGGGGCAATGCTACTATCCTTTTTCCACACTTGTGCTTCAAAGTAGCACCATGATATAGCAAGTCTCATATATTGTGCTTCAAAATAGCATGATGTTCTTCATATAGAGAGTCTCATATGTTGTCACTTTCATATACTAGTGGGAATTTTACATTATAGAACTTGGCTTGTATATTCCAACGACGGGCTTCCTCAAATTGCCCTAGGTCTTCGTGAGCAAGCAAGTTGGATGCACACCCACTTAGTTTCTTTTGTTGAGCTTTCATACATTTATAGCTCTAGTGCATCCGTTGCATGGCAATCCCTACTCACTCACATTGATATCTATTGATGGGCATATCCATAGCCCGTTGATACGCCTAGTTGATGTGAGACTATCTTCTCCTTTTTGTCTTCTCCACAACCACCATTCTATTCCACCTATAGTGCTATATCCATGGCTCACGCTCATGTATTGCGTGAAGATTGAAAAAGTTTTGAAAAAGTTAGAGTATGAAACAATTGCTTGGCTTGTCATCGGGGTTGTGGATGATTTAAATACTTTGTGTGGTGAAGATGGAGCATAGCCAGACTATATGATTTTGTAGGGATAACTTTCTTTGGCCATGTTATTTTGAGAAGATATAATTGCTTTCTTAGTATGCTTGAAGTATTATTATTTTCATGTCAATATAAACTTTTATCTTGAATCTTTCTAATCTGAATATTCATACCACAATTAAGAAGATTTGCATTGAAATTATGCCAAGTAGCACTCCGCATCAAAAATTCTCTTTTTATCATTTACCTACTCGAGGACGAGCAGGAATTAAGCTTGGGGATGCCTGATACGTCTCCAACGAATCTATAATTTTTTATTGCTCCATGCTATATTATCTACTATTTTGGACTATATTGGGCTTTATTTTCCACTTTTATATTATTTTTGGGACTAACCTATTAACCGGAGGCCCAACCCAAAATTGCTGTTTTTTGCCTATTTCAGTGTTTCGAAGAAACGGAATATCAAACGGAGTCCGAACGGAATAAAATCTTCGGGAACGTGATTTTCTCACTGAACGTGATCTAGGAGACTTGGACCCTGCTCCAAGGAACAAAAGATGCGCGCCCTAGGGGGGATACACACGTACCCCCAAACGATCAGAACGGGAGCCAAAAACCTAATTCCACCACCGCAACTTTCTGTATCCACGAGATCCCATCTTGGGGCCTTTTCCGGAGATCCACCAGAAGAGGGCCGTCATCACCGAGGGATTCTACATCATCATAGACTCTCCGATGAAGTGTGAGTAGTTTACCTCAGACCTTCGGGTCCATAGTTAGTAGCTAGATGGCTTCTTCTCTCTCTTTGAATCTCAATACAAAGTTCTCCCCCTCTCTTGTGGAGATCTATTCGATGTAATCTTCTTTTTGCGGTGTGTTTGTTGAGATCGATGAATTGTGTGTTTATGATCAAGTCTATCTATGAATAATATTTGAATCTTCTCTGAATTCTTTTATGTATGATTGGTTACCTTTGCAAGTCTCTTCGAATTATCCGTTTGGTTTGGCCAACTAGATTGGTAGTTCTTGCCATGGGAGAAGTGCTTAGCTTTGGGTTCGATCTTGCGGTGTCCTTACCCAGTGACAGAAGGGGCAGCAAGGCACGTATTGTATCATTGCCATCGAGGATAACAAGACAGGGTTTATTTCATATTGCATGAATTTATCTCTCTACATCATGTCATCTTGCTTAAGGCGTTACTCTGTTTTTAACTTAATACTCTAGATGCATGCTGGATAGCGGTCGATGAGTGGAGTAATAGTAGTAGATGCAGAATCGTTTCGATCTACTTGTGACGGACGTGATGCCTATATACATGATCATGCCTAGATATTCTCATAACTATGCTCAATTCTGTCAATTGCTCAACAGTAATTTGTTCACCCACCGTAGAATACTTATGCTCTTGAGAGAAGCCACTAGTGAAACCTATGGCCCCCGGGTCTATTCTCATCATATCAATCTCCATCACTTTAATCTTGTTTTGCTTTTTTACTTTGCCTTTACTTTTTACTTTGCATCTTTATACCAAAAATACCAAAAATAATATATCTATCAGATCTCACTCTCGTAAGTGACCGTGAAGGGATTGACAACCCCTAATCGCGTTGGTTGCGAGTAGCTATCGCTTTGTGCAGGTACGAGGGACTTGAGCCTGGCCTCCTACTGGATTGATACCTTGGTTCTCAAAAACGGAGGGAAATACTTACGCTACTCTGCTGCATCATCCCTTCCTCTTCGGGGAAAACCAACGCAAGCTCAAGATGTTGCAGGGGCGGGACAGTTAACCTGCTCCGATGTCTCCACCCAGTCCTGTCAAAGGCATGGGAGCTCAGACCCCGCACATGGTTAAGCTATGGGAAATAAATACCCTACCAGATGTACAAAACTTACTGGATTCGCAGCGCACTTCGCACTTAGCCCACGGTCCTCGGTAAGAGAGGGAGGGACCTCGGCGCCCTTGAACAACACCTTCCAGATGTCCTTATGCATCGTGTCGAAGAGCTCGCGTAGAGTCTGGTGCTGGGCCGGGTCGAACTCCCATAAGTTGAAAGCTCGTTGTTGACATGGGAGGATCCGGAGGAAGAGCATGACCTGGACTATGTTTACAAGCTTAAGTTTCTTGCTTATCATGTTCCGGATACACTTCTGGAGTCCGTCCAGCTCCACCGATGAACCCTAGGGCACGCCCTTCTCCTTCCAGGAAGTGAGCCACATGGGGATTCCGGATCGAAACTCGGGGGCCGCCACCCAGTTGGTGTTGCGCGGCTCGGTGATGTAGAACCACCCGATTGCCACCCCTTTATGGTCTCCACGAAGGAGCCCTCAAGCCACATAAAATTGGGCATTTTGCCCACCATGGCTCCGCCGCATCCCGCTTGTTGGCCACCTACTACCTTCGGCTTGATATTGAAGGTCTTCAGCCACAGGCCGAAGTGGGGTCGGATGCAGAGGAAAGCCTCGCACACGACGATAAATGCCGAGATGTTGAGGATGAAATTCAGGGCCAGATCATGAAAGTCCAGCTCATAATAGAACATAAGGCCGCGTACGAATGGATGGAGGGGAAACCCCAGTCTGCGGACGAAGTGGGGGAGGAAAACCACCCTTTCGTGAGGTTTCGGGGTAGGGACGATCTGCCCCGCGGCTGGCAGCCGGTGCGCGATATCCGTGGCTAAGTATCCGGCCCCGCGCAAATTTTTGATGTCTCTCTCCGTGATGGGGGAGACCATCCATTTGCCTCCCGCTCCGAACATGTTGGAGAGGGTTGAGGAGAAGGATGTGGACTTGGGCGCCGGAGCTCGAGTGCGCAAGAATGGATGAGCGAGGAGGAAGAAGGCGTGGGCAGAAGAAGGTGAAACCTTATCCCTTTATAAGGGCTGACGAAACTATGCACCCCCACTAGCCTGGTAAAACTCGCTTATCCCCCAAGCGCCGTAATTGGTGGCGCGGTTGGGTTACCCACGTCCGTATTGATGGGAATTCCGTAATAAGGGGACACGATCTCTGCTTCGACAAGACGTGCCAAGGAAACCGCCTCGTGAAACACGCTGAGATAGGTTATGAAAAATGATTTGAATAAAGACCTGGTTGTGGTGTGATGCCACGCTACGGGGTACGTCAGCAGATTAGATTTGTGGAAATATTATTCTCTCTACGGTGGTATGTGGAACTTGTTTTACAGAGCCGGACACGATCCTCGTGTTCAAAATCTTCTATGAAGTATTCGGAGGAGGAACCCGCCTTGCAATGCCTAAGACAATCTGTGCGCCGGACTCATCGTCGTTGATGCCTAGTTCAGGGGCTATTGAGGGAGTCCTGGATTAGGGGGTATCCAGACAGCCGGACTATATCCTTTGGCCGGACTATTGGACTATGAAGATACAAGATTGAAGACTTCGCCCCGTGTCCGGATGGGACTCTCCTTGGCGTGGAAGGCAAGCTAGGCAATACGGATATGTATATCTCCTCCTTTGTAACCGACCTTGTGTAACCCTAGCCCCCTCCGGTGTCTATATAAACCAGAGGGCTTTAGTCCATAGGATAACATACAATCATACCATAGGCTAGCTTCTAGGGTTTAGCCTCTCTGATCTCGTGGTAGATCAACTCTTGTACTACTCATATTATCAAGAATAATCAAGCAGGACGTAGGGTTTTACCTCCATCAAGAGGGCCCGAACCTGGGTAAAACATCGTGTCCCCTACCTCCTGTTACCATCCGCCTAGACGCATAGTTCGGGATCCCCTACCCGACATCCGCCGGTTTTGACACCGACACTAACCATAGCATGAAACATGTGGATCCAAATCAGCCCCTTACGAAGCAACGCGTAAACTAGGGTTTAAGCTTCTGTCACTCTAGCAACCCATCATCTACTTATTACTTCCCAATGCTTTCCCCTACGCCCAAACAATGGTGAAGTGTCATGTAGTCGACGTTCACATGACACCACTAGAGGAGAGACAACATACATCTCATCAAAATATCGAACGAATACCAAATTCACATGACTACTTATAGCAAGACTTCTCCCGTGTCCTCGGGAACAAACGTAACTACTCACAAATCATATTCATGTTCATAATCAGAGGGGTATTAATATCCATAAAGGATCTAAACATATGATCTTCCACCAAATAAACCAACTAGCATCAACTACCAGAAGTAATCAACACTACTAGCAACCCACAGGTACCAATCTGAGGTTTTGAGACAAAGATTGGATACAAGAGATGAACTAGGGTTTGAGATGAGACGGTGCTGGCGAAGATATTGATGGAGATTGACCCCCTCCCGATGTTTCCCCGACAGAACAGCTCCGCCGGAGCCCTAGATTGGTTCCACCAAGGTTCCGCCTCGTGGCGGCGGTGCTTCGTCCCGAAAGCTTCCTTCTGATTTTTTCGAGGGTGAAAGACTTCATATAGCAAAATATGGGCACCGGAGGCCTGCCAGGGTGCCCATGAGGCAGGGGGCGTGCCTAGGGGGGTAGGGCGCGCCCCCACCCTTGTAGATGGTGGGTGGCCCCCTCTGGTGCTTTATTCGCCCAATATTTTTTATATATTCCAAAACTGACTCCCGTGGAGTTTCACGACTTTTGGAGTTGTGCATAATAGGTCTCTAATATTTGCTCCTTTTCCAGCCCAGAATTCCAGCTGTCGGCATTCTCCCTCTTCATGCAAACCTTGTAAAATAAGATAGAATAGGCATAAGTATTGTTACATAATGTGTAATAATAGCCAATAATGCAATAAATATCGATATAAAAGCATGATGCAAAATGGACGTATCAACTCCCCCAAGCTTAGACCTCGCTTGTCCTCAAGCGGAAGCCGATATCAAAAAATTTGTCCACATGTTTAGAGATAGAGTTGTCAATAAAATAAAATACGGACATGAGAGCATCATTATATATATATTGTCATATGATTTCTTATGCTAAAGTAACAGTCTATTGACAATGTGAAGTATGAATCAGAAACTTCATTGAAAACTAACAAACTATAATCTCAGTCATTGATGCAATTGCAATTTATCATAACATTGGAAAGAGTAAATATAAGAGCTTTTCAGCAAGTCCACATACTCAACTATCATTTAGTCTTTCACAATTGCTAACACTCACGCAATAATTACGGGCATGAAGCTTTAATCGGGCACAGAGAAAGGTAGGGGCTTATAGTTTTGCCTCCCAACCTTTTACCTCAAGGGTAATGTCAACAATAATAGTTTATGAAAACCCACATCCAATTAGCTATATATATCAGGGTCTTTCCAACACATAGTGCTTTCCAAAGGATAAAATGTAAAAACTAAAGGTGAAGATCACCATGACTCTTGTATAAAGTATAGGACAAAAATAAAGATAGGCCCTTCACACAAGGAAGCAGAGGTTGTCATGTGTTTTTATGGTTGGATGCACGAAATCTTAATGCAAAAGAACATCACTTTATATTGCCACTTGTGATATGGACCTTTATTATGCAGTTCGTCGCTTTTATTTCTTCCACATCACAAGATCATATAAAGCTTATTTTCTCCACACTAATAGATCATACATATTTAGAGAGCAATTTTTATTGCTTGCAACAATGACAACTTACTTGAAGGATCTTACTCAATCCATAGGTAGATATGGTGGACTCTCATGGCAAAACTGGGTTTAAGGATATTTGGAAGGACAGGTAGTATCTCTACTTGGTGCAAAGAATTTAGCTAGCATGAGGGGGGAAGGCAAGCTCAACATGTTGGATGATCCATGACAATATAATTTATTTCCGATATAAGAAAACATAACCCATTACGTTGTCTTCCTTGTCCAACATCAACTTTTTAGCATGTCATATTTTAATAAGTGCCCACAATCATAAAAGATGTCCAAGATAGTATATTTATATGTGAAAACCTCTCTTTCTTTATTACTTCCTATTAATTGCAACGATGACTAAAACTATGTTTGTCAACTCCCAACAACTTTTATTCATCATACTCTTTATATGTGAAGTCATGACTCTCCATAAGATAAATATGTTCTCTTTATTTCTTTTTATTCTTTCTCCTTTTTTGCCAAGATCATAGCAAGAAAACCAAGCCCTTGACTCAAAGCTAATCTTTATTATACATAGCTCACAGACTCGATTACATAGAAGGATCATAAAGCAAAACTCAAAACTAGATTATACTAAAACTTTATTCTACTAGATCAAGATATTACCAAAAGGATCGAACTAAGAAAAATGGTAAAGATAAAAGTGTGATGGTGATACGATACTGGGGCACCTCCCCCAAGCTTGGAAGTTGCCAAGGGGAGTGCCATTAGCCGATACTCAATTCTCCTACGGTGGTAGTGATGATGGAGTTGTTGATGATGTAGGCTTGTCGTCCATCTTCCAAGGCATAAGCTCACCATCATAGAAGGATGATCGAGTCTCCGGGATCCTCGAATTTGCAACCAAACTCATACTCTTGAATCTATATTCATACTCACAATTTTGGTTTTGCAGGTCATAGATCTGCGCTTGGAGGTGCTCGATTTTCTCGTGAAGTTTGAAGATGGTCTCCCAATGTTCTTGGCATCCAGCTTGTGGTTGTTGGTGAACTCCGCGATCATATGTGGTTGGCGTCGAGTCTGCGTTCCACCATCCCCTGGCACTTGAAAACTTGTTGCTCCATTGCTTCGAGTCTTGTCTCCACGCTTCCGGTCCTCCTTGGTCCCTCAACATCGCGGATGTGCAGCACCCCCTCACATAGCTCAATGGTTTGAGGGTGTTGCAGCACCTCTGCAAGGTAGGGGTTGATGACCCTCTCGAAAAACTTGTCCTTGGGGGCGCTTGAAGACGTCATGTTGATCTAGATCTTTCAGAAAAAACAGCTCGAAACAAAAAATGAGATATTTGCATGGTACGGTGGTCAAAACCTTTGGGAGATTATATAATGAAATTTTACCGACCAAAAGAAGTATCATGCAAGAAAACGGAGTCCGGAGGGCACACGAGGTGCCCACGAGGAAGGGGGTCGCGCCCAGGGGGTTAATAAGCATATAATAATCATTAACTTGCCTCTTCACATAACTTCTATGGCAAGAATTAAGACGACAGGAGCCTCACCACAGTCTACTCATGTGACTGCATGTGCACTTCACATAAAAAGGCTCATAACAACCCAACTAAAATAAATAAAATTATATTATCTAGCCCTTGACTGTCTAAATTAAAAAAACAACATGCATGTTTTTACAAAAGTATTGCAAACCTATTTCATCCAAAATTCCTAATAAATGGGCTCAGCAATGCGCACCATTCAAGATGTAGTTAAATACGATCGTGTTAAATCTTTTATGGATACTGATGCTTTTCAAAAGTTTAGCACTAAATATGGACTTTACTCTGAGATAGTAGCCTCCTTTTGTGAATCATTTGCTACTCATGTTGAACTCCCTAAGGAGAAGTGGTTTAAATATCACCCACCTATTAAAGAAGAAATTAAAGAACCAGTACCAGTTAAAGAAGAAACTATACTTTATAATGTTGATCCAGTTGTTCCTTCTGCTTATATTGAGAAACCACCTTTCCCTGTTATGATTAAGGAACATGTTAAAGTTTCAACTGTTGTTAACAAAAGCTATATTAGAACACCTAAACCTGATCAATGATACATCTCCAACGTATCTATAATTTTTGATTGCTCCATGCTATATTATCTGCTGTTTTGGACATTATTGGGCTTTATTATCCACTTTTATATTATTTTTGGGACTAACCTATTAACCGGAGGCCCAACCCAGAATTGCTGTTTTTGCCTGTTTTAGGGTTTCGAAGAAAAGGACTATCAAACGGAGTCCAAACGGAATGAAACCTTCGGGAACGTGATTTTCTCAACGAACAAGACCCGGGAGACTTGGACCCTACATCAAGAAAGAAAGAGGAGGCCATGAGGTAGGGGGGCGCGCCTACCCCCCCAGGCGCGCCCTCCACCCTCGTGGGCCCCCTGTTACTCCACCGACGTACTCCTTCCTCCTATATATACCTATGTACCCCCAAACGATCAGATACGGAGCCAAAACCCTAATTCCACCACCGTAACTTTCTGTATCCACGAGATCCCATCTTGGGGCCTGTTCCAGAGCTCCGCCGGAGGGGGCATCGATCACGGAGGGCTTCTACATCAACACCATAGCCTATCCGATGAAGTGTGAGTAGTTTGCCTCAGACATACGGGTCCATAGTTAGTAGCTAGATGGCTTCTTCTCCCTTTTTGGATCTCAATACAATGTTCTCCCCCTCTCTTGTGGAGAACTATTCGATGTAATCTTCTTTTTGCGGTGTGTTTGTTGAGACCGATGAATTGTGGGTTTATGATCAAGTCTATCTATGAATAATATTTGAATCTTCTCTGAATTCTTTTATGTATGATTGGTTATCTTTGCAAGTCTCTTCGAATTATCAGTTTGGTTTGGCCTACTAGATTGATCTTTCTTGCAATGGGAGAAGCGCTTAGCTTTGGGTTCAATCTTGCGGCGTCCTTTCCCAGTGACAGTAGGGGCAGCAAGGCACGTATTGTATTGTTGCCATCGAGGATAAAAAGATGGGGTTTTCTTCATATTGCATGAGTCTATCCCTCTACATCATGTCATCTTGCTTAAGGCATTACTCTATTTTTAACTTAATACTCTAGATGCATGCTGGATAGCGGTCGATGAGTGGAGTAATAGTAGTAGGTGCAGGTAGGAGTCGGTCTACTTGTCTTGGACGTGATGCCTATATACATGATCATACCTATATATTCTCATAACTATGCTCAATTCTGTCAATTGCTCAACAGTAATTTGTTCACCCATCGTAGAATACTTATGCTCTCGAGAGAAGCCACTAGTGAAACCTATGGCCCCCGGGTCTATCTTTATCATATTGATCTCCTACTACCTAGTTATTTCCTTTGCCTTTAGTTTACTTTGCATCTTTATCACAAAAATACCAAAAATATTATCTTTATCATAGCTATCAGATCTCACTCTCGTAAGTGGCCTTATAGGGATTGACAACCCCTATTTGCGTTGGTTGCGAGGATTTATTTGTTTTGTGCAGGTACGAGGGACTAGCACGTAGCCTCCTACTGGATTGATACCTTGGTTCTCAAAAACTAAGGGCAATACTTACGCTACTTTGCTGCATCATCCCTTCCTCTTCGGGGAAAACCAACATAGTGCTCAAGAGGTAGCAATGAACAAATTAAAGTTGAACCTAGTATTGTTATGGTTAAAGATCTCCTGGAAGAATATATGGATGGGCATGTTATTTACTTCTATGAGGAAGCTGCTAGAATGGCTAAACCTGGTAAAAGAGATAAACATAGACCTGTTGTTGGCATGCCTGTTATTTCAATTAAAATAGGAGATCACTATTATCATGGTTTATGTGACATGGGTGCTAGTGTGAGTTCTATTCCTTACACTTTATATGAAGAAATCATGAAAGACATAGCACCTGCTGAGATAGAAGAAATAGATGTTACTGTTAAACTTGCTAATAGAGGCACCATATCACCAATTGGGATTATTAGAGATATTGAAGTCTTGCGTGGGAAAATAAAATACCCTACTGATTTTCTTGTTCTTGGTTCCCCACAAGATGACTTTTGTCCCATTATCTTTGGTAGACCTTTCTTGAATACAGTTAATGCTAAGATAGATTGTAAGAAACAAATTGCCGGTGTTAGCTTTGCTGATGAGTCTCATGAGTTTAATTTTTCCAAGTTTAGTAGAAATCATCATGAAAAAGAATTGCCTAGTAAGGATGAATTAATTGGTCTTGATTTTATTGTTGTTCCACCTACTGATCCTTTAGAATAATATTTGCTAGACCATGAAAATGATTTACATATGCATGGAAGAAATGAAATAGATAAGGTTTTCTTTGAACAACATGCTCTGCTCAAACACAATTCGCCTATTGGAACTCTAGGAGGTCCTCCTCCACCTAATGGTGATCCTGTGTTTGAATTAAAACAATTTCCAGACACTTTGAAATATGCTTATCTCGATGAAAAGAATATATATCATGTTATTATTAGTGTTAACCTTTCAGAACATGAAGAAGAAACATTATTGAAAGTTCTAAGGAAGCACGGGGCTGCTATTGGATATACTCTTGATGCTTTAAAGGGCATTAGTCCCACTCTATGTCAGCACAAAATTAATATGGAACTTGATGCTAAACATGTTGTTGATCACCAACGTCGGTTGAATCCAAAAATGAAGGAAGTGGTAAGAATGGAAATCTTAAAACTTCTGGAAGAAGGTATAATCTATCCTATAGCTGATAGTAGATGGGTAAGTCCTGTTCATTGTGTCCCTAAGAAAGGAGGTATTACTGTTGTTCCTAATGATAAAAATGAACTTATTCCACAAAGAATTATTACAAGCTATATAATGGTAATTGATTATAGAAAATTAAACAAAGCAACTAGAAAAGATCATTACCCCTTGCCTTTTATTGATCAAATGCTTGAAAGATTATCTCAGCACACACACTTTTGCTTCCTAGATGGATACTCTGGCTTTTCACAAATACCCGTTTCTCAACCTGATCAAGAAAATACTACTTTTACTTGTCCCTTTGGAACTTATGCTTAGAGACGTATGCCTTTTGGTTTATGTAATGCACCTGCTACCTTTCAAAACTGTATGACTGCTATATTCTCTAAGTTTTGTGAAAAGATTGTTGAGGTTTTCATGGATGACTTTTCTGTTTATGGGAAGTATTTTGATGATTTTTTAAGCAATCTTGAGCGAGTTTTGCAGAGATGTGAACAAACAACTCTTGTCTTGAATTGGGAGAAGTGCAACTTTATGGTTAATGAAGGCATTGTCTTAGGTCATAAAATTTCTGTAAGAGGTATTGAAGTGGACCAAGCTAAGGTTGATGCAATTGAGAAAATGACATGTCCTAAGGACATCAAAGGTGTTTGTAGTTTCCTAGGTCATGCTGGTTTCTATAGGAGATTTATCAAAGACTTCTCTAAAATTTCTAGGCCTCTTACTAATCCTTTGCAAAAGGATATTCCTTTTGTTTTTGATGATGATTATCTTGAAGCCTTTGAAACACTCAAGAAAGCCTTAATATCTGCACCTATTGTTCAACCACCTGATTGGAACTTGCCTTTTGAAATTATGTGTGATGCTAGTGATTATGCTGTTGGTGTTGTTCTAGGACAAAGAGTTGATAAGAAACTTAATGTTATTCATTATGCTGGTAAAGCTCTAGACAATGCTCAAAGAAATTATGCTACTACTGAAAAAGAATTCTTAGAAGTAGTGTTTGCTTGTGATAAATTTATACCTTATATTGTTGATTCCAAAGTAACTGTTCACACATACCATGCTGCTATTAAATATCTTATGGAAAAGAAAGATGCTAAACCTAGACTTATTTGTTGGGTTCTCTTGTTACAAGAATTTGATTTACATGTCATTGATAGAAAAGGAGCTGAGAACCCCATAGCTAATAATTTGTCTAGGCTTGAAAATGTGCTTGATTACCCACTACCAATTGATGATAATTTTCTTGATGAGCAGTTAGCTGCAATAAATGTTGCTAGTAGTACTCCTTGGTATGCTGACTATGCTAATTACATTGTTGCTAAATATTTACCACCTAGCTTTACATACCAACAAAAGAAAAAATTCTTCTATGATTTAAGGCATTACTTTTGGGATGACCCACATCTTTATAAAGAAGGAGTAGATGGTATTATTAGACGTTGTGTACCTGAGCATGAACAGGGACAAATCCTAGGGAAGTGTCACTCTGAGGCTTATGGAGGGCATCATGCTGGAGATAGAACTGCTCACAAGGTATTGCAATCTGGATTTTATTGGCCTACTCTCTTCAAGTATGCCCGTAAGTTTGTCTCTTCTTGTGATGAATGTCAAAGAATAGGTAATATCGGTAAGCGTCAAGAAATGCCTACAAATTATTCACTTGTTGTCGAACCATTTGATGTTTGGGGATTTGATTACATGGGGCCTTTTCCTTCCTCTAATGGGTATACACATATTTTGGTTGGTGTTGATTATGTTACTAAATGGGTAGAAGCCATTCCAACCAGTAGTGCTGATCACAACACCTCTATTAAAATGCTTAAGGAAGTTATTTTCCCAAGGTTTGGAGCCCCTAGATATTTAATGACTGATGGTGGTTCACACTTTATTCATGGTGCTTTCTGTAAGATGCTTGCTAAGTATGATGTTAACCATAGAATTGCATCACCCTATCATCCTCAGTCTAGTGGTCAAGTTGAACTTAGCAACAGAGAAATAAAATTAATTTTGCAAAAGACTTTTAATAGGTCCAGGAAGAATTGGTCTAAGAAATTAGATGATGCACCTTGGGATGATAGAATAGCTTATAACAATCCTATGGGTATGTCTCCTTATAAAATGGTTTATGGAAAAGCTTGTCATTTGCCTCTTGAGTTAGAGCATAAAGCATATTGGGCAGTTAAAGAACTCAATTATGATTTCAAACTTGCTGGTGAGAAGATGTTATTTGATATAAGCTCCTTAGATGAATGGAGAACCCAAGCTTATGAGAATGCAAAGTTATTCAAAGAAAAAGTTAAAAGATGGCATGACAAAAGAATTCAAAAGCGTGAGTTTAAAGTTGGAGAATATGTTCTTTCGTACAACTCTTGTTTTAGATTTTTTGCAGGAAAGCTCCTCTCGAAATGGGAAGGCCCATACATCATCGAGGAGGTTTACCAGTCTAGAGCCATCAAAATAAATAACTCCGAAGGTACTAACCCGAAGGTTGTTAATGGGCAACGAATAAACCATTATATCTTAGGTATGCCTATCAATGTTGAAAGTAATATTATCCAAACTTTGACACCGGAAGAACACATAAAATAGTCCATCTAGAACACTCCAGAATCATGAAAATAAAGAGGTACATGATACAGTAAGTAAACGGATTCCGAAAAATCCGCAAAATATTTTTCATCAGTTTTAGAACATTTTAAAATTTTGGAAATAAAGAAACTTTCAGGAAGCATCCCCTAGTGGGCACAAGACACTAGGTGGGTTGCCTGGCGCGCCCAGGTGGGTTGTGCCCACCTGGGACACCACCCGTACTCCGTTTTTCTACCATATACTTGTCCTCCAAGATAAAAATTCTATATATACTTCCTGAGCCTGTTGATCACCGTATCACAGAGAAATCATCTATTCTCTTTTCTTATTGTTTCCTGCATGGTTTTGAAAATATGTCGTCCCAAGACTCCGACGGTGAGAGCTATGTCTCACATCTCATTGCTGACCCAAAGACCTATGGGAACCTGTCTCCTTGTGGTCGAACTATGGATGATTAGGAGGATGCTCACTTGATGAGGATCGATGATTCAAGCTCGGAGGAGGAGGATGTTCCTCTACCTCAACCTGGGGATATGCACATAAAATTCAAGAAGTCCAATCTTCCTAAGAGAGCTAACCGGTCTAATAACCGATCTATTCCTTCTCATTTTTAGTAGAAAAGCAAAGGAGATTTACGTGACAAGATCTTGAAGCTGGATTTGGAGGTCAATGATTTAAAACAGGAAATTTCTCTCCTCAACTACAATATGAAAATTTTGAAGGCATAGTTGTCCTCATCACCATCATCTTCTTCACCACCAAAAGAAAATTGAGTATCGGGTATGGGCACTCCCCTTGGCTTTCGCCAAGCTTGGGGGAGGTGCCCGGTATCGTTTCATCCCACTATCTTTATGATTTTACTTATTTTAGTTCAATCATTTTCTTTTAGATGAAATATAGTTTAGTTCGATCCTTTCTTCTTTGAGAGTTTTCTTAGTGATCTATCCTTGTAAGCGTGTGCAAGTTATATAATAAAGTTAGTTTGAGTTTTTGCTTTCTTTACTTTGATGTTGCAAATAAAGAAAGAAAAAGAGAAAGGAAACAAATGAAGAAAGGAAATAAATCAATAAAGATTATATACTAAGCCTATGGTAGGTGATGGCACCACATAGGGAAAAGTATAAGTATAAAATTTTATTAGATATTGACAAACATAGCATTAGTCAATGATGCAACTCATGAAAGAATTAATAAGGGAAGGGAAGATTCACATATAGATATACTATCCTAGAAATCTTTTGTGATTGTGAGCCCTCATCAAAATATTATATGCCAAAGTTGTTGACACTGGACAAGGAAGACAACTTGATGGTTTATGTTTGTTTATATTCACATAGAAGTCATATTGTCATAGATCCTTTAACATGTGATGCTTGACCCCTATCTTTGCTAGCCAAAAATTCCGTACTAAGTAGAGATACTACTTGTGCATCCAAAAACCCTTAAACCCAAATATTATTTTCAAGAGTCCACCATACCTACCTAGGGATTGAGCAAGATCCCTCAAGTAAGTTGACGTCGGTGCAAAAGGGCAATAAAAATTGCTTCTAAAAGTGTGAGATCATTTAGTGTAAGAGAAAATTGAGCGTTGTACGAACTTGGATGACAAAGAATAAAAGCGACATGCTGCATAATAAAGGTTGTCATCTTAAGGGGCAATACAACATGACATTCTCTGGCACTAAGGGATTGAGCATACAAACAAATAAGCGCAGGGCAACCTCTGCTTCCCTCTGCGAAGGGCCTATCTTTTACTTTTATGCAAAGAGTCAAAGTTTTTCTCTCTATTCCTTTTATTTTTCTCTTTTGGCAAGCATCATGTGGTGAGGAAAGATCTAGGCACATATGTCCAGTTGAATATAGATAGCATGAGTTATTATTGTTGACATCACCCCTGAAGTGAGTATGTTGGGAGGTGAAACTGTAAGTCCCTATCTTTCTATGTGTCCGGTTGAAACGTTTTGCTCATAGGTACGAGGAGAGTGTTAGCAATCATAGAAGACTATATGATTGTTGAGTATGTGGACTTGCCTAAAGGCTCCGACATGTGACCCTTCCTGAAAAGATGATGAGTTCTAGTTGCAAAGTTGACTCAGAACATAGCTTGTTGGTTTCTAATAGAGTTTTTGCTTTATACTTCGATTGTGTGATGAACTATTACTTATTCATGAGAAGTATATGATAAAAGTTCTATGATAAAAGTACCATGTTTAATTTTGTTGTTGTTATAATAATCAACATGATGCTTCTATGTTCGTATTTTGTTTTTATCGACACCTCTCTCTCAAAGCATGTGGACATGTTTTTTAATTTCGGTTTCGCTTGAGGACAAGCGAGGTCTAAGCTTGGGGGAGTTTATACGTCCATTTTGCATCATGTTTCTTACTATTATTTATAATGTTTCTATCCATAACAATGCTTTTTGGAGTAATTATAATGCCTTTTCTCTCATAATTTGCAAGGAACACACCAAGAGGGAGAATTCCGACAGCTGGAAATCTGGATCTGGAAAAGCTATGTCAGGCCACCTATTCTACACAACTCCAAATGAGTTGAAACTTCACATATATTTTTTCTGGATTATTTAAGAAATACTGGAGCCAATAAACACCAGAGGGGGCCACCAGGTGGGCACAACCCACCTGGGCGCGCCAGGCCCCCCATGCACGCCCTGGTGGGTTGTGGCCTCCTCGGCCCACCTCTGTACAAGATATTGGGTATTTCTGTCTTTTCGTTCTTCAAAAATTCTTATATGTTAGCAGAAAAACCTTATCCATTAATAGATGGAACTTCAACAACAGCTTCCCATCTTCTGGTATATAAGTCATTTTGACCTAGAAAAAAAGAGGAGGACTTTCGGGACGAAGCGCCGCCGCCTCGAGGCGGAACTTGGGCAGGAGCACTTTTGCCCTCCGGCGGAGCGATTCCGCCAAGGGAACTTCCCTCCCGGAGGGGGAAATCATCGTCATCATCATCACCAACAACTCTCCCATCTTGGGGAGGGCAATCTCCATCAACATATTCAACAACACCATCTCCTCTCAAACCCTAGTTCATCTCTTGTGTTCAATCTTGTTGTCGGAACTATAGATTGGTACTTGTGGGTGACTAGTAGTGTTGATTACATGTTGTAGTTGATTACTATACGGTTTATTTGGTGGAAGGTTATATGTTCAGATCCATTATGCTATTTAATACTCCTCCTATCATGAACATGTTTATCGATTGTGAGTAGTTACTTTTGTTCTTGAGGTCACGAGAGAAATCATGTTGCAAGTAATCATGTGAACTTGATATGTGTTTGATATTTTGATAGTATGTATGTTGTTATTCCCTTAGTGGTGCCATGTGAATGTCGACTACATGACACTTCACTATATTTGGGCCTAAGGGAATGCATTGTGGAGTAGCAATTAGATGGTGGGTTGCGAGAGTGATAGAAGCTCAAACCCCAGTTTATGCACTATTTTGTAAGGGACCGATTGGATCCAAAAGTTCAATGCTATGGTTAGAATTTATTCTTAATACTTTTCTCGTAGTTGCGGATGCTTGCGGGAGGGTTAATCAGAAGTAGGAGGTTTGTTCAAGTAAGAACAACACCTAAGCACCGGTCCACCCACATACCAAATTATGAAAGTATGGAACACAAATTAAACCAACATGATGAAAGTGACTAGATGAAATTCCCATGTACCCTCAAGAATGCTTTGCTTATCATAAGAGACCGTTTTGGCCTGGCCTTTGCCGCAAAAGGATTGTGCTACCTTGTTGCACTTTTGTTACTATTATTGTTACTTTCTCGTTACAAATTATCTTGCTATCAAACTACTCGCTACTTACAATTTCAGCACTTGCAGACAACACCTTACTGAAAGCTACTTGTCATTTCCTTCTGCTCCTAGTTGGGTTCGACACTCTTACTTATCGAAAAGAGCTACAATTGATCCCCTATACTTGTGGGTCATCAATCTTGTTCACCGTTTTCACCTCGGGGGAAAATTGTTTTTGTCCCCTAGTGTTCGGCGGGCGAGGCTCATCATCGTCCTCGCTTTGAGGTCCTTTCCCCTTGTGTTCCATATTTATTTTACCGGCCTATTTGAAAACCCAGCAATTTCTGTTGGTGTGGTTGGAAGGCTTGTCCAGGTGCCATGAATCTGGCAAGGTCTCTCTAGTATTTTGTCCAAGTTGGATGGACCATCCCAATTACCTTTGAACGGCTTCTTCCGCTGACCTGGTTTGGAGCCACGGAATCCGGTGTTTACTGTCGTATCCTATGTTTCTTTGTTATTGTTCCGACGTTTGTTTTTGCTGCGTCATGGCCTGCCATTGCCGTCCCTAGCCTCAGAAGTGCCGGGGTCGCCGGTACTGCTGCTTCTACGAGCCAACCAGCTATCTTCGCCCGCACAGAAGCGGGTCATAAGTGCAGTAAGGGTTGCCATAGTCTTCGGATTTTCCTGACCAAGGTGTCAGGCGAGCCATTCATCGCAAACACTGTGCTCAAATGCCGCTAAGGCTTCGGCGTCCAGACAGTCCACGATTTTGTTCTTTTTAATTAAGAACCAATTCCAAAGTTTACAAGCTAACTCTTGATAACCCACAAGTATAGGCGATCGTTTGTAGCCTTCTTCGATAAATAAGAGTGTCGAACCCAACGAGGAGCTAAAGGCAAAACAAATATTCCCTCAAGTTATATCGACAACTGATACAACTCTACGTAGACTTGACATTTGCTTTACCTACAACAAGTATGAAACTATTTTGCAAGAATAAAACAACGAGTACTTTTTGAGAATAAAACTACGGATAAATTGCAAGGTAATAAAAGTGGATAGCTTTTGACAACAAGAGAGTCATTTGTCCCTAGGCAATCGATAACAACTACCGGTAATCATTCTTGTAATTTTACATGAGGAAGAGGCATGAGCTAACATACTTTCTCTACTTGGATCATATGCAGATATGATTGGAACTCTAGCAAGCATCCACAACTATTAAAGATCATTAAGGTCATGAAACCCAACCATAGCATTAAGTATCAAGTCCTCTTTATCCCATATACAACCCACCTACTCGGGTTTAAGCTTCTGTCACTCTCGCAACCCACCATAAGCAAGTCATGAACGTATTGCAACACCCTACAACGGGGACCCCCCATGTTTGCACGAGACGGAGGGCACCGTAGGATAGCACTATAAATAAAATATACAATCATACCAACCAAGATCACGATTAACCCACAGGATAAAACAGATCTACTGAGACATCATAGGATAACCATAGATCATTGGGAAATAATATAAGGAGTTGAACACCATGTTTAAGTAGAGATTACAACAGGGAGAAGGGGTGTTACACCGCTGCATAGAGGGGGAGAGAGTTGGTGTTGATGGTAACAAGATTGTTGATGTAGATCGTCGTCAATGATCCTTGCCCCGGCGGCACTCCGGCGCCACCGGGAGAGAGGGGGAGAGAGCCACCCTCCTTCTTCTTCTTCCTTGGCCTCCCCCCTAGATGGAGGAGAGTTCCCCATCTGGTCCATGGAATCCATGGTGGTGGAGGGGCGGGAGCCCCTCCGAGATTGGATCTCCCTCTCCGTTCTCTTCTGTTTCGTGTTCCCCAGATCTGGCCGAAAACCATTTCTTATATTCCGGGAGATCCGTAACTTTGATTGCGCTGAAATTTTAACACGATTTTTCCGGATATAAGCTTCCTTGCGCCCGAAGTAGAGCTCCAATCGATGTACGAGGTGAGCACAACCCACCACCACGCGCCTGGCCCCTGGGGCGTGCCCTGGTGTCTTGTGGGCACTGTGGGCCCCGTTTGCATTGATTCCAAGTCCCAAAAATAACATATATTCCAAAATAATTCTCCGTAAAATTTTGTCGCGTTTGGACTTCGTTTGATATGGATTTTCTGCGAAACAAAAAAACATGCAACAAATAAGAACTGGCACTGGGCACTGGATCAATAGGTTAGTCCAATAAATCATATAAAAAGTTGCCAAAAATATGTGAAAGTTGTATAGTATTGGCATGAAACAATAAAAAATTATAAATACAATGAAGACGTATCAACATCACCAAGCTTAATTCCTGCCCGTCCTCGAGTAGGTAAATGATAAAAAAGATAATTTTTTATGTGGAATGCTACCTAGCATAAACTTGATCATATATCTAATCATGGCATTAATATTAAGACATAAGTGATTCAAAGCAATAGTCTATAATTTGACATAAAGACATCAATACTTAGGCATCCCAACAAACAATCATGTCTTTCCAAATATCAACGCTAAAGAAAGCTATCCCTACAAAATCATATAGTCTTGTCATGCTGTGTCTTCTTAACACGAAGTATTTATCATGCACAACCCCGATGACAAGCCGAGCAATTGGTTCATACTTTTTAACGCGCTTCAGCTTTTTCAACCCTCACGCAATACATGAGCGCAAGCCATGGATATATCACTATAGGTGGAATAGAGTATGATGATAGGGGTAAATATAGAGAAGACAAAAAGTAGGAAAGTCTCACATCGATGCAGCTAACCAACGGGCTATGGAGATGCCCATCAATTCATATCAATGCGAGGAGTAGGGATTGCTATGTGACGAATGCACTAAGAGCTATAAGTGTATGAAAGCTCAATATGAAAACTAAGTGGGTGTGCATCTAATCCTATAATGAAAAATTCCCACTAGTATATGAAAGTGACAACATAGGAGACTCTCCATATGAAAAACATGGTGCTGCTTTGACGCACAAGTGTGGTAAAGGATACTAGCAATACCCCTTCTCTCTTTGTTTCTTTTTCTTTTTTATTTTTTTCTTTTTATTTTTTTCTTTTTTTCTTTTTTCTTTTCTTTTTTTCTTTTTTTCTTCTCTCGTTGTCCGGAGTCTCATCCCGACTTGTGGGGGAATCATAGTCTCCATCATCCTTTCCTCACTAGGGCACTACTCTAAGAATGAATAATGATGATCATCACGCTTCTATTTACTTATAACTCAAAAGAAACTAAGTGGGTGAAGCTCAATATGAAAACTAAGTGGGTGTGCATCTAATCCTATAATGAAAAATTCCCACTAGTATATGAAAGTGACAACATAGGAGACTCTCCATATGAAAAACATGGTGCTACTTTGAACCACAAGTGTGGAACTAGCATGCCCCTTTTCTTTGTTTTTTCTTTCTTTTTCTCTCGTTGTCCGGAGTCTCATCCCGACTTGTGGGGGAATCATAGTCTCCATCATCCTTTCCTTACTGGGGCAATGCTCTAAAAATGAATAATGATGATCTTCACACTTCTATTTACTTATAACTCAAAAGAAATAAAAATTACAACTCGCTACCTATGGCAAAGTATGACTCTATATGAATGCCTCTAGCAATGTACTAGGATGTGCAATGATCTAGCGTAACATGTATAAAAATGATGAACAGTGGCTGAGCCACAACTACTATGTCAGCTATATGATCATGCAAAGCAATATGACAATGAATGCTCAAGTCATCAAACGGAAGCGGTGGAAGTTGCATGTCAATATATCTCGGAATGGCTATGGAAAGGCCATAATAGGTAGGTATGGTATCATGTGTGATAGAGCGTATCATATCATGGGGTTTGGATGCACCTATGAAGTTTGCACCGACTCTCGAGGTGAGAAAGGGTAATGCACGGTACCGTAGAGGCTAGCAAATTGCGGAAAGGTAAGAGTGCATATAATCCATGGACTGACATTAGTCATAAAGAACTCAAATACTTATTGCAAAATTTTATTAGCCCTCGAAGCAAATTAGTACTAGGCATGCCCCTAGGGGGGTAGATTGGTAGGAAAAGACCATCGCTCGTCCCCGACCGCCACTCCTAAGGAAGACAATCAATAATAAATAATGCTCCAACATCATAGCATAACGAGAGACTATACGTGCATGCTTCGGGAATCACAAACCTTAACACCAATATTCTTACTAACCACAACCGTTTACTAGTACCTCCCACATATTCCATCTCCATACCGCAAACCTATTGCAAGGAATCAAACATATCATACTCAGTGATCCACAAGTTTTATGTAGGATTTTATGACTAACCATGCAATTGACCAATTCCTGTTGACTCTCTAAATAGATATAAGTGAAGAATGAGAGTTTAATTATTTCTACAAAATACAATGCTCTAATAAATATAAGTGAAGCAAAGGAGCATTCTACAAACAACGGTTTTCTATGTGAAGAGAAACAGGCAATCCAAACTTCAAATGATATAAGTGAAGCACATGAAGCATTCTATAAAGCCATACTCAAAAGATATAAATGAAGTGCAATGAGCATTCTATAAATCAACCATGGACTATCTCATACCAGCATGGTGCATAAAAGAAAAATGAAAAATAAACACAAAAGACGCTCCAAGGTTCACACATATCACATGAACGCAATGAGAACGAAAACATACCGATACTTGTTGAAGAAAATGGGATGCCTTCCGGGGCATCCCCAAGCTTAGACACTTGAGTCTCCTTGAATATTTGCTTGTGGTGCCTTGGGCATCCCCAAGCTTGAGCTCTTGCCTCTCCTCCTTCTCCTCTTATCAAGACCTCCTCGATCTTTGATCACTTCATCCACACAAAACTCAACACAAAGCTCGGTAAGATCCGTTAGTATAATAAATTCATAAAGCAAATGACTACTCTAAGTGCTATTTAGAACGAATTCATATTTTGTTTTTGCATTGTAGCTACTATATTATAACTTTTACATGGCTTATACCACCAATAGAATCGATAGTTTCATCAAAACAAGCAGAACAATGCATCAAAAATAGAATCTGTCTTAAACAGGACAGTCTGTAGTAATATGAACATTCTCCATACTTTTGGTAGTCAAAAAATTCTGAAACATTAGGATAAAATAAACAATTTGTATAGAAAGACTGTGCAAAAAGATTCAGAAGCTTTTGATATTCTAGTAAAAAAATGAAAATTCACACGCTACAACCAAAGTTTCTCTTTCTGCACCGCACATACCAACAAGCAATCTACTCGTCCTAAAGGCAAATCTTGGCACATTATTTTTATAATACAATGGAATTGTACAAGGGGATAATTATTTATGTGAGAATCTTCATGAAAAATTCTACATTGTTTCCATGAGCATGAACACAAGTGTTCAAGGTCGACCCTCACTTCTCCAATGCATCACCTTTCAATCGCTTCTCTTTTTGAAAAAGTTTTTGTGTTCCCCTCTATATATTTTTGTTTTTAAACTTTATAAAAGCACTCAATAGAAAGAAATGGCTCTCTAAAAGTTCCGGGTTGTCTCCCTGGCAGCGTCTTTAAAGCCATTAAGCTAGGCATAAAGTGCTCAAGTAATGAATCCACCCGGATTCGAAGGTATATCAAAGCCAATTTTAATTAGTAATGATTTGGCATTTAGTAGTGAGCACAGAGAAACATATATCATGCAATGACGAAGTCTAACTCTCTTCCTATGCATCGGCATGTCATACAAGAACAATTCATGCACATCAAGTAAAGGCCAATACATAGTATAAGCAGTTTCTTGCAATTTTATCGTGTCGGAAACATAGAGAGGCGGAGATGTAGTTCCTCTATCATAATAATTTCAAGTAGGAGCAGCAAGCACATGAATATTAAATTCATAAAAATCATCATGTGTAGTGGTAGAATGCAACCCATCAATGTAATCCTTAATAAGTGCAAACTTCTATGATATAGTGTAGTTAGGAGAATTCAAAAAGATAATAGGACTATCGTGTGTGGGTGCAATAGAAACAATTTCATTCTTAACATAAGGAATAATAGCAAGTTCATCTCGATAAGCATAATTCATATTGGCATCATGGCCACAAGCATAGCAAGCATCAAGTTCATCAAAAAGGGATATTTCGAATGAATCAACGGGATCATAGCAATTATCATAGCATTCATCCTTCGGTAAGAATGAAGGGACATTAAACAATGTACGAGCTGAAGAGTTAATCTCATTAGAAGGTTGGCATGAGTAGCTAATCCGCTCTTCCTCCTTTTATTCTTCGCTCTCCTCGTCATATTTTTCATCCAATGAGCTCACAGTTTCATCAATTCCTTCTTCAATAGACTCCTGCAAAATATTAGTCTCTTCTTGGACAGCGAAGAATTTCTCAATAAATTTCTCAATATTAGAATTGTATTTATAGTTATCATCACAATATTGAAGGATAGAAAAATTTTCAGGTCTATAAACTGAATCATCAAAATCTTTAAACTTTTCAAACAAAGATACAATTTCATAAGCACCCTTAAAAGCAACAAATTCTTCTATTCATTCCACATCATAGTAATCATATATACCATTAACATAAGAAGCCAAGGTTTCGTTATCATTAAATTTGCATGAAAATAGAAGGTGTGGAGCGTTCATCCTAGAGCAACAAGTATAATTATATCTCAGCATAGCTCCCGAGCATACCAATTCAACATATGAATTTGATCCCATAATATTTTCCCTTTTGTGTCAAGCGATAATCCCTAAAGTATTCACATTGATCCAACATTACTCCCATTATCAAGTTGAATGGGGTTTCTCAGGATTATCAAAGTAGAGCATAATATTTTTCACATAATGAGCATCGAGGGTTTTAGGAGGTTCCCCATCTCCATGATTAGCAAGTACCACTAATTTTTTTGGTGTTTCGTGTTCCATATCCAAAACTAAAGATAGAGAAAAACTTAGAACGGGAAATAAAAACTACTTAGTGATAAAGCAAGCAATCACACATGAGAATATTCACCCCACACTATTGCTCCCCGGCAATGGCGTCGGAAAAAGGTCTTGATAACCCACAAGTATAGGGGATCATCTGTAGCCTTCTTCGATAAATAAGAGTGTCGAACCCAACGAGGAGCTAAAGGCAGAAAAAATATTCCCTCAAGTTCTATCGACCACCGATACAACTCTACGCACACTTGACATTTGCTTTACCTAGAACAAGAATGAAACTATTTTGCAAGAATAAAACTACGAGTACTTTGCAAGAATAAAACTACGGATAAATTGCAAGGTAATAAAAGGGGATAGCTTTTGTCAACAAGAGAGCCATTTGTCCCTAGGCAATCGATAACAAGTACATGTAATCATTCTTGTAATATTGCATGAGGGAGAGGCCTGAGCTAACATACTTTCTCTACTTGGATCATATGCACTTATGATTGGAACTCTAGCAAGCATCCTCAACTACTAAAGATCATTAAGATCGTGAAACCCAACCATAGCATTAAGTATCAAGTCCTCTTTCTCCCATACGCAACAACCCACCTACTCGGGTTTGAGCTTCTGTCACTCTCGCAACCCACCATATGCAAATCATGAATGTATTGCAACACCCTATAGCGGGGATCCCCCATGTTTGCGTGAGACGGAGGGCACCGTAGGACAGCACCATGATACGTCTCTCCAACGTATCAATACTTTTTGATTGTTCCATGTTGTTATATTATCAATCTTGGATGTTTTACAATCATTTTATAGTCATTTTATAGTGCCAAGTGCCAGTTCCTGTTTTTTCTGTGTTTTTTACATCACGGAAAATCAATATCCGATGGAGTCCAAATGCCACGAAACTTTACAGAGAATTTTTATGGGCCAAAAGGAACACAACGGGCCTTGGCTGCGCCTGGGGGTGCCCCGAGGGGGGCACAACCAACCAGGGCGCGCCAGGAGGCCCAAGCGCGCCCTGGTGGGTTGTGCCCACCTCGTCTGCCCCCCGGACCGCCTCTTTGCTCTGTAAATACCCCAAAAATCCTAGAACCCTAGGGGAGTCAACGAAATATTCATCCAGCTGCCGCAGAGTCCACAACCACCAGATCCAATCTATACACCATCTCGGATGGGGTTCACCACCTCCATTGGTGCCTCTCCGATGATGCGTGAGTAATTCTTTGTAGACCTCCGGGTCCGTAGTTAGTAGCTAGATGGCTTCATCTCTCTCTCTCTCTCTCTCTCTCTCTTGATTCTCAATACAATGGTCTCTTGGAGATCCATATGATGTAACTCTTTTGCGGTGTGTTTGTTGGGATCCAATGAACTTTGAGTTTATGATCAGATCTATCTTTTTATATCCATGAAAGTTATTTGAATTTCTTTGATCTCTTATATGCATGATCTCTTATAGCCTCGTATTTCTTCTCCGATATTTGGGTTTTGTTTGGCCAACTTGATCTATTTATCTTGAAATGGGAAGAGGTGCTTTGTGGTGGGTTTGATCTTATGGTGCTTGATCCCGGTGACAGAAAGGGAAACGACACGTATGTATCGTTGCTACTAAAGATAAAATGATGGGGTCTATCTCTACATAGATAGATCTTGTCTACATCATGTCATTGTTCTTATTGCATTACTCCGTTTCTCCATGAACTTAATACACTAGATGCATGCTGGATAGCGGTCGATGTGTGGAGTAATAGTAGTAGATGCAGCCAGGAGTCGGTCTACTAATCTTGGACATGATGCCTATATAATGATCATTGCCTGGATATCGTCATAATTATTTGAGGTTGTATCAACTGCCCAACAGTAATGTGTTACCCGCCGTTTGCTATTTTTCTCGAGAGAAGCCACTAGTGAAACCTACGGCCCCCGGGTCTTCTTTCTCATATATTTGCCTTTGTGATGTACTTTTCTCTTGCATTTATTTTCATATTAAACCAAAAATACAAAAATACCTTGCTGCAATTTTTCCTTACTTATTTTATTTAGCACTCGATCTATCAATTTACTACAAATTTATCTTACGTCCGTTTTCCTATCTTGAGGCGCCATACCCCGAAAGGGATTGACAACCCCTTTAACACATCGGGTTGCGAGGATTTGTTATCTGTGTGCAGGGGATATTTGCGTTGTGTTGCTTGGTTCTCCTACTGGTTCGATAACCTTGGTTTCATATCTGAGGGAAATACCTACCGCCGGTGTGCTCCATCACCCCCTCCTCTTTGGGGAAATACCAACGTAGCTTCAAGCGACATCAAAAGGAATTTCTGGCGCCATTGTCGGGGAGGATCTTCAACATATACCAGGTTCCTAATCACAAATCTCATCTCCTCGCAATTTACATTATTTACCATTTGCCTCTCGATTTCCTCTCCCCCACTTCACAAAAAATTGCTGTTTTATTCGCCTCTCTTTTACGATCGCCTTTTTCTTGCCAGATCTGTTCTTTGCAATCATGAGTGATTTCGGTATGGCACCAACAGAAGATGGCCTAACTCCTAAGATAGGACGTACGGGCAATCTAGATGCTAAATTTTTTATCTTGGGGCAAGCGAATGTTATGGGAAAAGAACGTATCCAAGATTTTTTCAATTGTGTGGGAAATTTGAGTCTTGATGATGCTCCTATACTTAAAACTACTAGATCTTATGCGGATGCTATCTCAGCACTAGTTCTGAAACTTGAAAGTAAATTTATTCGTACCCATCCTACTTTGCAAAGATTGTTTTTTGAGCTTCCCAATATAAAGAATCCTAAGGCTAAAAAATTGTCCACTCTCGTTTTTATGAATGAGTTTGACTACATAATATGGGAAGCTAGGGAAATCTTTGACTTTTATGGTATGAATCGTGAAAAACCTATGATAGATGAAATTCTTTACAATAGCGACTATGCTTTAAGACATTTGCTTGGGGATAATAAAATGTTTGATGAGAATATTAAAAAGGAAGTCCCCGTTTTAGATATAATCCAACAGGTTTTCAATAATGTTAATCAACATTATTCTTGGATTGTTGCGGGGAATCAAAAGGGTTATGATGAACACCAACTTAGGAAGGCTAAGGTTTTCATGGATAATATGTTTTATGTTGTCTTCACAAAACCCCATGATGGGAATACCTCTAAGAAAGTTAAGAACAATGATGACAAAACTTAGATCCTTGCTTTATGCCTAGCTAAGGGCGTAAAACTATAGCGCTTGTTGGGAAGCAACCCAATGAATAAATTTTACTTTTGCTTTTTGCTTCATGTATTGAGTGTTAGAACAATTATGCTACTGTTATGATTGTGTTTTTATGCTTTAATTAGTGTTTGTGCCAAATAAAGCCTTTAGGATCTTCTTGGGTGATAGTTGTTTGATCTTGCTAAAAAAACAGAAACTTTTACGCTCACGAAATTAATTTTCATGTTTTCACCAGAGAGCGACAAAATACCCATTCCACTTGCAGTAGATCAATATACAAATTTCTCAGGTCTTCCTAATTTTTCAGAATTTTTGGAGTTACAAAAGTATTCGAAATAGTCAGATTGCTACAGACTGTTCTGTTTTGACAGATTTTTTTTCTTTGTGTTGTGTGCTTATTTTGATGGCTCTATGGTTTTCTTTGATGAGTTTTTTCCATAGAAAAGTTGGAATACAGTAGATATAATACAAAAACAAAATATGAATTGGTTTGATACAATACTTATAGTAGTGATTTATTATTCTTATACTAACGGATCTCACGAAGGTTTTGTTGAGTTTTGTGTGATTGAAGTTTTCAAGTTTTGGGTTATCTTATGATGGATGACGGAAGGATGGAAGAGCCTAAGCTTGGGGATGCCCCGGCATCCGAAGCTATTATCCAAAAATGAGCAACCAACTAAGCTTGGGGATGTCCCTGAGTGGCATCCCCTCTTTCTTCCAATGACCATCGGTATTTTACTTGAAACTATATTTTTATTTGTCACATGATATGTGTTTTGCTTGGAGCATCTTGTATGATATGAGTCTCTGCTTGTTTTATTTTGTGTTTTAAGTCATCAATCCTTGCTGGATACACCTATTTGAGAGAGCCAAAATTATGTCATGACTTGTTAGAATTGCCCTCTATGCTTCACTTAATTTTTTATGAGCTATGGACTTGCTCTAGTGCTTCACTTATATCATTTTGAGCATGGTATGCTCTAGTATTTTTGAAGAAATGCTCTCTTGCTTCACTTAGATTTATTTGAGAGTTAGTAAAATTTTCAAGAAATTATCTCTTGCTTCACTTAAATTAATTTGAGAGAAAGAAAATGTGACACTCCAAAAGTTTAATTTGGTTTTTATCAAAAACCTTGTGGTTTTCTTTGAAAAGAGGCCTTTAAATTTTTTTTTCAGAAAACCTTCCTCTTAAAAACTTCCTTTGCTTGGGCAAGGATTTTATTTTGTGAACTTTGGTGTTTGATCTTTTGAAACCTCTTCTCTGTTGGTTCCCTCTCAAATTCATTTTTGGAGTTTAATCTTTTTCTTTTAAAAAGAAACTCTATGAAAAACTTGGGATTTTCATATCTTGGAACCACCCATGACTTGGTATTTTTGCCATGTGGTAAAACCCCTCCAAAACCTCCCCTACACCATGTGATCAACCTAAGTTCTCTGTCCCAACTAATCCAAACAAGTTTTGGATTTTATTCTAATTAATTTTCCTCTCAAATCAATTCTGAAAATTATTTGGAGCCTGAGTGATTTTCAAAGCAAGTACCCTATTGCATTTGAGTTTTGACCTCAAACCAACTCTCGTGGATAGTCCTTTGTACCCACAACCCAGAACCATCTTGATCCACTCCTCCTCTTTTCAAATTTTTCAAAATTCAGTCTCTGCAAGTTTGGACTAGATTTGCCAGATTTGATGAAATTCATATCTACACTGCTCCAAAAATTCCACCAAAATTCAGGAAGCCTACTGGAGCAATGAGTAGCCACTCCACCAAAAATCAGCTCAAGGAAAAATCACCAGAGGCCAAATTCATTCTGTCGAACACCTTACAGGCACTCTTGCTGTTCAAAATTCAGAAAATTCAGTTTCAGTGTCGTTTTCGTCCGTCAGTTTCTATCACGCATAGACAGTGCGCTTTGCTCGATGCTAGTAGCCCCTCCCTCTTGTCCGGAGCTTCACACGCATGCGTGGAGCCTTCCTGGCGTCGGTGGCGTGCTGGCCCGCCCTCGCCAGCGTCTTCTGCGGCGTCGGGAGCTCCCGTGGCGGCCGACAGAAGGCACACCACGGCAGAACGCCGTTCAGTGCCGCCCAAAGCCCCTTGGCTCTCCGCGTGTCCCTGCCGTGCCAGCGCACGCCCGTGGCACCGTCGCCGTGGCCCGGCAAGCACGAAACGTGCTCCCTGCCGCCGACGGGCCGCGCCACCCCCGTTCCGTCGAGCTCACCCATAGCACCAAACCCCGGCCCGTTTAGCGCCTAAATGGGACCGGTGGACCTCAACGGCAATGCCCAAGCCCCTAATCCCCCTGCACATCCACGGCACCGCCGTAATCACTCGCCGGAGATCCCCGTTCACGGCAACCGCCTCGGGCCGCCTATAAAAAGGGCCCCCGAGCTCATCCTTGTGCACGCATCATCCCCACTCCTCACCAACGCCACGCCAGGCCACTAGGGGGACCCCGAGGAGGTCTGCTCCCCCAACTCCGGCCGCCCCGATCCGCCTCGGCCTCCACCACGATTCGCTCCGGTGAGGCCATCTCCGGCGCCCAAACCCCGTCCGTTACCCCCCCTAGCTACCAGGAACATAACCCCCTCTTCAATTTGACCTCTACAGCCCTCTCCGACGAGTCCCTCGACCACCCGAGCCACCGTCCGCCGGAGGAAAGCTCGCCGTCGACGTGGTAATCGCCGGCGACCACCACCACCACCATCCGACGCGGAATGGCGCCCTGAGCACGGAGGTACCCTCCGATCCCCCTGCCTCGCCGTGGATCGCCGGCGGCGACCACCGTGGCTCTCGGGCGCCGACGAGCTTCGTTCCCCCTTTTTTTTGAAGTTCAAACCTGACAGGTGGGACCCCACCGTCAGCCTCTCTGCTCTCTCTATTGAAACGTTTTCTGGAAGCGCCTTCAGGCAAAGTACGTTTTCCCTTTGGGCTGGCGTAGTTTCTGCCAAAGCGTTTCTGTTTTTATAAGTTAGCCCCTGGAAACTTTCTGTTTCATTACAGATGAGTCCCTGGGCAAAAACCCTTATAACTTTTAAACTCTCTATTGAAAAGTATTTTTGATTGATTCTTTTTCTGTTCTCTTTAAAATTTTGTCTAGTTTTTTATCAGATTTATTTGAAAAATATTTGAAATACTTTCTGTGCACTCCTTGGTATTTACGATAGTGCATATATTTTTTTCTCTATACCGTAGATACCGAAGGAGGTGACGGAGCCGCGAACTTCACCGAGCTAGGCTCCGACTACTCTGAACCAGGCAAGCATGTTTGAACTTTTGATATGATGAGTGTCTTGGCATGTTTTGCATTTAGTTAGTTTCATGGCATGCTGAGAAGCATATCGATGAACGTTATTTTATGTGACAATGAGGTAAGTGAGTTCGATGATCCATATGTGAATGGATGTGAGGATGAATGGCCATGTGTTGGCATGAGTATGGGTGAGATGGCAGTGTCGTAGCATGCCAGTCTTACGCTAGACTATGTGACTTCAGTGTCAAACCGTATCGGTCCAGTTCCTCTCATTTCCTTCCCCGTACTACCACATGTTTTCCGCAAGGAATATGGTTTAGTAAGTTGCAAACCGCTTTTCTGGTACACACCAAAAGGAGAGGCCGTGATGATGGTTCCATGGCCCTGGATTAAAGCCAGTCATCCGGTCAGGGGGCATGGGTGTTTCCGGTTGGGACCGAGAGGGGGGCACCCCTTAGAGCGCGCGTATATAAATTTGATCCCATGCTATTCGAGATTGTGATCTCCCCGTCTCAAAAGTTTTTCTTGGACAATGTCTAGGGTGATTCCTAGCATCGAGAGGTAAGATGGGTGTGTACTGGTTAGCTGTGTTTTCTTCCGAAATACCGTAAACGGAACTAGTCCTTCGTGACTACGGAAATCCGTTGGCTGTGGGAAAAATTTTGTACAAACTCTGCAGAGTCATATATTCCTCCAAATCATCTATTCCCTGTCCCAGATCGATATTATCTTATCCTAATCAAATGTCAGTTTTGATGGCAGAGACTTCGATGATTCGCTCGAGTGCTAATTCCGGTTAAATGATTATCCCTGTGTATGGACTAACCCATTTATTCTTATGAATTAAATGTTTATTATGAGTATTATTTACCTGTAAATAAAAGCCCTTTCTGCGATGTCGCTCAGACGTCCGACTGTGGCATTGTTGTATTTTACTTTTCTTTAAATCCCTCTCTGTGATGTCGCCCCGACGTCCGACTGTGGCATTTCTTTTAAAGCCCTTTCTATGATGTCACCCCGACGTCCGACTGTGGCATTTCTTTTAAAGCCCTCTCTGTGATGTCGCCCCGACGTCCGGCTGTGGTATTTCTTTTAAAAGCCCTTTCTGTGATGTCGCCCCGACGTCCGACTGTGGCATTTCTTTTAAAACCCTCTCTGTGATGTCGCCCCGACGTCCGACTGTGGCATTTCTTTTCAAGCCCTTTCTGCGATGTCGCCCCGACGTCCGATTGTGGTATTTCTTTTAAAGCCCTTTATGTGGCGTCGCTAAGACGCCCGACTGTGGCATCATTTCCTTTTATTTATTCATTAACCTTTCGAGGCGTCGCTTCAGACACCCGATCGGTATTCATTTATGTCTTGTTGGGATTTCAGGCGGACTACCGCCGTTCCCCTTTTTACTTACCTTGTTATGCTAATTTTTGAATGTACATTGGTGAATTATTCATGACGCATCCATGCATGCATTTGTTATATCTTACGTCCGAACTGTCTTGCGAGTACTTTCAAAGTACTCACTGGCTTGTTGATTTGGCCAGATGCTGATGAAGGCGATCTCATGGATGAAGAGTTTGATAGCGAGTCCGACACTTAGAGGAGTCCCAGTCAGTCTCGTGCGACCCTGGATTTGGTCACTGTTTTATATCCGCTTCCGCTACCAAATAAATTCATCGAGCCTCACCTCGACGCTCGATGGGATGATAGACTTAGAGTCTTGTATTTCTCTCCCCGCTGTGTTTCTCCACCACCGCCCTATCCTCGAGTCAGTAGTATGCCTCCACACCACTGTGTCATGTCCGCCATTATGTATAATTATCGGCGTGCTTGTAATAATTTGGTTGAGCAACCGTAGTTCGACCCTGTAATATATTTTATGCTACTGGCTTATTGTATCAAGAATTTGTCTACCAGTGAGGAGGATTTCTCTCATACTGGACTCAAAAGATTGGTTTCTCAATAAATATTTTTATTGGAAAACCGGTCATGACAGAAAATTTTGTTATGCTCATGATCTTCACTTATATTTGTTGGAGTTTGTCAAAAGCAATACTTGAAAATTAGTCGCAAAGTGATAGACATCCAAGAAGGATATAATAAAAACTTTCATGAAGATCATTGAACAAAATAAACTTGATTCTTAGTAATAGTTTTGAGATATGATGATGTGATATGTGAGTCATCTTGATGAGTAATTATGCTTTAGTAAGAATATTGGTGTTAAGGTTTATGATTCCTATGCAAGTACAAAAGTCAATAGTCATGCAATGAAATTACATCCTACTTACGGTGCATTATTCGGTGTTATTTATGCTTAATGCTTGCTTATTTGATTATCTGTTTCTTAGTTGGTCACTTCCCAATCTTTTGCTAGCCTTCATTTTGCACTAAGTATGATCACTAGTTGAGCATCCAAAAACCTTTAACCTAGTTTTGCCACATGAGTCCACTATATCTACCTATATGCGGTATTCTTTTGCCGTTCTAAGCAAATTTGCATGTGCCATCTCTAATTTTCAAAATAAACTTCTCTTTTGTGTGTTTGTTTCGCTCGTGGAGCGGTGAGGGGTGGCTAATATTTTCCATGCTAGACGTGTTATTCTCAAGATGAGTGTTTATTCACTTGTCATTGCACGAGAGTAAGGCAAAGGTATTATGGATGCCTAGTCCCGAAATGCAAAAAAAAATGCATTTACTTTATGTTGTCAAATAATAAATTCCTTGGAAAGTGTTGGTATGGAGGGCAACCGTGGATATGGCTAGCCATAGAAAGTGAATGTATGGTGGAAAGAGGAATAAACTTTATTTTCTGTTTGGGAACCACCTATGATATATCTATGCATGGAAAGTATTGGGAACTCTAAGTCGTTTTCGTTGGTGGGATGGATACACCTCCCAAAATGTTTTTATCTCTAAGTTTTTTGCTTTGAGCTTTCGCACCTCTACAAATCCCTACTTCCCTCTGTGAAGGGCCTTTCTTTTACTTTATGCAATTTTTATTTTGAGTCTCCACCTTCTCTTATAAAAGCACCAACTAGGAGGCAATATGAGCGTACTTAACTATTGGGTGTAGCTAATATTCGAGTGTGTTTCATGAATGGATCAATGTTTGAGCATGATGGTGTCGGCGTCCTGGGAACGAGGGTCCCCAGACTTGCCTGCCTGCGGCCCACGGCGTGGCTCTGCTAGCGGCCCCGTACGGCCCATCTTCACCAGCAAACACACAAGACCCTCACGAGGGGCCGAGCCTCGCGAGGCGGACGATGCAAGACCTCCTCGGGGGCGGCCTCACCAGGCTGGCTCGCAAGGGGCGGAGAGATCAAGGCAAGGGGCACCTCGCGAGGTTCCTGTGACGCAAGCCATGACAACCGAGGCTAGGCGGGCGCCAGCGTGCACATCGTCCTCGTTTCCTCTTTGGTGCTAAAGAGGCAAGCGCGGGAGAGGAGCCCTGAGGCATCAGGAAAAGGTTTCCGTATCAGTGCAACAAAACCAAGACTAGTAGGACGGCAGGACGGAGGTCACCGTGGAGCCCGGGACGGCGTCACCACCAGAGCCTTCGGCAGGTGAAGACCACCTTTTGTCAGGATAGCTTATACTAGCTGTCCCCCTTCAAATTGGCCATTGTGGGATCCCTTCCCGCCTAATATGAAGAGGACCCGGGCCTCTATATATAGGACTAGCCACCATCGTAGCGAGGCATCTCATCTTGGACTAGATCCATTCCACCAAGGCCACCACACAATCCCCCCTAGCTCAAGGACACCTCTCCTCAGGAGGCTGTTCTTCCCTTGTACTTGTTCATTCTCATTCCAAGAGGCAATCCACCACACCACACTTGAGTAGGGTATTACACCACATCGGTGGACTGAACCAGTATAAACCTTGTGTCCTTTGTTCTACGGGTTCGACGTGTTGAGCTTTGAGATTGCGGTGAGGGTGTGAGCTAGAGGGAAGAGAGATCTTCGTGTGCACCCCAGAGTTCGAACCTCAAGGGTTTTGCCGGAATCCTAAATCTGACATTTGGCATGCCAGGTAGGGTGTGCCGAAGCCTCTCTTCCATCAGCAGACCCGCCAACGCTCTGCAGCGCCGATGTCCGGCGACCTGAGGGCCAACGCCGACCACTGGGCAGCCTGGCCAGCCCGGGCAGCGTCGACCGCCCAAGAAGACCTCAACTCCGTGCCTCAGGCGGCACGCGCGCCGCCAAACGCTATGGAGCGTGGGCGGCGCGACGCGGCCCGACGCTGTCCACCCTTACCCCTTAGCGTGCACGAGTCGTCGCAAGGGCCTCAAGCTACGCCGCAACGATGGCGCCGCACACCCGGCGGGAACAAGCGAACATGAGGGCCGCACTCATAGTGGCATGGGAGCTGTTGCGATGCCGACTGATGGAGAACGGTCGAGATGCATTGCTGGAGCGCGTCACCGAGCTATTGGACGCTGCAGCCAGGGGAGCGCCACCTTTCTGCTCCTTGCTTCCGCCTCAGGCTGCGGCCGGATCGCACGGCGGGCCTCGCCGCGCTCGCACGCCCCGGGCGCACCAGGAGGTTTCGTCGACATCGGCGCAACCAGCGGCGCCGGACGCCCAACCGCACCTGTGTCATCCCCGATGGGCGCAGGCACGAGCGTCGCCACCCACGGCCCCTGCAGGATGCCGCCCTACCATCCTCAGAGCGATGCGCCGGGCTGGGCAGCATGGAGCGCGGGGCACTTCCGCGAGGTTTTCGGGGTGACGGCTTCGGAGGCCTACGTGCCTCGCATGATGGACCAGGAGTACACGCCAGAAGATGACCCTCGCTCGTTCCTCGAGCCAGGCTAGGAAGAGGAGGCGCTAGAAGTTGAGGCCTTCCACGAGCCACCCGGGAGCCTCGCTGACCATGTCGGCGACAACAGCTACAGGGTACCAATAATCTCTTAGGAGCAGGCTTACGCTAACCATGGGTCGCAAGTGGAGCAGGTCACAGTGGTGGACGACGGCCCCAGCATGGCAGTCCCCCTTCCACCAAGGGGAGCGCACTAGGGGCTGCAAGGAAGGAGCCGGGAGCAAGGCCCCTCCCCACATCGCACGGAGCAAGGCGTTGCCCAGAGGTAGGCCCTCTGCCTAGGAGGCATTGGTGAGCCTTCCCCCCAGCAGAGGACCCGTGGTCGCCGAGGGCGCCGCTAGCGTCCCCTTTGCCCCTTGGCATTGTCATGGTTTCTGGACGCCCCAACGGTGGTCGCGGGTGGCACAAGGCGGGGCCCTTGTCTGGCAATATGAAGCAAGGCTCACGCCTGTGAAGGTCTCCGCTCGTGAGACTCTCACGTAATAATAAGTGGGGCTGTACACGCCCCGGAGTCTCAGACTTGTAGCTTTTGATCTTGAATTTGAAGTCACATTTCCATTGGAAATAGTAGGGGGCATCCTTTCTCGTTCGTGTTGATTTCGTGAGTTTCTTGATTCGTGTTTTGTTTGAGGTTCACGTCCGCTACCTCCCCCCTTCCGAGCACCTTGCGAGTGGGGGCTGGCAACGACATACACGAACTACGTGCACACCTTGCCATTAATGGCGCTCACTTCTCGCGAGACCCTCTCTGGTGGAAAGGCAGACCTCTTAGGAAACCAAAACCTCACGAGCTCGTGAGGGGACCCTCTCCGAAGGAATGCACGTCCACAGCTGCCAAATCAGTTTGAAGCCCGGCTAAACCAAACTAAGTTACGGCATCAAGCCTGCAAGGGGGGTCTCGAGCACCCAAAAGCGCGCTTTAAGCCTAGTCTAAGGAATGAAGTGGTAGTCTATTTACATGAGGGGCTTCCCCTCTCCAAAATGCTCTTACATTGTGAGGGGCCGTACCCAAGCTTTCGTGTGCAGGTTCAAAATAAAAGGAGCGAGGGCTCAGCCGGACATATCGCTCGCCTCGTCTCCCGAATCGCTTTCGGACAGGCTGCTGGCACCGTCGCTGTCGCTGTCTTCACCTCCATCAACCACGTCTCCCTCATCCGCCGGGACCACCACCGCGTCGTCATCAGAAGCAAAGGCCCTAACTAGAGCATCCACATTGTCGTCCACCCAGTGCGCTAGGTTGACCCGGATGACCTCAGGCACTGGGGCAATTGTGGCGGAAAAATCAAAGTCAGGATTGGTGTTCAGGAGATGACTGAAGACGCGGGAGAATGTGCGCCCGAGAAGGCCTTAGCTCTTTTCATCCACAAGCTCGCGAGCCCTCTCAGCACGGCTCTCCAGGCGCGTCACAACATCAGTGAAGAAGCAAAGATGGCTGGCGTAATCGTCGGTGTGGGGATGAGGGGCATGCTCATCGCAGATGGTACCAAGCGCCTGGTTGGCCTTCGTCCTGAGGTCCCGAAGCATGGGAGCGTGCTCGCGCAGTAGCGTCTGCCAGCGAAGTGCCTCCTTCCTCCTTTGCTGCATGAAGAACTCGGCGCTGGCAACCCGCTGCTGAAGAGAGAGCAGCTCGGCATGGGCGGAGGCCAGCTCGGCCTGCACAAAGGTCAGAGCGGTCGAGGAGGCTTTCTCGCGCTGTTCCGCTTCAGCCAGTGCTGACTTGAGGGCAGTGGTCCTGCCCACAGCTTCAACTTCCACGAGCGCCAGCTTCAAGTCGTACCTGCCAACAAGGACCATGCGAGCCTCGGCCACCCGGCGGTCGACCTCCTCCTGAGCCTTGGCCTCACGCGCACCGACGGCATCTTCTGCTTGGGCGTCCTCGCGCTCCCTCGTCTCCAACCGCTCGAGCTCGAGGCTACGCTCTGTGGCCTCCAGCAGCAGTGCTTCTTCGCGCCTCAAGATCTCCTCCTCGTCGGACGATGCGCCCTTCATCGACGCTAAGGCGGCTTTGTGCGCCTCCACCTGCTGCTCCAAGGAGGCGTTCAAGGCCTGGAGCTCCCGCCTGCGCTCCTCGGCAATCGCATAGCGACAGTCTGCCTCCCTGGCCTCCTCCAAGGCTCGGGCGCTGGCCTCGCGCGAGGTTGCCAAGGATGCCTCGGCCTTTGCATTGGCGTGCTCACGCTGAAGGCGCCCGAGGATGATAGCCACCTTTAGTTGATGCCACTCCTCCACAAGCCGCGCCACAAGCCGCACATCAACATCCACGAGTTCTCCGCCGAGCCAGCTCATCGCGCCCATTGCCTCCTGAAAGAGCTCATGGCGGACGACACTCCGCTCGTGCAAACTTAAGCGCACGACCGGGTCCATCGCCCGCAGCGGGGGCTGCCAACGGGGTCCGAAGCGGCTCACCCCCTTTCAGTAAGGGGCTGGGGGCTGGCGCCTCCCGGGTCACCGACCGGGCTTCGGCAGGGGCCCGGATGGGTTGAGGCCCATTGCTCGAAGAAGAAGCCAGGATCGAAGTCATCTAGCCGTCGTCCATAACCAGAGGAGGAGCCCTTGGCACACTTGCCGCACCCCAGGCGAGGCCACGAAGGAGAGACGGCAAAGGCGCGGGCTCAAGGTGCCAGGCGTGTGTTTGCCTCTCCGGCCGACCACGCGTTGGGTGTGACATGCTGGCTTGGGGCACTCAAGGCCAGCGAGGGATTCGAGGAAGGAGGAGGTTGCTTCCCGAGAGACTTTGCCGCCTTAGCAGAAGGGACCCTGAGGAGCCACAGTTAGGAGGGGAAGCAGCACTCGAGAAATTACGAAGATAAGGTACTCACTCGTCTATGGCGATATACTTCCTCTACTTCAACGGCCGGAAGGCATCACTACTGCAGCTTGGAGACCCTTTCCTCTTGCGGAGCGCATCAAAGTCCAGATGGAGCTGGCCGAAGCCTTGGACGCGGCAACCACCGCAGGGCGCGGCTGGTGAGGCACCTGAGGAGACGACCTTGGGAGTGCTGGGCTGAGGGGATCTGAGGGAGTCTTGGATTAGGGGCTCCCCGGACAGCCGGACTATATCCTTTGGCCGGACTGTTGGACTATGAAGGTACGAGATTGAAGACTTCGTCCCGTGTCCGGATGGGACTCTACTTGGCGTGGAAGGCAAGCTAGGCAATACAGATATGTATATCTCCTCCTTTGTAACCGACCTTGTGTAACCCTAGCCTCCTCCGGTGTCTATATAAACCGAAGGGTTTTAGTTCGTAGGACAACATACAATCATACCATAGGCTAGCTTCTAGGGTTTAGCCTCTCCGATCTCGTGGTAGATCAACTCTTGTACTACTCATATTATCAAGAATAATCAAGCAGGACGTAGGGTTTTACCTCCATCAAGAGGGCCCGAACCTAGGTCAAACATCATGTCCCCTACCTCCTGTTACCATCCGCCCTAGACGCACAGTTCGGGACCCCCTACCCGAGATTCGCCGGTTTTGACACCGACATTGGTGCTTTCATTAAGAGTTCCTCTGTGTCGTTCTCATTAGGCTGGATGGCTCCTTCGATCATCGATAGCGATGCAGTCCAGGGTGAGACTTTTCTCCCCGGACGGATCCTTGTATTCGGCGGCTTCGCACTGCGGGCCAACTCGCTTGGCCATCTAGAGCAGATCGAGAGTTACGCCCCTGGCCACCAGGTCAGGTTTGGAAGCTTAAACTACACGGTTGATATCCGCGGAGACTTGATCTTCGACGGATTCGAGCCCCTGCCTAGTGCGCCACACGGTCACGATGAGCATGATTTATCCCTGCCATCAAACAGTGTCCAGGAGATCGCGCCAGCAACCACTCCGACCCTCAATTCGGAGCCAGATGCGCCATCCGTGGACGGGTGGATAGACCCCGCCACGGAGGCCGCACTCTCATTGGCGATCGAGTCGAGCATCGACCTTACCCTTCACGAGAGCCGTGACACCAAACTACCGGATTCTTCCCCGGCCACGGACTCCGAACCGCCTGCGTCCATGCCTATCGAATCCGACTGGGCGCCGATCATGGAGTTTACCTCCGCGGATATCTTTCAGCACTCGCCCTTCGGCGACATACTGAACTCATTAAGGTCTCTCTCCTTGTCAGGAGAGTCCTGGCCGAACTATGTCTAGCAGGATTGGGATGCGGATGACGAAGAAATTCGCCGCCCACCCACCACCGACTTAGTAGCCACTGTCGACGATTTGACCGACATGCTCGACTTCGACTCCGAAGACATCGACGGCATGGACGACGATGCAGGAGGCGAACAAGAACCACTGCCCACAGGGCACTGGACATCCACCTCGTCATATGACATATATATGGTGGACACACCCAAAGAAGGCAATGGCGACGGGACAACGGATGATGACCACGCCAAGAAGCAACCCAAGCGCCGACGTCAGCGGCGCCGCTCTAAGTCTCGCCAAAGCAAACGCGGTGACACCAGCACAGGAGATAATAGCACTCCGGACAGTGCCGAAGACGACAACAATCCCCTCCAGCAAGATTTAGGGCAGGAGGATGGAGAAGCCTGCTCTCCCGAGAGAGCGGCAGATGGAGAAGCGGAGGATGATAATTACATGCCTCCCTCCAAAGACGAGGCAAGCCTCGACGATGACGAATTCCTCATGCCTGAGGATCCCGTCGAACAAGAGCGCTTGAAGCGTCATCTTATAGACACGGCAAATAGCCTTAAGAAAAAGCAACAACAGCTTCAAGCTGATCAAGATTTACTAGCTGATAGATGGACTGAAGTCCTTGCGGCCGAGGAATATAAACTCGAACGCCCCTCCAAGAGATACCCAAAGCGCAGGTTGCTACCCCGACTGGAGGAGGAAGCACCAAAACCTACATCTCCAGCGTATGACGCGGCTGATCGGCCACCTCGTGGCCACGACAAAGCGGCATTCTAGCCAAAAGTTCAGCCCGCACCCCGACGCCACTCAAGTAAAAATGTCAAGACATGGGGAAATATGCCAGACCTGCGAGACGTATTGGAGGACAAAGCAAAACAGACAAGATCGATCCACGGATCACGAGGGCGCGCCACTGTGCGAGACGATAACCGCCACGCCGGATACAGTAAAAGTAAATCCGGTCGGGCCGAACACAGCGGGCAAGACTCATTTGAGCTGCGTCGCGATATAGCCCAGTACAGAGGTGCCGCACACCCCCTATGCTTCTTAGACGAAGTAATGGATCATCAAATCCCAGAGGGTTTCAAACCCGTAAATATAGAATCATACGACGACACAACAGATCATGTGGTATGGATCAAGGACTTCCTCCTACACATCCACATGGCCCGCGGTGACGATCTACACGCCATCAAATACCTCCCACTTAAACTCAAAGGACCATCTCGGCATTGGCTCAACAGCCTGCCAGCAGAATCCATTGGCTGTTGGGAAGATCTGGAAGCCGCATTCCTTGACAACTTCCAGGGCACTTATGTGTGACCACCAGATGTCGATGACTTGAGCCACATAATTCAGCAGCCAGAGGAATCGGCCAGGCAATTCTGGACACGGTTCCTAACAAATAAAAATCAAATCGTCGATTGTCCGGATGCAGAGGCCCTAGCAGCTTTTAAGCACAACATCTGCGATGAGTGGCTCGCCCGGCACCTTGGCCAGGAAAAGCCGAAAATCTATGACAGCCCTCACGACACTCATGACCCGCTTTTGCGCGGGAGAAGACAGCTAGCTGGCTTGCAGCAATAACATATCAAAGAACAACGGTACTTCAGATACCAAGGATGGCAATGGTAGGTCACGTCGCAACAAACATAAGCGCCGCGTCAATAGCGACAATACTGTGGATACGACAGTCAATGCCGGATTCAGAGGCTCTAAACCCGGTCAGCGAAAAAAGCCATTCAAAAGAAGCACTCCGGGCCCGTCCAGTCTGGACCATATACTCGATCGCTCGTGCCAAATACATGGCACCTCCGACAAGCCAGCCAACCACACCAATAGGGAATGTTGGGTGTTCAAGCAGGCCGGCAAGTTAAACACCAAAAATAAAGATAAGGGGCTACATAGCAATGATGAGGAGGAGCCCCGGCAGCCGAACAACGGATGACAGAAGAGGTTCCCCCCACAAGTGCGGACGATGAACATGATATACGCAACCCACATCCCCAAGAGGGAGTGGAAGCATGCGCTAAGGGACGTATATGCGTTGGAGCCAGTCGCCCCAAAGTTCAACCCATGGTCCTCTTGTCCGATCACCTTCGATCGCAGGGACCACCCCACTAGTATCCGTCATGGCGGATTCGCCGCACTAGTCCTAGACCCAATCATTGACGGATTTCACCTCACTCAAGTCCTTATGGATGGCGGTAGCAGCCTGAACCTGCTTTATCAAGACACAGCGCACAAAATGGGTATAGACCCCTCAAGGATCAAACCCAAAAAAACGACCTTCAAAGGCGTCATACCAGGTGTAGAGGCCCATTGCACAGGCTCAGTCACACTGGAAGTGGTCTTCGGATCCCCGGATAACTTCCGAAGCGATGAGTTAATCTTCGATATAGTCCCGTTCCGCATTGGCTATCATGCACTGCTCGGGCGAACTGCATTTGCGAGATTCAATGCGGTATCGCATTATGCATACCTCAATCTCAAGATGCCAGGACCTCGGGGGGTCATCACAGTCAATGGAAACACAGAGCGCTCTCTCCGCACGGAGGAGCACACTGTGGCCCTCGCAGCAGAAGCGCAAAGCAACCTCTTAAGGCAATCCACTAGTTCGGTGATTCAAGACCCGGACACATTCAAGCGCGCCCGGAGTAATCGGCAACAAGACCGCCTGGCACGTTCCGAGCTCGCATAGCAATGCGGCCCCCACCCCAGTACCAGCCAAACGGCAAAATTCATGCCCCGCGTACATAATTACGCATTGAAAAACCATGGGCACAGGTGGGGAGGGGGGCACAACTACGGCACACCCCAATACGCGGCTCAACCACACTAGGGGCTTCCCTCCTTATTATTTTTTCTCTCTTTCAGGACTTTACTCTCTGGAAACCCCGTCCGACAGTATGTTTGCTGGACACACGATACAACAACCAAGGAGGCAGAAAGCTACGTCGCATCACTGAACTCCTAGGTGGATTCCGATAACGAGTGAAATACTTGCTTTAAATACCATTCATCAGCTTGCCCTTGGAGGGGAGATGTCAAATAATCCTACTTTCTGCTTATCGCACTACTTCTATCATTCTGCTTTAACGCACCTTTTTGAATAAACAATGCATAGCACTAGACTATTATGGCATTCTCTATTCTTCTTTTCTTATATATGTATATATATATGTTCATTCATGACATCCAGCACCCGTACACTCTGGTACGGCCAGTACGCTAGGGGCTTAAGCATACCCGATAACACGCCGTGAGAAGTCCGAACACTTTCGACAGTGCGGCACCCCGAATTTATAGCATTATATGCATCAGCTCTGAATCATGTCTTGGGTCAATAGTTGGGTTTGCCCGGCTTCCATGTTTTGGTACCTTACGTTCCGCTATATCGGCTAAGGTAGCACCGGGAGAACTACTGCGATTGTGCCCCGGTTCAGCTGGGCTAAGCACCTCAGTAGAGAAAGCTAAAACTGACTGTCATGATAAGGCGAGAGCTGGTCACTATTCGAGAGGTTTCGAGTCCCTAAAGACTTATGCCGCCTAGAGCGAGGAGTCGGCTTTGTCCGGCTTAAAGGCGTGTATAGCGCCCCGAATTCGGCCTTCCAAATACTAGGGGCTTCGCCAAAATTTGAAATTATAGAATTCTATGGCTAAGTGAGCGTGATAAAGCATTATAGTCCGATTGCCTTGTTCGTTGTGCTGAGCACCTCCCTCGAAGGACCCAAAAATGGGAAAAGGAGTGCTCAGGTTTATCCCGAACACCCCAGCACTCGTGGCATGGGGGCAGAAGCCGATGACTAGCCATCTCTCAAATTTGATAAATAGCCGAACAAAAGGTAATATTTTAAATTCAAACAAGCATTGCATAGCGCATATGAACAAGTTTTCATAATACAGGATCACACGAGCAAGTTCATTCAAAAATTACATCTTTTGCACACTTGTCCGCCACAAGACGGGCACCCTTCAGGACACCCTCATAATACATTTCGGGGTGGCGATGCTCCTTGCCCCGCGGCGGTCCCTCCTTCAACAGCTTCTCAGCGTCCATCTTGGCCCAGTGCACCTTCGCACGGGCAAAGGCCCGGCGTGCACCCTCGATGCAGACGAACCGCTTTATGGCCTCCAGCCATGGGCATGCATCCATAAGCCGCCTCACCAGGCCAAAGTAGCTGTTGGGAAGGGAGTTGTCAGGCCACATCCGGACTATAAGGCCCCTCATGGCCCGTTCGGACGCCTTGTGCAGCTCGACCAGTTGCTTCAGCTGGTCGCTCATAGGCATTGGGTGTTCGGTCCCAGTATACTGAGACCAGAACAACTTCTCCGTCGAGCTTCCCTCCTCGGCCTGGTAAAACTTCGCGGCATCTGACACGCTGCGGGGCAAATCTGCGAATGCTCCTGAAGAGCTCCGGACTCGGGTAAGTAACAAGTAATTTACTTTCACATGCTTGCTTTGCATATTGAATGCCTTACCCGCCGCTATCTTCCTCATCGCCTCAATCTCCTGGAGGGCCTTTTGGGCTTCAGCCTTGGCATTCTTTGCGCTCTCGAGGGACGCGGCAAGCTCAGACTCTCGCGTCTTCGAGTCAAGCTCCAACGCCTCGTGCTTCGTCACGAGAGCTTGGAGCTCTTGCTGCACCTCGCCCACCCGTGCCTCTTGATTTTCCCGCTCGGTGCGCTCCTTGGCCGCTTTGTCTTCGGCCTCGGACAGCGCTTGCTTTAGGGTCGCTGAGGGAGTCCTGGATTAGGGGGTGTTCGGATAGCCGAACTATACCTTCAGCCGGACTCCTGGACTATGAAGATACAAGATTGAAGACTCCGTCCCGTGCCCGGAAGGGACTTTCCTTGGCGTGGAAGGCAAGCTTGAAGATACGGATGTTCAGATCTCCTACCATTGTAACCGACTCTATGTAACCCTAACCCTCTCCGGTGTCTATATAAACCGGAGGGTTCTAGTCCATAGGACAACATACACATCAACAATCATACCATAGGCTAGCTTCTAGGGTTTAGCCTCTCTGATCTCGTGGTAGATCAACTCTTGTAATACCCATATGAAAGTGCAACTATCCCTAGGTGGTTTTGGTAATTCATAACAACATATAGTTCATTGAGCTAATGCTATTCCAAGATGATTATTTCAGGAAAGCTCAATGATTGGCATGGCATGGATGTGAAAGTGGAACCCTCAAAATGCTAAGGACAAAGTATTGGCTCAAGCTCAAAAGCTCAAGACTCTTCATTTTATATTTTAGTGATCCAAGATCACATTGAGTCTTCAGGAAAAGCCAATACTATCAAGGAGGGACAAGGTGTTGCTTAATGAGCCTCTTGCTTCATGTGCTTAGTAATATGCTCCAAAACCCTCAACTACTTTCCCATATCCACATATGACCTAAACCCTAAGCCAAACTCGGTCCTACCGATTCTTTCTATCCGGCGCGACCGAGTTTCACTTGTCATAAGCCACTGCCAAACCCTAGCAATTCGGTTCTACCGATAGGGATCTCGGTCTCACTGAGATGGGATTGCAAACTCTCTGTTTCCCTTTCGTAACTTTTCGGTCTCACCGAAAGAGCGGATCAGTCCCACCGAGATTGCAATGAAATTCAGTGTTTCCTTTTTGTAACTTTTGGGTCTCACCAAAAGAGCAAATCGGTCCCACCGAGTTTGCCTGACCAACTCTCTGGTTAGCTAATTACCAAATTCGGCCTCACCGAGTTTGTGTAATCGGTCTCACCGAGATTACATTATGCCCAAACCCTAACCATATCGGTCCTACCGAGTTGCATGTCAGTCCCACCGAAAATCTCTAACGGTCACTAGGTTTACATTTTCGGTCCGACCGAGTTTGTTGATTCGGTCCCACCGAGATTGGAAAACTATGTGGAACGGTTGGATTTTGTGTGGAGGCTATATATACCCCTCCACCTCCTCTTCATTCGTGGAGAGAGCCATCAGAACACATACACAATTCCAACTCATATGTTCTGAGAGAGAACCACCTACTCATGTGTTGAGACCAAGATATTCCATTCCTACCATATGAATCTTGATCTCTAGCCTTCCCCAAGTTGCTTTCCACTCAAATCTTCTTTCCACAAAATCCAAATCCTATGAGAGAGAGTTGAGTGTTGGGGAGACTATCATTTGAAGCACAAGAGCAAGGAGTTCATTACCTACACACCATTTGTTACTTCTTGGAGAGTGGTGTCTCCTAGATTGGCTAGGTGTCACTTGGGAGCCTCCGACAAGATTGTGGAGTTGAACCAAGGAGTTTGTAAGGGCAAGGAGATCGCCTACTTCGTGAAGATCTACCGCTAGTGAGGCAAGTCCTTCGTGGGCGATGGCCATGGTGGGATAGACAAGGTTGCTTCTTTGTGGACCCTTTATGGGTGGTTGCTTCTTTGTGGACCCTTCATGGGTGGAGCCCTCCGTGGACTCGCGCAACCGTTACCCTTTGTGGGTGGAGCCCTCCATGGACTCGCACAACCGTTACCCTTTGTGGGTTGAAGTCTCCATCAACGTGGATGTAGGATAGCACCACCTATCCGAACCACGGGAAAAACATCCGTGTCTCCAATTGCGTTTGAATTCTCCAAACCCTTCCCTTTACATTCTTGCAAGTTTCATGCTTTACTTTCCGCTGCCAATATACTCTTTGCATGCTTGCTTGAATTGTGTGATGATTGCTTGACTTGTCCTACAATAGCTAAAATCTGCCAAGAACTAAAATTGGGAAAAGGTTAAGTTTTTATTTGGTCAAGTAGTCTAATCACCCCCCCTCTAGACATACTGTCGATCCTACAAGTGGTATCAGAGCTTTGGTCTCCATTTGCTTTGATCTCCATAGCTTTTGGTGGTCATAGCCTTGGTTTCACAACCTAGGAGAGTATGGCGTCTAGTGAGGGAAATTATCACCGTAGAGGTCCTAACTTTGATGGTACTAATTTTGCTAGTTGGAAGCATAAAATGAAAATGCATATTCTTGGACATAACCCCGCCTTTTAGGCTATTGTGTGTGTTGGTTTGCAAGGTGACTTCTTTGATGGGAAAGAACCAAACCGTGAAGCTACCACGGATGAGTTGAAGATGTTGCAATACAATGCTCAAGCTTGTGATATTCTCTTCAACGGATTATGCCCCGAAGAATTCAACAAAATCAGCCGTCTTGAGAATGCAAAGGAAATTTGGGACACTTTGATTGATATGCACGAAGGTACCGACTCCGTCAAGGAATCCAAGTTGGATGTGCTTCAAAGTCAACTTGACAAGTTCAAAATGAAGGATGGTGAAGGTGTCGCTGAAATGTACTCTAGGCTTGCTCTCATCACAAATGAGATTGCCGGCTTAGGAAGTGAAGAGATGACCGACAGATTCATCATCAAGAAGATTCTAAGAGCCTTGGATGGAAAATATGATACCGTGTGCACATTGATCCAAATGATGCCCAATTACAAAGATCTCAAGCCAACGGAGGTGATTGGAAGAATTGTTGCTCACGAGATGTCACTTAAGGATAAAGAGGAACTTCACAACAAATCAAGTGGTGCCTATAAAGCCTCATGTGAAGCCCCTACATCATCAAGTGAGAAACAAGACTTCAATGAAGAATTGAGCTTAATGGTGAAGAACTTCAACAAGTTCTACAAGAGTAGAAGCAAAGATAGAAGCTTCAAGTCAAGGTCCTACAATGACAAAAGATCTTCTAGTCGAGAGCGAAAATGCTACAGCTGTGGAAGACCCGGACACTATTCCAATGAGTGTACGGCTCCCTACAAGAGAAGAGAAGATTCTCCAAAAAGAAGAAGCAAAGAATCACCACCAAGAGAGAGGGGTAGAGATGATCGTTATGAACGAAGATACTCACGGAGAAGCAAGGATTCGGAAAGGAAGGAAAAATCATCAAGGAGCTACACAAAATGAAGACATCAAGCTCATGTTGGTGAATGGGTATCCGGCTCCGACTCCGACAGCCACTCCGAGAGAAGTTATCACTCCGACTCCGAAGATACTCAAGATGAAGGTGTTGCCGGTCTAGCACTTGTGTCAACCAACTCCTACGACATATTTGACTCACCAAATGAAGGAATTGGAAGATGCTTCATGGCCAAAGGTCCTAAGGTAACACACCCCGAGTATGTTGATTTCAATAGTGATGAAGATGACTTGTTAGGTGATGATTTGCTTGTTGACAACTCTAGTGATGAATACTATGATGAAACGTCAATTAATCATGCTAATCAAGATAAAACGAATGACAATGATAAGGAGAAGATTGAGGCTCTAACTAAAGAACTAAACACTCTTAAGTTAGCTCATGAAACTATCTTCGAAGATCATCGAGAACTTTTAAGAGCTCATGACAAGTTACGCTTTGAAAAGCGCAAGAGCATGAGTTCTTAAAAGCAATCAATGATGATCTCCGCAAGAAAAGTTCTTCTTACATTGCCAAGCGTTTACTCTTATCCACTTACATGCCTCAAGTCAAGTCTAGTAACAAGAACAAGAAAGATTCTTCCTCTAGCAGTAACAATGATCATGCTAAATCCAATATTGTTTCTTCTAGTAGTTCTCTTGATTCCACTAATGATTCTCTTAGCCAAGTTACACTTGAGCAAGAAAATAGCTTATTGAAGGGAATTATAGAGAAAGGAGTGTACAAAAGCCTTGCCGGGAGTAAGTAATTCGAGGAAATTGTGCGCAAGAAAGGAATGCACCAGAAGAATCAAGGTGTTGGTTTTGAACGAAAGTTCAGTGCCAATGGAGTTGAGTGGGAAGAAGATCAATACCCCAAGACAAAGTTTGTTCCTCAACAAGAGAAGTATGATACTTCTTTCAAGGGGACACAATCTCAAGATGATCTTCCACCACAAGACTACAAGGAAAAAGGCAAGGACAAGCTTCAAGAGGAAGTTGACGCATTTGAAGAAGCTCCTAAGACCTTAGTCAAGTGGATTCCCAAGACTACTTCAAGTTCCACTTCATCAAGTACGACTACAACTCCAAGGATTCCCATCAAGATAATGTGGATCCAAAAGAAGAAGAACTAGAGAGTTCTTGAGGGTGACTCCGCCAACATACTTCACTCTTATCATTTTGGCAAGAACAAGTGCAATCAACTTCCACATCTTGCACTAGTTCAAGGAGTCACAAACCCTCTTGTTGGTAAGACAAGGGACAAGGTAACCTAAAAGTTTTCATGGACATCATCTTGTGTGTGCATCACTCTATGTCTATGGATATCCTTGTTTGTTCCTTGTGGGACTAACCCATGTAGGTATTGAAAGTGCAATTAACTCAAATGGATAGCTCCAAGTGATCTACATCAACATTGAGCATCCACATCTTCAACATCTACATGAAGTCATCATCGACAAAACCCGAGGTTAGTTCATCCCTCTAAGGGGGGATATCACATCTAGGGGGAGCTTTACTCTAAGACTTGAGCTAAAGCAACTCTAAAGATGTGAACACAACAATGCTTTATGTAAAAGTGGTAACCCCACTTGAGCTTAAACGATGAGTATGACCTATGATCAAGTGTTCTCACTTGACTCCTAACTCAATATACTCATATATAGATGACCTAGTCATCGCAAATTGCTTGATAGATGCTAGAATTGGTTGTGCATGCATTGTCACATATTTGATTTGCCATCTTATTGTGTGAGCATGCTGGTTGCATATTTTACTCATTCAAGGACATCCACTTGTTGTTTTGATTGTTTGGCTTTATTTCCTTTTGCCAAGTGGATGGACAAGAATGCCTAAGAACCTCCTCTAGCTATCTATGCTTTTCTCGTCTCAAACTCTATTCATGCTACATCACAAAATTTGATCAAGTCAGATTCGAACCACTCTGTGTGAGGAGCGCTCGGAGTCCCCGATTCGTCATAGACTTAAACTTCCAAAACCTCTTTATGATTCTCGGTCTGACTGATACCCCACTTTCGGTCTTACCGAGATCATTAAGTTGATCTAGGTTTTCGATCTCGGTGCAACCGATTTGAACCTTTCGGCCACACCAAGTTTCAGTAACTGCTTGCAGTTATGAATCTCGGTGCTACCGAGTTGTTCCACTCGGTCACACTAACAGGGTCGGGCTATATATAGTCACGGGCAAAAATTTGGAAATTTCTCCGAACCCATTCGCCCGCGTGATAGCCTGCTCTGCCAACTTGGTCTCCGGATCGTCTCCTCGCCGCCAGCCGCCTCCAGTCGCTGGTCTACTTCGCCGTCAACGGGAATTCTACCCCGCCGTTGCCGCCGTAGCGAGTCTCTGCCGAACTAGGGTATGGACTTGATCTTTGTGCTATTCTCCAATCCGATTCTTGGCACATTGTGATCATCATGATTCTTGCCACGATTGAAACACTCCTATCCAGTCAATGCGCTCGTAGATTAGGTTTGATTCAAAAAATTTAGGGTTAGGTTTCCGCCGAAACCATCTCGGACCCACCGAGTTGAAAAACTCGGTCCCACCGATTTGGCTTATGCCATTGCACAAGTGAGACTCGGTCTGACCGAGAATTACTTATCGGTGTGACCAATTTTGGAACTTTGTGAAACCCTAGAAGTCTCAGTGCCACCGAACTGTGACTCGGTCTGACCGAGTTCACTAGTTTAGGTGCCAAAACTGCTTCGGTATCACCGAGTTTAAAAATCGGTAGATCCGAGATGATTTCAGTGGGAAACTAAAACTAAGTTTTTGGATCATTCTTTTGCAAAAATCTCTGCATTTTGTGATGCTCATCTATTCTACCTCATCTATAAACTATTCACAGGGTCAGCAGTCAGAGTTTGCAACATGTCTGATCAGAGTGACAGCCAGAACTTGTCAGAGCAGCAAGTGCAGATGAGTGAGGGCACTAGTCCCTCCAGCTCTTCAGATGATGGGAGCAGAAGTACTCCTAGCAATTTACCAAAAGCTGCCACCAGACAGAGGAAGAATAGAACTTCAGATTCTGAGGATGAAGACTATGTGGCAGAAGAGGAAGCCACATCAAAGAGAGTTGAGCCAGCACAGGGCACAAAGCCAGGCTTAAAGATCAAAAGGCCAGCAGGCAGGCAGCCTATGCCCAAGGCCAGAGCTTCAACCAAGATTTCTGAGAAGCCCACTCCCATAGAGCCAGTTGCTGCTGAATGCAAGAAAAGGAAGGAAAGGGTCAAGAAGACCGTAGCCAGAGTTCTTGGAAAGGCTTCCATCATGGAAGAAGAGGAAGAAGAAAAGGTTGCTGCACCAGCACCTAAGGCACCTAAGCTTATGGGTGATGCTATCAGGACAGGGGCTGCTGCATCTAAGCCCAAAGAAGCACCCAAAGCTGCCTCCAAGCCCAAGTCTGCACCAAAGAGGAATACAAGAAGCATCCCAGCTGCTAAGAAGAACAAGGCCCCAGTGCCTGAAGCTGCAGAAGAAGATGATGAAGAGCAAGTTCTCAGAAAACTCAAGCCCAAGATCCCAGACCACAACGATGCTCATCCTGTGGCTGAGGATATGAAGCTCAGGAGAGACTCGGGGCTGAGGAAGTGGAGAGAAGCAGATCCGTATGCTTCAAGGAGAAGGACTGCTGTGGTTTACAGATTTCACACCAAGGAACAGCAAGATTTCTATGAGACAGTACTGCTTGACAAGAAGCCCATTGTTTGTGACATGAGATGGGTCGACTGGACCTACATGAAGGAAAATGAGGAACACTACTCTGGAGTATATGACAGCTTTAGTGCTTGTGGAGTTGCAGACTTTGTTGGGCAGAAGCTCACAAAGTGGAACGAGGAGCTTATCATGCAATTCTACTCCACAGCACACTTCTACCCAGATGGAAGGATTACATGGATGTCTGAAGGTACGAGGTACCAATCTCATCAATGCCCCAGAGGAGCATGAGGATGACTTGGATATCTATGCCAAGAAGAAGATGGACCACAACTCTATGTCCAACATGTACAAGGAAATTCCAAACGAGGCACTTGAAACTTTCAAATTTGGCTCAGTGCATTATCTTCTGTCAGGGCTGCTAACTATTAATTGGATTTTGAGGCACACTCTCTTGCCCAAGTCAGGTGATCACAAGATGATCAGAGGCCATGCAATCAATTTGCTTCATATCTTTGATGTGCCACAGAAGTTCAAGGTGATGAGCCTCATGGTAGAGACCATCAAGAGGACTGCAGCAGATCAGAAGAGGAGCTGTGGGTATGCCCCACAAATTCAGGAGCTCATTAACTCCAAGATGGGCACAGGCATATACTTGTTGGACAAGGAACACTTGCCCATCCGTCCAGATTTTGAGGATAATCAAGTTGTCATGACTGAGAATGAGCCATCATCTGCCCAAGAACAAGCCAAGAAGGAGAAGGCAAGGAAGGAGAAAGCTGCCAAGATGCCAACTCAAGAGGAGGCATCTGAGTACTTCTTGAAAACCAAACAAGAGCAGCTTGGTTACATAATTGCATCCACCCTGCGGATTGAGAAAGGACTAGCCACCCTAACTCAGAACCAAGCAAGCTTAGAGAGGATCATGGAACAAAAGTTCTATGACTTGGATGTCAAGGTGACAGAGATTCAGACTGCCGTGGAGCAGCTCCAGGATGACATGCAGGAGAGGAGAGGCAAGACTACAACTGATGCCTTTGCCAGAGTGCCAAGAGGTTCGAGGTCGTCTGCAGTGCCAGTTGTTGACCCCAGAGCCACCACGTCTGCACCAGCTATAGCCTCAGTTCCACCAGCTCCAGCGTCTACATCAGCCTCGACTTCGACCACGTCTACAGAAGGCTTCGTCCTTGGAGTGCTCCGGACTCCACCACCACCTGAAGATCAAGCCTGAGCGTCGATCTAGCACTATGCATTTTCTAGGAACTTTTTGGTAACTTGTTGCCAAAGGGGGAGAAAAATGTATAGATCATAGGCTTCGAGAGAGTGTGTGTTGCTTTTTTTCTCTCTTGCTTTATTTGGTGGTTTTTCAAACTTTGTTTGCTTTTGAGTGCTTGAGATACTATGTCATTATCTGTGAGACATTGATGATCATGTGTTTGATCATAAGCTACACTTAATGCTTGCTTAATGCTATTATCTTATCTATCTTATGTGATCATTCACTTTTCTTGGTGATGATTGCATGTATTTCATTCTTATCATTTTAAGCGCTCCACCTAGATGTATGTGACATGGAAGAGTAACCCATGACTCTAACTCCTTGTGCATTTGCAGTCCAAAGCAAATTTTAAATATGCACAAATTTAGGGGGAGCTCTTACTTATCACATACTTCTCAAAGCGACGATATATTTCATGCTCATTATCATTTGTCGAAGCTTTGATCTATATGTTGTCATCAATTACCAAAAAGGGGGAGATTGAAAGTGCAACTATCCCTAGGTGGTTTTGGTAATTCATAACAACATATAGTTCATTGAGCTAATGCTATTCCAAGATGATTATTTCAGGAAAGCTCAATGATTGGCATGGCATGGATGTGAAAGTGGAACCCTCAAAATGCTAAGGACAAAGTATTGGCTCAAGCTCAAAAGCTCAAGACTCTTCATTTTATATTTTAGTGATCCAAGATCACATTGAGTCTTTAGGAAAAGCTAATACTACCAAGGAGGGATGAGGTGTTCTTAATGAGCCTCTTGCTTCATGTGCTTAGTGATATGCTCCAAAACCCTCAACTACTTTCCCATATCCACATATGACCTAAACCCTAAGCCAAACTCGGTCCTACCGATTCTTTCTATCCGGCGCCACCGAGTTTCACTTGTCATAAGCCACTGCCAAACCCTAGAAATTCGGTTCTACCGATAGGGATCTCAGTCTCACCGAGATGGGATTGCAAACTCTCTGTTTCCCTTTCGTAAGTTTTCGGTCTCACCAAAAGAGCAGATCGGTCCCACCGAGATTGCAATGTAAATTCAGTGTTTCCTTTTTGTAACTTTTCGGTGTCACCGAAAGAGCAAATCGGTCCCACCGAGTTTGCCTGACCAACTCTCGGGTTAGCTATTTACCAAATTCGGTCTCACCGAGTTTGTGTAATTGGTCTCACCGAGATGACGTTATGCCCAAACCCTAACCATATCGGTCCTACCGAGTTGCATGTCAGTCCCACCGAAAATCTCTAACGGTCACTAGGTTTACATTTTCGGTCCGACCGAGTTTGTTGATTCGGTCCCACCGAGATTGGAAAACTGTGTGTAACGGTTGGATTTTGTGTGGAGGCTATATATACCCCTCCACCTCCTCTTCATTCGTGGAGAGAGCCATCAGAACACATACACAATTCCAACTCATATGTTCTGAGAGAGAACCACCTACTCATGTGTTGAGACCAAGATATTCCATTCCTACCATATGAATCTTGATCTCTAGCCTTCCCCAAGTTGCTTTCCACTCAAATCTTCTTTCCACAAAATCCAAATCCTATGAGAGAGAGTTGAGTGTTGGGGAGACTATCATTTGAAGCACAAGAGCAAGGAGTTCATTACCTACACACCATTTGTTACTTCTTGGAGAGTGGTGTCTCCTATATTGGTTAGGTGTCACTTGGGAGCCTCCGACAAGATTGTGGAGTTGAACCAAGGAGTTTGTAAGGGCAAGGAGATCGCCTACTTCGTGAAGATCTACTGCTAGTGAGGCAAGTCCTTCGTGGGCGATGGCCATGGTGGGATAGACAAGGTTGCTTCTTCGTGGACCCTTTGTGGGTGGTTGCTTCTTCGTGGACCCTTCGTGGGTGGAGCCCTCCGTGGACTCGCGCAACCGTTACCCTTTGTGGGTGGAGCCCTCTGTGGACTCGCGCAACCGTTACCCTTTGTGGGTTGAAGTCTCCATCAACGTGGATGTAGGATAGCACCACCTATCCGAACCACGGGGAAAACATCCGTGTCTCCAATTGCGTTTGAATTCTCCAAACCCTTCCCTTTACATTCTTGCAAGTTGCATGCTTTACTTTCCGCTGCCAATATACTCTTTGCATGCTTTCTTGAATTGTGTGATGATTGCTTGACTTGTCCTACAATAGCTAAAATCTGCCAAGAACTAAAATTGGGAAAAGGTTAAGTTTTTATTTGGTCAAGTAGTCTAATCACCCCCCTCTACACATACTTTCGATCCTACACCATATCATCAATATTAATCAAGCAGGACGTAGGGTTTTACCTCCATCGAGAGGGCCCGAACCTGGGTAAAACTTCGTGTCCCCTGCCTCCTGTTACCATCCGGCCTAGACGCACAGTTTGGGACCCCCTACCCGAGATCCGCCGGTTTTGACACCGACATTGGTGCTTTCATTGAGAGTTCCTCTGTGTCGTCGCCATCAGGAAGGATGCCTCGCGCCGTCTTTAAAGACGGCACCGTTGCTAAGGGAGCTTTGGCTGTCGGCCAAACCCTCCAGCTAGGTGGTTTTCTTATGACCACCTGTTCGGCTTCTACGCCGACGATGACCTCTCGAGCCATCGAAAACAATCTTCATGTCAACTTGGAACTTGCCGAGAAGTTAAATCCAATAGAGCTTTCCTCCATAAACGAACTCTTGCATCGCTTCGCCGCCCTGGGAGTCGCTACGGATTACGACCAGATTGGGCCTAAAACCGATCTGAGAGAGATTAACTCTCCCTAAGCCACCCATCACGTTGCCGTGGTAGAGGGACAGTGCGGCGACCCTTCATCTATCCTAAGGACTCGCTACATCTGGATTCCTGATCCCTCCAAGCCAGATGTCTGTGGAGGTGAGGATATCACTCAAGACCTGAACCTAGAATCAGGCGACGGACTGGATTCATTGGACGACATCCAAGAATCCAAACTTTCGAGTTCGGAAATTCCTCGGCCTCTGAGCCTCAGAAGGGGTAAGGCTTCGGATTCAATTCCACCCACCCACCCGAACATTAGCGATCTATCCCAAATCAGGCAAGAGCCCAAAGAAACAGTACATCATTACTGGGCCAGATTCCTCCTGGTTATGCACAGGATAAAGGGCTGCCGCGAGGAAGACGCAATTTCATCCTTCTGCAATAATTGCATGGACAAGGGAATACTCAACGCCATAAGTCACCGCGATATTACACGCTTCATTGACTTAGTGTCCATAGTACGAAAGTACTGTGCGATGGAAAGCGCCCGGAAAACCGAAACAAAATTTTGGGACAATCCGGCCCTTAATGCAAGCCCAGTCCGAAATAAAAGGGTGCACCATCGCCAGACACCCGGGTCAAACACCAAAAGGCAAAAACCCTCTACAGGGCATGGAACCGTACTGGAAGGATGGCTTAATGGACCCTGTAAAATTCATAGTACAGAGGACGCCACACCAACTCACAGCCTTAGAGCATGTTGGATACTCCAGCAGGTAGCCAAAATTGGCAAAAACCTCCTAATCCCGGAGGCCACAGAAAGCCACCCCAGAGACACCAATACAGTATTAACAGTCTTCGAGACCTTCGCATCAAATAATATGCAAAAAAGGACACTCTGCAGCCATGCCAAAGTCTACCAAGTAGCAACAATAAACCCATGGAGTGACATGGCCATTACCTTCAACGCCAATGATGTACCTAAATTTCAAACAACCCGAGCACCAGCCGCATTGGTCCTCAGTCCAATAGTGGACGGCTTTCGTATCACCAAGGTACTCATGGACGGCGGCAGCGGATTGAACCTCATCTATGAGGAAACTCTCCAAAAAATGGATATAGACTGAAACTGCATCACGCGAAGCAGAACAACCTTTAGAGGAATAATCCCCAGTCGGGAAGCGCGCTGTACAGGAAAAATCACACTAGATGTGGTGTTCGGCACGCCGGACAATTACATGTCCGAAGAAGTCACGTTCCACGTGGCCCCGTTCAGCAGTGGTTATCACGCTTTGCTAGGGCGGGAAGCATTCACGATCTTCCAAGCAATACCCCATTACGGGTACACGAAGCTCAAGATGCCCGGGCCTAACGGGATCATCACTCTCGCTAGTGATCCAGATGTAGCACTCCGCGCCGAAAACAAGACAGCCGCACTGGCCCTCGAGGTACTATCCGAAGCCCTAGCAGCCGAGGAACTGACTGCGCTGCACTCTTCCGTAAATAGGGATGATGTGGTACTCGACAAAAGATCCAAGTCCACCTCCTTTAAACCAGCGGACGAAATAGTCAAATTCCAAGTCCATCCAACGGACACCAATAAAACAGCTTCCATCGGGGCACAGTTAAACCCTGATGTCGATTCCGCACTGCGAGAGTTCCTACGAGAGAACTGGGATATTTTCGCCTGGCACCCTTCAGACATGCCAAGAATCCCACGCAGGCTGGCCGAGCACAGCTTAAATATCTAACCAGGATTCAAACCTGTCAAACAGGCTCTTCGGCGTTTCTCCGAACCTAAGAGATAGGCTATGGGAGAGGAGCTAACAAAGCTATTAGAGGCCGGATTCATCAGAGATATAAAACATCCGGACTGGCTAGCAAACCTGGTGATGGTACCAAAAAAGGACAAATCCTGGCGCCTGTGTGTTGATTTTAAAGACCTTAACAAGGCTTGCCCAAAGGATCCCTTCCCCCTCCCCCGCATTGATCAAATTATCGATGCTACCGCAGGACACAATTCGTTGTGTTTCCTCGACGCATATTCTGGCTACCATCAAATAAAGATGGCAGAACCAAACCAAGCCGCAACGGCATTTATCACACCATACGGGCCATTTTGCTTCAACATGATGCCCTTCGGGCTCAAAAACGCTGGCACAACATATCAGCGCATGATTCAGACATGTCTGGCAAGCCAGATCGGTAAAACAGTGGAGGCATACGTAGACGATGTGGTCGTCAAAACAAGACATGTTGAACCTCTAGTAGACGACTTGAGGCTCACATTTGCTAATCTCCGAACATACGACATCAAGCTCAACCCGGAAAAATGCGTTTTCGGCGTTCCAGCCGGAAAGCTCTTGGGCTTCATTGTATCCAATAGAGGAATTGAAGCAAATCTAGCCAAGATCCGAGCTATGTTGCAACTGGATATCCCAAAGGACCTCAAACAAATACAAAAGTTAACCGGATGTGTGGCGGCTCTAAGCCGCTTCATCTCCCGCCTGGGAGAAAAGGCCCTTCCCCTTTACCGCCTCCTTCGGCGCACTGAACACTTCAAATGGATGGACGCAGCCACGGCCGGACTCGACGAAATAAAAGCCATACTGGCAACAAACCCAGTCTTGGCCGGGCCAAACACCGGCGAACTAATGCTATTGTACATCGCAACAACACATCAGGTTGTAAGCGCAGTGCTCGTCGTCGAACGAGAAGCGGACGGACACAAATTCCCCCTTCAAAGGACTGTCTATTATGTGTCCACTGTCCTCACTCCCTGCAAATCATGGTACCCGCATTATCAAAAGATTGCGTACGCGGTGTTCATGGCATCCTGGAAGCTACGACACTACTTTCAAGAGTGTTCAATAACAGTAGCCTCGGAAGTACCACTTAACGACATTATTAACAACCATGACGCAACGGGCCGGATTGCGAAATGGGCCATCGAGCTCCTCTCGTTCGACATAACTTATAAGCCATGACGAGCCATCAAGTCACAAGTTTTGGCCGATTTCGTCGCAGAATGGACGGAGGCCGAACTCTCTAAAGAGTACGGCACATATTCAAATTGGATCATGCATTTCGATGGCTCCAAAATGTTGGCCGGACTGGGGGCTGGTGTCGTTTTGACGTCCCCCATAGGAGACATAGTTCAATATATACTATAGATTCTGTACACGGACTCCAACAACGCAGCCGAATATGAGGCCCTTCTACATGGTCTCCGGATGGCAGTATCCATGGGCATCCAACGCCTTGAGGTGCGCGGGGACTCAAACCTCGCAATATCCCAAATAAACGGAGACTTCGATGCCAAGGATCTGAAAATGGCAGCTTACCGCAACGCCGTCCTAAAAATGTCAGCTCGGTTCGAGGGGCTTGAATTTCACCATATAGCCCGGGAAAATAATCAGGCGGCCGATGTCCTGGCACGCATCGGCGCAAAATGCAATGTAGTACCCCCCAACATCTTCTTGGAAAGGCTTTTTAAGCCATCCATGGCATGGGAAGGGGAGCCGAACAATAACAGCTCGGACCCAACCACACCACCCGACTCCGAACATTCTGACACAATCGGTGGCTCTGCCATTGAAGTAACACCTTCAGCCCACGTAATAATGGCCATCATCGCCCCATGGACGGAACCATTCCTTGCCTACCTTACTAGGCAGGTACTCCCTGAGGACCAGAATGAGGCATGCTGCATAGTGCGGCGATCCAAAGCCTATAGAGTCCACGATGGGGAGCTTTATAAGAAAAGCACTACCGGAGTCCTTCAAAGGTGCATCTCCGAAGAGGAGGGGCGGAATCTCCTGGCTGAAATCCATGCCGGACTCGGCGGTCATCACGCTGCAGCCCGATCTCTGGTAAGCCAGGCCTTCTGTACAGGCTTTTATTGGCCGATGGCCCGGGCAGACGCACAGGACTTAGTCCAGCGATGCACCGGTTGCCAGTTCTTTGCAAACCAAAGCCATATGCCACCCACCGCCCTCCAAACTATCCCCATCACTTGGCCCTTTGTGGTCTGGAGGCTTGATATGGTTGGACCCCTTAAAGGCGGAACCCACAAGCACAAATACCTACTCGTCATGGTGGATAAGTTCACCAAATGGATAGAAGCCAAGCCTGTTAAGACGGCTGAATCCGGGCCTGTGATAGACTTCATATCCAGGGTTGTACACCATTACGGCGTCCCCCACAGCATCATCACTGATAATGGCACGAACTTTACGGCCGACGAGGTAAAACTCTGGTGCAAAAACTTGGGCATCAAGCTCGATTACGCTTCTGTCTATCACCCACAGACTAACGGCCAGGTCGAACGTGCAAACGGTCTTATCATGAGCGGCATTAAACCCAGATTAGTACGATCCCTCAAGGAATCTAACACACACTGGGTAGAGGAGCTCGACTCCGTACTCTGGGGGCTGCGGACCACACCGAATCGCACCACCGAATATACACCATTCTTCATGATGTACGGCGCTGAGGCAGTTTTGCCTTGCGACATAATTCATGACTCACCTCGAGTGCGCATGTACGAAGAAAGAGAAGCCGAGCTCGATCGGCAGGACAGTTTGGACGCATTAGAGGAGGAGCGTGACATGGCAAAAGCCCGTTCCGCATTTTGTCAACAGCAGGCTCGAAGATACCAAAGCAGAGAAGTACGGGCCAAAAATTACAACGTTGGCGAATTAGTTCTACGCCTGCCGGACAAGAAAAAGGACAAACTCAAGCCCAAGTGGCAAGGTCCCTTCATCATCAACCAAGTCCTGACTGGTGGTGCATACCGCCTGCGAAGTGCATCGGATAACCGACTCGAGCCGAACCCATGGAACGCAGCCCGCCTCCGAAGATTCAATGCCTAGCGCCAGATCCTGTGTTCGTCTCCTTACTCTGTCCATTTTTTATATATACCTTCTGTCTTACATTTCTCTCCTTCTCTCTCTCTCTCTTTTCCTCTTATAGCCTTTAGAGGCTCACAAAGTGACGCGCTATCCGCGCTCAGCAAACCTGGGGGCTTCTTTCAACAGAAGCTTATTTCTATGGGCTTCACGCCCAACACATGTGTCAAACTTCCGCGTGTACCTTTTATTCACCACTATATGCATCGATATGACTTAAGTTTTGGCCAAGCTGGGTTGCCTGGCTCCTGTGCTTACCCCTACGTTCCCGATTGTTCGGCTAGGCAGTAAAGGGAGCACCTCTGCGATTGTTACTGCCGGGTCAGCCGGACGTGTACCTCGGACTGGGTGAAGCCGAAAGCTAGCGTTCTTAAGGGAATATTCGGTCGGTGAACTAAAGACGATCTTTTTTATTTTTTCCACGTGCCCCCAGATGTTTTTTCCTGCGTTTCTCTTTGCATCATGGACATGCACTTTAGGGCATGCCTCCCAGGGAAAGGAACCCCTAACGGAACTATTCTCCCTGGAAGATGTTTCTTACTAACCATGTAATATAACACAACTAGTCGGGCACTTGTCTGTTCACGCCACAATGACCCCTACGCCTGGTCTCCACGCATTCCCCGGTTCCTATATAACCGCATGGGAATTCGGACACACTCCGGACCGTCAGGTCCTGAGGCTGAAGCGAAAAGGTCGGCCATGACAAATGATCTACAATCTGGCTAGAAGGCATTATAAATGTCAATTAAATTACATAGTCATTTTGACTGACTGTACTCCTCTTCAATACCATCTAATAGGCTGTCTAATTTACAGTCCTGCTGGGAATACTTTGCGGCCAACTCTACTTGGTCGTATACTAAGCTCACATGGATCTCCTTCCCATCGGGCCCTACAGGACCAACCTCGGCCATATGGTTGGGGTCGGCCTGTGAATACCGCGTCTTCACCATGGCCCAGGCCTCCCTAGCGCCTTGACGGCAGGCTGATATCTTCCACAACTGGAAGCGCCGCCGTGCTCCCCTCAGCTTATCCGCAAGCTCTCCAAGACCTTAGGGTGTGGAGACGGATGGCCACAGGACCTGGGCGACGCCTCGCTTCGCCTGCCGAACTCGATCGAGCAATTGCAAGAGCTCGGGAAGAAGGTCACCCGTAGAACCGGACATCTCCTCTGCAGGACGACCTATTAACATACCTACGGATATTGCTCTGTTAATCAACGGCACCGCCAAACTTTCTTTTAAAAGGTTCATTCAAGCACTTACTAAATATGCCGCGCCGAAGCCGCTGATTCTCCTTCACGGAGTCTGACAGCTGGGCACGAACATCTTTTAGCTCGACGCCCAGCCGGGTGTTGGCATCTTGGAGAATGTTCTTCTCCCCCATCACCTTTAACAGCACCCTCTCACCAGCCTTTAGTTGACGTTCAAGGTGTTGCCTTTCCGGATTGAATCCGGCGCCATTTGCAATTTTATTTGTTAGATTCGCACAAAAGCCGTGCTTCGCTACATACTTATCTTTCGAAATGTATATTACCGGAGGGGGTCTCCTTAGGCTCCCCTGCCGCGGCTAGTGCGGCCTCCAGTTGGGCTTTGCACTCTTCCAGCTCCTGGGTCAGTAGGGAATTCTTTTCTGTAAGAACCCGCATTTCAAATGATCCTTAAACCAGTTATTCTAACTGTTTTCAGTCTCGGGGGCTACTGCTACATATATATTTACCAAAATTTTCTTACCCGTATGTCTTTTATATATTGCTCTGTGGCTCTGGCTAGACCATTTTGAGCGGCACGGAGGTGCGCATCTCCCGAATTGAAGGCATCTAATGCCTCTTGGTAGAAGCAAGCGTCGCGAAGAATTGTCCGGCGACGCCTGTGGTTCATGGCACTTTCCACCTCTGAGTTGGTGGCAGATAACCCGTCCGTATCCTCCGTCGGAGGAACGTCTAGCACATGCCGTGCGTTCGCTTCCGCCCCTGGACCAGGCTTTGGAGCCTGGCTGGTGGAGGCGTGATTAGCAGCCTCTCTGGATATAGTCCGGCGAGGTCTCTTTGTCCTGAAAAGGGCACGAGTGTCAAATGTGCCTCGAAGGTATAACAACTGGGATAAAGGGGCGCGCCATACCTTCGCGCCGATGCCTCGGTCCGGACTGCACCTCTTTTCTGCCCATGGGGCCCTGCGACCCCTGGTTGGTTTGTCGCCGCAGGTTCGGCCTTCTGCCTCAAAAACCTCCCCTGCAAAGTTTGGTTGCAATTAGGAAATTAAACACGCGTGGACGGACCCCTGTCCGGGGTACAGGGACTTCGGTCTCAGGTACCTGGGGTGTTCGGATTGGCCCTGGGTAATCGGCCGTAATGGCCACCAAGGCGTTGTCCTCGCTCAATTGATGGAACACTCCATCAATCAGCTCCACAGATATGTCCGGATCCTCTTGAGAGGCTGGGTCGAGAGACCGTCCTGGGTCCTTGGGTTGTGGAGGCAGGCTGCTTATGTCCTTAACGGCCCGGTGCAGTTCCTGCGTTGAAGTCATCAGACTAAGTATTTAACAATGGGAACACTAAACGGATGAACAAGTAAATGCGACCACTTACCCAGCTTGGGGGATTGTGCATAGAGAATCCACCCTGTGGGTTGACGCGGAGAAATTCCTCCTCTTCTCCCTTGTACAAAGTGGACAAGATTTTTAATAGAGCGGCAACTGAATCTGGTCCTTTACGGTCGTAGTGGGTGGCGTCGTCCTCCCCGTTGAAATCCCACATGGGGTGGCTTCTGTACTGAAGCGGCTGCACCCCCCGCATGATGCGTTCGGCCATAACTCCGATCATGGTTAGTCCGGAATGGTCCAACAATCTTATTCGGCCCATGAGATAAACGATGTCCCTGTCACTTTCCCTTTGAGGGCTCCGTGGACGCCAGCTTAGGCGCTTCTTTAAAGGAGCACTATCGAACTCTAGGAGGCCGATTCGGACAGGATCCGGCAGCGGGACGTCTTCTATATAGAATCATTCCGAGGGCCAGTCTTCGGACGCCTTCTTTGGGGTTCCAGACAGATATCCGGTCCCGGCGATGCGCCATACTTCGGCTCCGCCCACTTGATACATTGACCCTTTATTGGAATGGGGCACAAGGCAAAATAGCTCCTTCCACAGTCCGAAATGAGCTTCAATACCCAAGAACAGCTCGCAGAGGGCTACAAAGCCCGCAATATGTAATACTGAGGCAGGCGTGAGATGATGTAGCTGGAGGCCGTAGAACTCTAGCAGCCCCCGGAGAAACGGGTGGATGGGAAATCCGAGCCCCCTTATTAAGTAAGGGACATGGCACACCCGCTCTCCTTTGGATGGATTAGGGGCATTCTCTGCTTGCTCTCCGCCATTGTAGACGGCAAGACCGGCTCGGACCGGGACCATATAGGCCGGAGGGAGAAATCCCTTGGTATGAAGCATCACTAGCTCGCTGTGCGGAGTAGAACATCTCTCCCAATATCCAGGCTTAGGGCTAGAAGGGCGAGCGGAGGAGTTGCGGCGGTTGGCCATGGTGGAATGGACCTTGGTCGGATGTGCTCTGATGAACACTCGTGGAGGGGAGAAGATGTGGATTGGATCTAAATCCTTGTCCCCTTAAAAAGGGCAGCTCATTTACACGGCTAGGGGTGTGAACGTAAAAACACTCAGACTTTTCATATTAGTCTGACACGTGGAAAATGGGTATTATTGGGCGTAGAAGCCAAGGAGCGCAACATCTACAAGAAACCGGACTTTATTCAAACAGGTACACGGAATTTGGAGGAGAACCCGCCTTGCAATGCCGAAGACAATCTGCGCGCTGGACTCATCGTCATTGAAGCCTGGTTCAGGGGCTACTGAGGGAGTCCTGGATTAGGGGGTGTTCAGATAGCCGAACTATACCTTCAGCCGGACTCCTGGACTATGAAGATACAAGATTGAAGACTCCGTCCCGTGTCCGGAAGGGACTTTCCTTGGCGTGGAAGGCAAGCTTGAAGATACGGATGTTCAGATCTCCTACCATTGTAACCGACTCTATGTAACCCTAACCCTCTCCGGTGTCTATATAAACCGGAGGGTTCTAGTCCATAGGACAACATACACATCAACAATCATACCATAGGCTACCTTCTAGGGTTTAGCCTCTCTGATCTCGTGGTAGATCAACTCTTGTAATACCCATATCATCAATATTAATCAAGCAGGACGTAGGGTTTTACCTCCATCGAGAGGGCCCGAACCTGGGTAAAACTTCGTGTCCCCTGCCTCCTGTTACCATCCGGCCTAGACGCACAGTTTGGGACCCCCTACCCGAGATCTGCCGGTTTTGACACCGACAGTCGCCACTTCGGTCGTGGTCCCTGGCACATTCATGATGATCCTGTCATTTCGCAACCACATTTTCTTTTATATATATAGACAAGGTATTACTTACCTTTGTTCTCCTCGAGCTACCTCTTGGCAAGGCCGAGCTCTTTCTCGGACCCCTCGAGGTCCTGCTTCAGTGCGGCGACCTCTGCAGTCAGTGCGGCAGAGGTCAGCAGCGAAGCCTGCATACGCATACAGACATACTTATATTAGACTCCGGCATATATTATTTGATTCTCTATTCGGCTTTTCTTTGTGAACACCAAACAGAGCTTCATGGGCTACTGTCTATGTGGTAATATTATTCCTATATTTTAAATACTTACCTCAAAGCCTGTTAGAAGGCTGGCACAGGCTTCAGTCAGTCCGCTCTTGGCGGACTGAACCTTCTTGATCACCGCACTCATAATAGTGCAATGCTCTTCGTCAATGGAAGCGCCGTGAAGCGCTCCCAGCAGGTTGTCCGGTGCCTCTGGATGGACAGAGGTCACCGGCATGGGCGTCTTGCCCCTTTTGGAAGGGGGCCGCCTGCCCGAGTCCAGAACCACTAGAGGTTCCGGCGTGGTGTTCGCCTGAGAGCCGAACTTGGAGCCCCGGGGAGCCTTGCTCCCTTTTCTCCTGGAGTCCGGAAGGTCGCCTTGAGGTGCCTCCGAGACTGTCTCCCCCCGGCTCGGTGCCTCCTGAGACAGTACCTCGGCATTGTCTGTAGGGCAAGGAGAGGTGGCGGTTGGAAGTGTATCACTATTCATGTCCGACGAGTCCAAGGAACCGTCCGACAATGATACATCGATACGGGTTTGGGGCGGACTGCATAATCATATTCGACGTTAGGAGAAGCAGTGCGGCAAAGGTATTCTATGAGTTACTCTGGTATCCAAATACTTACGACTTCGTCAGGGGCTTGGCCCTAAGCAAACACTCGTCTTCGCAGTCGGCGGCGGTGGTGGAACAGTCCGGAAGGAGAGTCCTTCCCTTCTTGGACCCTTCGGCCTGCCCGATTGGGGCAGCCTTCCTCTTCTTCTCTCCCCCGGCTGGAGGGGGAGAGTCTTTGTCTTCCTTCTCCCCGTTTTCGTGGGAGGAGTGCATCTCGGATTTATCGGACGATGAGTCCGATACCACCTGGCGCCGGGAACTCTTTCGGGTTCCCTTGGCCTTATTCTTGGTCTTATCCGGCACCTCATAAGGAGCTGGAGTCCGCATCTCCGTCAGGAGAGCGTCTGTAGGGTCTTCGGGCAGAGGGGCCGGACAGTTGATCTGCTCTGATGTCTCCACCCAGTCCTATCAAAGGCATGGGACCTCAGACCCCGCACATGATTAAGCTATGGGAAATAAACACCCTATCAGATGTACAGATCTTACCGGATTCGCAGAATGCTTCGCGCTTAGCCCGCGGTCCTCGGTAAGAGAAGGAAGGACCTCAGCGCCCTTGAATAGCACCCTCCAGATGTCTTTATGCGTCATGTCGAAGAGCTCGCTCAGAGTCTGGTGCCGGGACGGGTCGAATTGCCATAAGTTGAAATCTCGTTGTTGACACGGGAGGATCCGGCGGAAGAGCATGACCTGGACAATGTTAACAAGCTTAAGTTTCTTGCTTATCATGTTCCGGATACACTTTTGGAGTCCGTCCAGCTCCACCGATAAACCCCAGGACAGGCCCTTCTCTTTCCAGGAAGTGAGCCGCGTGGAGATTCCGGACCAAAACTCGGGGGCCGCCACAAGTTGGTGTCGCGCGGCTCGGTGATGTAGAACCACCCCGATTGCCACCCCTTTATGGTCTCCACGAAGGAGCCCTCGAGCCATATAACATTGGGCATTTTGCCCACCATGGATCCGCCGCATTCCGCTTGTTGGCCGCCCACCACCTTCGGCTTGATATTGAAGGTCTTCAGCCATAGGCCGAAGTGGGGCCGGATGCGGAGGAAAGCCTCGCACACTACGATGAATGCCGAGATGTTGAGGATGAAATTCGGGGCCAGATCATGAAAGTCCCGCCCATAATAGAACATGAGGCCGCGGACGAAGTGGGGGAGGAAAACCACCCTTTCGTGAGGTTCCGGGGTAGGGACGACCTGCCCCGCGGCTGGCAGCCGGTGCGTGATATCCGCGGCTAAGTATCCGGCTCCACGTAACTTTTTGATGTGCCCCTCCGTGACGGAGGAGGCCATCCACTTGCCTCTCGCTCTGGACATGTTTGGAGAGAGTTGAGGAGAAGGATGCAGACTTGACGGAGGAGGCCATCCACCTAGCGCGAGAATGGATGAGCAAGGAGGGAGAAGGCGTGGGAAGAAAAAAGGTGAGATCTTATCCCTTTATAAGGATGGACTAAACTATGCGCCCCCACTAGCCTGGTAAAACTTGCTTATCCCCCAAGCGCCGTAATTGATGGCGCGGTTGGGTTACCCACGTCCGTATTGATGAGAATCTCGTAATAAGGGGAACACGATCTCTGCTTTGACAAGATGTGTCAAGAAACTGCCTCGCGTTATGTGCGGGGCTGGTTAAAGAAAAACGGTTCAAATAATTACCAGGCCGTGGCGTGATGTCATGCTGCCAAGACGTGTCAGCAGATTAGATTTGTGGTAATATTATTCTCTCTACAGTGGTATGTGGAACTTATTTTGCAGGGTCGGACACTATCCTTGTATTCAAATTCTTCCGTGGTGTATTTGGAGGAGGAACCCGCCTTGCAATGCCGAAGACAACACTGCGCGCCAGACTCATCGTCATTGAAGCCTGGTTCAGGGGCTACTGAGGGAGTCCTGGATTAGGGGGTCCCCGGACAGCCGGACTGTTGGACTATGAAGATACAAGATTGAAGACTTCGTCCCGTGTCCGGATGGGACTCTACTTGGCGTGGAAGGCAAGCTAGGAAATACGGATATGTATATCTCCTCCTTTGTAACCGACCTTGTATAACCCTAGCCACCTCCGGTGTCTATATAAACTAGAGGGTTTTAGTCTGTAGGACAACACACAATCATACCATAGGCTAGCTTCTAGGGTTTAGCCTCTCCGATCTCGTAGTAGATCAACTCTTGTACTACTCATATTATCAAGAATAATCAAGCAGGACGTAGGGTTTTACCTCCATCAAGAGGGCCCGAACCTGGGTAAAACATCATGTCCCCTGCCTCCTATTACCATCCGCCTTAGATGCACAGTTCGGGACCCCCTACCCGAGATCCGCCGGTTTTGACACCGACAGGAGCCCTCTGGCTCCGCCTCATGATGACCTGCTGAGACCTCAGAGGCTTCGGCCTCAGGAGCAGAGGATTGCGTCGCCCCCTCAGCTGTCACCCCAGGGTAAGAGTCACGGGCTCCCGGGGATGGCACCTCGGGAGCCTCGAGCAGTGTCGACGCCTCAGCACCCGCGCCTCTGGCCTCCAGCGGTGCTTGCCCCCTGCATCCACTCTCGGGGCGAGCTCGGTACTGGTGGCAATAAGAGGAAGCACACAGATAGGGTTCTCGCGAGGCCCTTCAAGGCCGACTGGACGCTGCCCCCACTCATCGAAAGGGGGCATCTGCCTCATGAACTCCACCTTGTTCGAGCAGTAGTACAAGATACAACCCTCCTGCGGCATGTCGGCTGGCGAAGGGTCGCCCGTCAGGACCTCCAGCACTTTCCGTCGTGCCTCAAGCGGAAGCCCAGACTCGTGGAGCCTCATACGATCATTGCTGCCGAACAAGGCCCACATTGGTCGAGAATGGCACTGGAGTGGAGCAACGCAGCGTCAGAGGAACTCCTTCATCGCCATGGGCGCGATCACGCCGAGATCTTTCAGCCTCTTCAATCGGAGCCAGACAAAGGCATGGCGTGGGTCGGCGAGCCTCTTGTGGCCCCAGCCTGAGCTGGGGACGGCAGGCACCGACGGAGGCGAGAGCAGGGGGCTGAGCACGCCGACGTCCATGAACACCCACCGTGTCCGAAACCCGCTCGGGGATAGTCGGAGTTCAAAGTCAATCCCCAAGCTGGCCGTCGCAGCCACAGCCTAGAAGCTCAGGCATCCCGAGCATTGCCAAGGATCAGTCAGGTGCAGCGAGAAGAAATGCGCAATAGGGCCACGGAAGGAGCAATGCCCACCATGGCCTCACAGACGAAGGCGAAAACGGCAAGAAGGGAGATAGATTGGGGATCTAGGTGCAGCATATGGATCTGATAGTGGGAAACCATGGCGTTGAAGAAGGTGGAAAAGGGAGGAACCAGACCAGCCCACAGGGCGTCAATGAAGAATTGGACCTCGGTTGCTGTCCTATCAACACAGGCGCGGGACGCAGGCCAGGCCACCATCTTCCCCCACTCGTTGAAGCCGGTGGCGAGCGCTGGGCGGACCTTGTCCATGGCTTCCTGGTTGAGCACCAACGACCGACCAACGGTGGGTTCAATGCCTGGAGGAAGCTCAATGAAGACTGGGACTTCTTCTTCCCCTTCTCCATTCGGCTCGGCGCCATGGCGACGGGGAGGGCCGGGATCATGTCGAGTTGGGAGAGGAGGTTGTTGTTTTGGAAGGCGGAAGAATTGGTGAAGTGCATTGCCAGCAACGAGGGAATAATTGTATAGGTCACGATGGCCGCCTAGCTAGGCAGATATCAAGGCATCATGGGGAAGTGGAGACGCCCACGTCCCATCAATCACCACACGTCAACCGAGGCCGCAGGCTGTTGGGGCCCATGGTGCTCCGCACTTGCCCCTTGGCTTCGCCACAAAGCCAAGTTTGAGCGCGCCTTGGGCCCGGGGGCTACTGTCGGCGTCCTGGGAACGGGGGTCCCTAGACTTGCCTGCCTGCGGCCCATGGCGTGGCTCCGCCAGCGGCCCCATATGGCCCATCTTCACCAGCAAACACTCAAGACCCTCGCGAGGTGGACGACGCAAGACCTCCTTGAGGGCGACCTCACCAGGCTGGCTCGTGAGGGGCGGACAGATCAAGGCAAGGGGCACCTCGCGAGGTTCCTGTGATGCTAGCCATGACGACCGGGGCCAGGCGGGCGCCAGCGCGCACAGTGTCCTCATTTACTCTTTGGTGCTAAAGAGGCAAGCATAGGCGAGGAGTCCCGAGGCATCAGGCAAAGGTTTCCATATGAGTGCAACAAGACCATGACTATCAGGACGGTGGGACGAAGGTTACCGTGGAGCCCTGGACGGCGTCACCACCAGAGCCTTAGGCAGGCGAAGACCACCTTTTGTTAGGATAGCTTGTACTAGTTGTCCCCCTTCAAATTGGCCGTTGTGGGATCCCTTCCCGCCTAATATTTGGGAAGAGGACCCGGGCCTCTATATATAGGACTAGCCACCACCGTAGGGAGGCATCTCATCTTGGACCGGATCCATTCCACCAAGGCCACCACACAAGTCCCCCTAGCTCAAGGACACCTCTCCTCAGGAGGTTGTTCTTCCCTTGTACTTGTTCATTCTCAGTCCAAGAGGCAATCCACCACACCAGACTGGAGTAGGGTATTACACCACTTCGGTGGCCCGAACCAGTATAAACCACGTGTCCTTTGTTCTGCGGGTTCGATGTGTTGAGCTTTGAGATTGCGGTGAGGGCGTGGCTAGAGGGAAGAGAGATCTTCGTGCGCACCCCAGAGTTCAAACCTCAAGGGTTTTGCCGGAACCCTAAATCCGACAGATGGGCTAGGGATAACTTATTTTAGCGTTGATATTTTGAAAGACATGGTTGCTTGTTGATATGCTTGAGTATCTAAATTATCGTGCCAAAACCAATCTATTGCTTTGAACAAATAAAAGTCCAATTGTCCATGCTATAAAGAAAAGAATATGATATGACATGATAGGCAACATTCCGCATCAAATTTTTTTTTATCACTTACCTACTCGACGACGAATAGGAGTTAAGCTTGGGGATGCTGATACGTCTCCAATGTATCTATAATTTTTGATTGTTCAATGTTGTTATATTATCAATCTTGAATGTTTTATAATTATTTTATATCATTTTTTGGTACTAACCTATTGACATAGTGCCAAGTGCTAGTTCTTGTTTTTTCTGTGTTATTTACATCGTAGAAAATCAATATCAGACGGAGTCCAAATGCCACGAAACTTTACGGAGAATTTTTATGGGCCAAAAGGAACACAACGGGCACTGGCTGCGCCTGGGGGTGCCCCGAGGGGGGCACAACCCACCAGGGCGCGCCATGAGGACCAGGCGTGCCTTGGTGGGTTGTGCCCACCTCGGGTGTCCCCGGACTGCCTCTTTGCTCTATAAATACCCCAAAAATCCCAAAACCCTAGGGGAGTCGACGAAATATTCATCCAGCCGCCAAAGAGTCCAGAACCACCAGATCCAATCTAGACACCATCTCGGATGGGGTTCACCACCTCCATTGGTGCCTCTCCAATGATGCGTGAGTAGTTCTTTGTAGACCTTCGGGTCCATAGTTACTAGCTAGATGGCTTCATCTCTCTCTCTCTCTTGATTCTCAATACAATGGTCTCTTGGAGATCCATATGATGTAACTCTTTTGCGGTGTGTTTGTTGGGATCCGATGAACTTTGAGTTTATGATCAGATCTATCTTTTTATATCCATGAAAATTATTTGAGTTTCTTTGATCTCTTATATGCATGATCTCTTATAGCCTCGTATTTCTTCTCCAATATTTGGGTTTTGTTTGGCCAACTTGATCTATTTATCTTGCAATGGGAAGATGTGCTTTGTAGTGGGTTCGATCTTATGGTGCTTGATCCCAATGACAGAAAGGGAAATGACACGTATGTATCGTTGCTACTAAGGATAAAATGATGGGGTCTATCTCTACATAGATAGATCTTGTCTACATCATGTCATCGTTCTTATTGCATTACTCCGTTTCTCCATGAACTTAATACACTAGATGCATGCTGGATAGCGGTCGATGTGTAGAGTAATAGTAGTAGATGCAGGCAGGAGTCGGTCTACTAATCTTGGACGTGATGCCTATATAATGATCATTGCTTGGATATCGTCATAATTATTTGAGGTTTTATCAATTGCCCAACAGTAATTTGTTTACCCACCGTTTGCTTTTTCTCTCGAGAGAAGCCACTAGTGAAACCTACGGCCCCCGGGTCTTCTTTCTCATATATTTGACTTTGCGATCTACTTTTATCTTGCATTTATTTTCAAATCTATTAAACCAAAAATACAAAAAATCCTTGCTGCATTTTTTCCTTATTTATTTTATTTAGCATTCGATCTATCAATTTACTACAAATTTATCTTACGTTCGTTGGCCTATCTTGAGGCGCCATACCCCCCGAAAGGGATTGACAACCCCTTTAACACGTCGGGTTGCGAGGATTTGTTATCTGTGTGCAGGTGTTGTTTACATTGTGTTTCTTGGTTCTCCTACTGGTTCGATAATCTTGGTTTCATATCTGAGGGAAATACCTACCGCCGCTATGCTGCATCATCCCTTCCTCTTTGGGGAAATACCGACGTAGCTTCATGCGACATCACACCATAAATATAATATACAATCATACCAACCAAGATCACGATTAACCCACAAGATAAAACGGATCTACTCAAACATCATAGGATAACCATAGATCATTGGGAAATAATATATGGAGCTGAGCACCATGTTTATGTAGAGATTATAGTGGGGAGAAGGGGTGTTACACCGCTGCATAGAGGGGGAAAGAGTTGGTATTGATGGTAGCAAGATTGTTGATGTAGATCGCCATCACGATCCTTGCCCCGGCGGCACTCCGGCGCCACCGGGAGAGAGGGGGAGAGAGCCCCCCTCTCTCTTCTTCTTTCTTGGCCTCCCCCTAGATGGGAGGAGAGTCCCCCTCTGGTCCATGGTCTCCATGGCGGCGTAGGGGTTGGAGCCCCTCCGAGATTGGATCTCCCTCTCTGTTCTCTTCTGTTTCGCGTTCCCCAGATCTGGCCGAAAACCGTTTCTTATATTCTGGGAGATCCGTAACTTCGATTGCGCTGAAATTTTAACATGATTTTTTCCGGATATAAGCTTCCTTACGCCCCGGTGTCTTGTGGGCACTGTGGGCCCCCATTTGTGTTGATTCCAAGTCCCAAAAATCACATATATTCCAAAATAATTCTCCGTAAAATTTTATCGCGTTCGGACTTTGTTTGATATGGATTTTCTGCGAATCAAAAAAACATGCAACAAACAGGAACTGGCACTGGGCACTAGATCAATAGGTTAGTCCAATAAATCATATAAAAAGTTGCCAAAAATATGTGAAAGTTGTATAATATTGGCATGAAGCAATGAAAAATTATAGATATGACGGAGACATATCAACTCTCCGGGTTGCTGGACTATGTGACTTAGGTCATCGGCATCCAGTGGCCGGACGTAAGTGCCCTGAAAGTTGGCCCGAAATGCATCCTCTAAGTCTTCCCAACTTCCAATGGAGTCCTCCAGGAGGCTGTTCAACCAGTGCCGTGCTAGTCCTTTCAGCTTCAGGGGGAGGTATTTAATGGCGTGGAGATCATCTCTGCGAACCATGTGAATGTGGAGAAGGAAATATTCAATCCATACGGCAGGATCTGTTTTTCCATCGTATTGCTCGATGTTCATGGTTTTGAACCCCTTCAAAAATTGGTGTTGCATTACCTCATCGGTAAAGCACATGGGGTGTGCGGCACCTCTATATCGGGCGAAATCGCGACGGGGTTCGGATGACATATGTGTTCGGTGCTGACACCGGACTTGGTTATGTTTGTCGTGATAGGCTTGATGCTCGTCATCTCGTGTTGGGGCACGTCCTCTTGATCCATAAATTGATATGGTCTGGCCGGCTCTATTGGTCAGGTCCTGACGTAGGTCATACGCGTAGCCGGGAGCCGATGTTTCCCTGCCTCTATGGTGAGGGGGCACGGGCTGGTGTTCGGCATGATTAGTCGTTTTGTCCCGTCCAAGTGGTGGTCGGTCCGGTTGATCAGCTTGATTGTATTTTCAAAGTATTGGCGCAAGGGCCTCGTCATCGAATTGTGGCAGTAGCCTGCGTTTTTGGTAACTCTTTGTTGGGCGCTCAAAGCCATATCCTTCTTCGGCGGCTAGGACCTTAGTCCATCTGTCGTTGAGCGTATCGTGTTTGGCTTTAATCTGTTGTTGTTTCTTTTTCAGGATCCGCGCGGTGGCGATGAGCTGTCGCTTGAAGCATTCTTGTTCGAGGGGTTCCTCTGGGACGATGAAATCTTCGTCTCCAAGGCTGACATCTTCTTCGGAGGCAGATAAGTAGTTACTATCTTCCGAATCTTCGTGATCGGCGAGTTCTTCTGGGATGAATTAACCTTCTTCCCTTTCATCCTGCTCGAACGCAAGCTCAATGGGATTGTTGGGGTCTTCGGCATTGTCTGGAGTGTTAGTATCTCTGGTGCCAGTGTTACTTTCCCTTCCCCGCCGCGATCATGAGCGGCTCCGCTGACGCCGGCGTTTGGGTGGTTCATCGACGGGCTTATCCTTATCTGGATCTTGAGTGCCATCGCCGTCCTTCTTCTCAGGGGTGCCCACCATGTATACATCGTAACTAGAAGTAGACGTCCAACGCCCAGTGATGGGCGGGTTTTGACCTGGTTCGGCTTCGACATCGTCGTCCATGCCATCCATGTCTTAAGAAGAATAGTCTAGCATGTCAGTTACATCCTCGACAGTGGCTACTAAGTGAGTGGTGGGTGGGACGTAAAATTCCCTAGTCTCAGCCCCCAGTTCGAACCGGGCATAGTTCGGAGGTGATACCTCTGCGATGGCAAGAGATTGTATTAAGTCTAGTGCCTCATTTAAGAGCGAGAGCTAGACAGGCGTCCGAGGATCTGCGGAGCTAAGCCCGGCAATAACCAATTGACCGAGCTCGAAGGGCACAGTCCTTGAAAGTTCGGAGTTCATGTCCGGAGGCGAGTCCGTCTCCCTGACAAAGAGAAGAGTCCCATTTGATTCTGGGTCCGCCTGTTGGATTTCGGGTTCCGGCAAAACACTTAAGGTTCGAACACTGGGGTGCGCGCGAAGATCTTTCCCTCACTAATCACGCCCTCAAACACTTCGCGATCTCTAGGCTAGGCACACGAACTCACAACACACGAGACACAAGGTTTATACTAGTTCGGGCCACCATTGTGGTGTAATACCCTACTCCAGTGTGGTGGTGGTGGATTGCCTCTTGGGCTGAGGATGAATAGTACAAGGGGAAGAACAGCCTCCTGAGGAGAGGTGCTCTTGTGCTTGGTGGACTTGTGGTTGTGAGGATGGATCTCCCCCTTTAACATGGTGGCTAGTCCTATTTATAGAGGCCCTAGTCCTCTCCCCAAATATTGAGCGGGAAGGGAGCCAACAATGGCCAATTTGAAAGGGGATAGCTAGTACAGCTTATCCTGACAAAAGTAGTCTTCGTCTGCCAAAGGCTCTGGTGGTGACGCCGTCGTGGGCTCCACGGTGACCTTCGTCCTGCTGGTCTTGGTCTCGTTGCACCGATATAGAAACCTTTGCCTGATGCCTCAGAACTCCTCGACTGCGCTTTCCTCCTTAGCACCAAAGTGGAAACAAGGATAATGTGCGCACTTGCGCACACCTGGCCTTGGTTGTCATGGCTCACGTCACTGGAACCTCGTGAGGTTTGTCTTGCCCTGATCTCTCCGCCCCTCACGAGCCAGCCTGGTGAGGCCGCTCCCGAGGAGGTCTTGTGTTGTCCGCCTCGCGAGGCTTGGCCCCTCGCGAGGGTCTTGAGTCCTTGCTGGTGAAGATGGGTCGTACGGGCCCGCTCGCATAGCCATGCTGTGGGCCGCAGGTAGGCAAGTTTGGGGACCCATGTTCGGTGTTCCCAGAACGCCGACACCGCCAATGGCGCGGTCATCTCTGAGTCTCCGGCTAGAAGCTCCATGCGGAAAGAGAGTCCGGTGGGGTTTATCCTCCCATCTTCGAACGATGTGGTCTACTCCAGATCTAAGGCCGGGGCGGGCGTGAGCGTCCACCCCTGGACAGGATGTGGTAGTAAATCTAAAGGGCCTTCTTTATGTGGGGTGCGGCGGTCGAGGCTGTGAACCCCTCGAAGATCAGGTCTCCTTGGATATCAGCGATGTAGTTTAAACTTCCAAACCTGATCTGGTGACCAGGGGCGTAGCTGTCGACGTGCTCAAGGTGACCGGTCGAGTTGGCATATAGCACGAAGCCTCCAAACACGAAAATCTTACCAGGGAGGAAGGTCTCCCTGGAGACAGCACCATTGTCGATGACGAGGCGAGCCATCGATTCTTCTGTCAACAACACAACGAAACTCTCAATGAAAGCACCAATGTCGGTGTCAAAACCGGCAGATCTCAGTTAGGGGGTCCCAAGCTGTGTGTCTTAGGATCAATGGTAACAAGGGACAATAGGGACACGATGTTTACCTAGGTTCGAGCCCTCTTAAAGGAGGTAAAACCCTACGTCCTGCTTGATTATATTCGATGTATATAGGGGTTACAAGAGTTGATCTACCTCGAGATCATATTGGCTAAACCCTAGTTGTCTAGCCTGTAATTCTTCTGATGGGCTCTACGGACTAAAACCCTCCAGTTTATATACACACCGGAGGGGCCTAGGGTTGTACATAGTCGGCTTGCAGAGGAAGGAAACATTACACCTAGACACCAAACTTGCCGTTCTATGCACATAGGAGTCCCACCCGGACACGAGGGATAGCCTTCTGCTTTATCTTCACGGCCCATCAGTCCGGCCCATATCGAATAGTCCGGACACCCAAGGACCCCTTAGTCCTAGCCCCCGTGATCGTAGGGCAAGGAGAATCCATAGGCCACGATCGAAGTTCTTCCACAATGTTGCGCACGATGTGCGGAGAAACCGGAAACTGGCCCGGGATCGAGGCTAATGAAGAAGCAAAGAAGACCTCAAGAGATCAGCCTCTTCAGCAACCCTCGCCTATGCACTTATTAGGCCCTACCCTGATGACGCTTGGCAGCGCGTTCGGGGCAGGCCCGGGGGCTTCTGTCGGTGCAACAAACCCTGGGTCTGGTTCCGAGGCTGTGCACAAGCACGGGAACAAGATTGAAGCACCAGCCCAGATCAGAGTGCAAGAACCCCAGAGATTCAAAGGGCCAACATGCAGATCAGAAGGACCAAGATCGAACCAGAGAAGCGGGATATCGTCAAGAGAAAAGCCTCCCTTGCCGGGCAGGCGATCCCGACAAGGGGCACGGGAACAAGATTGAAGCACCAGCCCAGATCAGAGTGCAAGAACCCCAGAGATTCAAAGGGCCAACATGCTGATCAGAAGGACCAAGATCGAACCAGAGAAGCAGGATATCCTCAAGAGAAAAGCCTCCCTTGCCGGGCAGGCGAGCCCGGCAAGGGGCGAGGCCACCCCTCTAAACAGACAACCAAAGCGCCTCGGTAGGGCCTACCGGGGCTCACAGCGGCAAAACCACCTCACCAACCACTCTACCACGACCCACGTTGTCGATTAGTGTGGTGTCAAGCCGCAACGTGATTAAATGGCAGCCTTTCGCCACATGGCAGCCATTTTCTACAGGAGGACCCACAAACGACACCCGTCCTGTGACGTGTCGAGCGAGCAGGAGCAGAGCTGGAAAGATAGCCCGGCAAGCCTTGCCGGGCAACCAACAATGTGACATTGAGCAGTGCATTTAATGCGCCCTGTCAGCCCGTAGTGTTTGGTATGATAGCACTGTTTGCTATCTTATCAGTGCATAATGACTACTTTACCACTATGGTAACCCCTTGATCTATAAAAGGAGGCCCATGGCAACCATAGAAAGAGTTAGAAGGCTAGATAAATCACAACCCCATACGCACATAGTCGCTGCTACCTTGAGGCAACCCTTGCCGGGCAAGTGTACTACACTTGGCCACCACCTTTCCACCATCAATCCACCAAAGCATGAGTAGGGTTTTACACCTCGTGGCGGCCCGAACCTGGGTAAAATTGCCTGCATGATCTCTGTCATGCTTCCCCATGCTTGTTTGCTCTTTGTGCAACGCGTCACCCCCCTGCTGAACCAGCAAGGGGCCTCCTGGTCCCATAGGTGGTTGTGGTTTCCAACGACATCTTTGGCGCGCCAAGTAGGGGGCTCGCTTGCGCGAACCTGAAGGCATGTGCAGCGCGTCGACTTCATCACCATCTTCATATTCGACAATGCCATCGACCATGGCGCCCAATAAGAAACCCGGTCCTTCGGTGTCAGATTCAGGGTTCCGCCCTTGAGAGGTTTGAACACTGGGGTGTGTATGATGAACTCCCAACCTGCCGGCTAAACGATTCCACAGCCTAGCTCGACGAACCCAAGGGACAAGAGACACAGTAGTTTATCCTGGTTCGGGCCACTTTGCGATGTAATACCCTACTCCAACTTTGTGGTGGATTGCCTCGAGGGGCTGAGGATGAACTAGTATAGTGGATGAACAGCCTCAGGAGGAGAGGTGTTCTTGAGCTTGATGAGCTAATGGGTGTGAGGATGGCCTGAACAATCCCCCCTCTATGGTGGTGGCTAGGTCCTATTTATAGTGGCCTTGGTCCTCTTCCCAAATGTAGGCGGGAAGGGATCCCACAACGGCCAAATTTAAAGGGGGACAACTAGTACAAGTTATCCTAACAAAAGTAGTCTTCGCCTGCAAAGGCTCTGGTGGTGACGCAGCAGTGGGCTCTACGATGACCTCTGTCATGTCGTCCTGGTGTTCTTGGTCTCATTGCACCAATATGGAAACCTTTGCTTGATTCCTCGGGACTCCGCGCCTGCGCTTGCCTCCTTAGTACCAAAGGGGAAACTGGTACACTGCGCCCGCTGGCGCCCGCCTGGCCTTGGTTGTCATGGCTCACGTCACGTCAACCTCGTGATGTGCACCTTGCATTGATATCTCCGCTCCTTGGGAGCCATCCTAATGAGGCTACCCCCAGGGAGGTCTTGATGTCATCTGCCTCGCGAGGCTTGGCCCCTCATGAGGGTCTTGAGTTGTTGTTGCTGAAGCTGGGCCGTACTGGGCCGTCGATAGAGCCACACCGTGGGCCGCAGCCAGGCAAGTCTGGGTACCCCCGTTCCCAGGACTCCGACGGTAGCCCCCGGGCCCAAGACGCGCTTGAACTTGGCTTTGAGGCAAAGCCAAAGGGAAAGTGCGGAGCGCCGCGGGCCCCAACCGCCTGCGGCCTTGGTCGATGCGTCACGATCCATGGGACGTCGGCGCCCACACTTCCCCACACAGCCTTGATATCCGCCGGGCTCAGCGGCTGCCGCCACTGGCTCAACTCCATCTGCATGGCTTGCCGCATGCTTCCTTGGCTCCTCTACCTTCTCAGTTCTCCCCTGTCGACATGGTGCCGAAGTTGGCGAAGAAGGAGAAGCCGAAGAGCCGCGCTCCGGCTGAATCTCCGCTGGCTTTCAAGCCTACCCTTGAGCGATCGACGGTGGTCAATCGGGAGATGTTAGACAAGGTCCGTCTGGCGCTCGCCGCCAACTCCAATGAGTGGGGCCCGACGGTGGCTTGGCCTGTTTCCCACGCCATGGTCGATATGGCGGCCACTGAGATCCCCATTCATGTCCACGCCCTCTTGGCAGGATTGATTCCCCCCTTCTCCGATTTCTTCAACGCCATAATCTCGCATTACCAACTCCACACGCTGCACCTTGGTCCCCAATCAATTCTTCTCCTTGTCGTCTTCGCCTTCGTCTGCGAGGCCATGGTGGGCATTGTTCCCTCCGTGGCCTTGTTCCGCCATTTCTTCTCGCTAAGTCTGACCGACGCCCGCCATTGCTCAGGGTGCGCGACCTTCCAGGCTGTGGCGGTGATGACTGGCTCAAGGATCGACTTCGAGCTCTCGTTGATCGTACATGGATTCCGGAGGCGGTGGATGTTCATGGACATCGGCATGCTCAACTCCCTGCTCTTCCTCCCCCGGGCGCCGGATGAACCCAGCTCCGGATGGGGGCACGCGAAGCTCGTCGACCCAAGGCTTGCCCACGTTTGGTGCCGGTTGGCCAGGTTGAAGGATCTTGCGGTGACGGTGCCCATGGTGGCGAAGGAGTTCGTCCAGTGCCGCATTGCTCCACTCTAGCGCCATTCTCGACGGATGTGGACCTTCGCCGGCAGCAGGGACCCCATGAGGCTTCATGTGCCTGTGCTTCCTCCCGAGACTCTGTGTGCGGTGCATGAGCTCCTGACTGGCGACCCTGCGCTAGCCATGCTTCGAAGGAGGGCTTCCTCCTATACTGCTGCTCGAACACGGAGGTGTTCGTGAGGCAGATGCCCCTCTTCGACGAGTGGGGGCTGCGCCGGATGAGCTTGAGGGCCCCGCAAGAACCCTGTCCTTGTGGCCCCCTTTCCTGTCATCCCCATGGCGCACGCTCCGGAGGTGGACGCTGGGGGCCAGGCGCAGCCTGGTACCGTCGGGGCGGCTGCTGACAGAGCGCCGCAGCTGGGCGCTCCTAAGGTGGCAGCCCCCGAGGCATGAGTGATCCGTCTTGAGGGGCCGATGGAAGACTTGGCGCGAACCGAGGCTTCCGAGGTCTCCCCCCCAGAAGCTCGGGGAAGAAGTCTTGAGGTGAAGGCTGGAGAGCTATTGTAGACTAAGGCTCCTGAGGTCGCTGCCTCAGGAGCCCCGCCGAGCGCCCCTAACGCTGATGGTCGCGCCCGGGGCTTCGGCCAGCTCCGCCTGAACTTCGAAGCACTTCGCAAGAGGAAGGGGGTCCAAGCTGCAAAGGTGATGCCTACCGGCCGCCGAAGCAGAGAAAACATATAGCTATGGACGAGTGAGTACCTTATCTTCGCGACTTCTTGTGTGTTGCATCCTTTCCTAACAGCGGATTTTCGGGGTCTCTACGGCCATAGCGGAGGGGCCTCCTGAGGCGCTGTCGTCAACAACCCTTAGCTCACTCATGGCCCCGAGCCCCCCTCATCTGACCGTCGCGCGAGGCATGGTGCCTGCCCAAGAGGCGGACGCGCCGACGGGGGGTCTCGACCCTGCTTTCTTGGTGTCCTTCCTTCGCGCTTCGTCTTAGGGTGCAGAAAGCGTGCCAAGGGCTCCTCCATTGGTCATTGCTGGTGGCTGGGCGACCCCAGTACTGGCTTCGTCTTCAGGTGGCGAGGCCGCGCCATCCAGGACCTCCGCTGAAGCCTGCAAGGCAGCAAGGAAGGCACCGGCCTCTAGCCCCCTGCCAGGGGCAGGCGGGCCATCTTAGGCTTCCCCAACAACCCTTGGCTCGGAGGATGGGCTTGGCCATGCACTGGAGTCTGCGCACGAGTGTGTCGCCATACGCCACGAGCTCTTCTGGGAGGTGATGGGTGCGCTAAGGCGCCTCGGAGAGGAGCTTGTCGAAGTCGACGCTCGCCTTAAGACAGAGGACCTTCGCCTGGCTCAGGAGTGGAACCAACTGAAGGTTGCCATCAACCTCGTGCAGCTTCAGCATGAGCGCGACAAGGCAAAGGCCGCAGTGTCCCTCGCGACCTCACGCGAGGCCAGCGCCCGGGCCTTGGAGGAGACCAGGGAGGCCGACCATCATCGTGAGGCCGCCGAGGAGCGTGAGCAGGAGCTCCAGGCCTTGAATGCTACCCTCGAGGAGCAGATTGAGGTGCGCAGGGCCGTCTTGGCGTTGATGAGGGGAGCACCTTCCGAAGAGAAGGAGATCCTGAAGCACGAGGAGGCACTCGCGCTCGAGGCCTTGGAGAGCGGCCTGGAGCTTGAGCGGCTCGAGGTGAGGGAACACCAGGTGGCCGAAGCTGAGGACGCCGTTATGTAGGATCGGAAGTATGTCTAGAGGGGGGTAGACTACTTGACCAAATAAAAATCTAGCCTTTCCCAATTTCAAGTCTAGGCAGATTTTAGCAACTTAACACAAGTCAAGCAATCAACCTACACATGCAAATCTAAGATTATAGCAGCGGAATGTAAATCATTGCATATGAAGGTAAAGGGTAGGAGTTTGGAGGGAGCAAACGCAATGTAGACACGGAGATTTTTGGTGTGGTTCTGATAGGTGGTGCTATCGTACATTGCTACCTCTTGAGCATGTGTTGGTTTTCCCTTGAAGAGGAAAGGGTGATGTAGCAAAGTAGCGTAAGTATTTCCCTCAGTTTTTGAGAACCAAGGTATCAATCCAGTAGGAGACTACATGCAAGTCGCCTAGTACCCACACAAACAATCAAGAACCTTGCAACTGACGCGATAAAGGGGTTGTCAATCCCTTCACGGCCACTTGCAAAAGTGAGATTTGATAAAGATAATAAGATAAATATTTTTGGTATTTTTGTTGTATAGATTGAAAAGTAAAGATTGCAAAATAAAATAAATAGTAAACTAGAATTGTAGATTGGAAACTTATATGATATAAAATAGACCCGGGGCCATAGGTTTCACTAGTGGCTTCTCTCATGATAGCAAGTATTATGGTGGGTGAACAAATTATTGACGAGCAATTGATAGAAAAGCGCATAGTTATGAGAATATATAGGCAATGATTATGAAATATAGGCATCATGTCTGTGTTAAGTAGACCAAAACGATTCTGCATCTACTACTATTACTCCACACATCGACCGCTATCCAGCATGCATCTAGAGTATTAAGTTCATAAGAATAGAGTAATGCTTTAGGCAAGATGACATGATGTAGAGGGATAAACTCAAGCAATATGATATAAACCCCATCTTTTTATCCTCGATGGCAACAATACAATGCGTGCCTTGCTGCCCCTACTGTCACTGGGAAAGGACACCGCAAGATTGAACCCAAAGCTAAGCACTTATCCCATTGCAAGAAAGATCAATCTAGTAGGCCAAACTAAAACGATAATTCAAAGAGACTTGCAAAGATATCAAATCATGCATATAAGAATTCAGAGAAGAACCAAATATTGTTCATAGATAAACTTGATCATAAATCCACAATTCATCAGATCTCGGCAAACACACCGCAAAAGAATATTACATCGAATAGATCTCCAAGAACATCGAGGAGAACTTTGTATTGAGAACCAAAGAGAGAGAAGAAGCCATCTAGCTAATAACTATGGACCCGAAGGTCTGTGGTAAACTACTCACATATCATCAAAGAGGCTATGGTGTTGATGTAGAAGCCCTCCGTGATCGAATCCCCCTCCGATACACCGGAAAAGGTCCCCAGATGGGATCTCACGGGTACAGAAGGTTGCGGCGGTGGAAAAGTGGTTTCGTGGCAACCTCGATGTTTTTAGGATATAAGAGTGTATATATATAGGCGAAAGAAGTACGTCGGTGGAGCTACAAGGGGCCCACGAGGGTGGGGGCGCGCCTACCCCCTGGGCACGCCCTCCTACCTCGTGGCCGCCTCGTTGCGTCTCTAACTTCCACTCCAAGTCTCCTGGATTGCGTTTGTTCCAAGAAACATCCTCGCGAAGGTTTCGTTCCGTTTGGATTCTGTTTGATATTCCTTTTCTGCGAAACACTAAAACAGGGGAAAAACATAAACTGGCACTGGGCCTCCGGTTAATATGTTAGTCCCAAAAATAATATAAAAGAGCATATTAAAGCCCATTAAACATCCGAAACAGATAATATAATAGCATGGAACAATAAATAATTATAGATACGTTGGAGACGTATCATACATCCACGTTGATGGGACTTCAACCCACAAAGGGTAACGGTTGCGCGAGTCCACGGGGGGCTCCACCCATGAAGGTTCCAGGAAGAAGCAACCTTGTCTATCCCACCGTGGCCATCGCCCACGAAGGACTTGCCTCACTTGGGTAGATCTTCACGAAGTAGGCGATCACCTTGCCCTTACAAATTCCTTGGTTCAACTCCACAATCTTGACGGAGGCTCCCAAGTGACACCTAACCAATCTAGGAGACACCGCTCTCCAAAAGGTAATAGGTGGTGTGTGGATGATGAACTCCTTGCTCCTGTGCTTCAAATGATAGTCTCCCCAACACTCAACTCTCTCTCACAAATTCGGATTTGGTGGAAAGATGATTTGAGTGGAAAGCAACTTGGGGAAGGCTAGAGAACAAGATTCTTGTGGTTGGATTGGAATATCTTGGTCTCAACACATGAGTAGGTGGTTCTCTCTCGCAAAATGTATGCTGGAAGTGTAGGCACGTTCTGATGGCTCTCTCCATGAATGGAGGAAGGGTGGAGGGGTATATATATCCTCCACACAAAATCTAACCGTTACACACAATTTACCAAAGTCGGTGCGACCGAATACTCAAACTCGGTCAGACCAAATTAGTTCAAAATGTGAACGTTAGGCTTTTCGGTGGGACCGACATGTCAACTTGGTGGGACCGATTTAATTAGGGTTAGGGCATAACGTAATCTCGGTGAGACTGATCACATGAACTTGGTGAGACTGATTTCTGTAAAAGGCAAACAGATAGTTGGTCAGACAAACTCGGTGGGACCGATCGCTCATTTTGGTGAAACCGAAACGTTACAAAAAGGAAACAGAGAGTTTGTATTGCGAACTCGGTGGGACCGATCGCTCATCTCGGTTAGACCAAAACGTTACGAAGGGAAACAGAGAGCTTGCATTGTGAACTCGGTGGGACCGATCGCTCATCTCGGTTAGACCGAAATGTTATGAAGGGAAACACAGAGTTTGCAATCCCATCTCAGTGAGACCGAGATCCTATCGGTGAGACCAAACTGATTAGGGTTTCTGGCTATGGCTATGTTAAATGAACTCGGTGACGCCGGATAGAACAAATCGGTGGGGCCGAGTTTGACTTTTGGTTTGGGACATATGTGGATATGAGAAAGTGGTTGAGGGCTTTTGGAGCATATCACTAAGTATTTTGAGCAAGCAAGCCATTAAGCAACACCTCACCCCCTTTTAATAGTATTGGCTTTTCCTATGAACTCAATGTGATCTTGGACCACTAAAATGAAAAAGTAGAGTCTTGAGCTTGAGCCAATATGTGTGCTTAGCATTTTGAGGGGTCCAGATTCCTAGTCCATGCCATGCCAATCATTGAACTTGCTGAAATGATCATCTTGAAAGAGCATTAGTTCAATGAACTATATGTTGTTAGGAATTACCAAAACCACCCAGGGATAGTTGCACTTTCACGTTACCACGCGGGAAGCCAAGGTCCAGGAGGAGATCGCCCGAATGGTGGCGAAGGTTCGCGCGGATCTCTCCAACGAGCATCTCCTAAAGCTGGAGTTCCTGGAGGCCGAAGCTGAGGGCAGGACCACCGCCCTCAGGACAAAGCTGAATGAGGCGGAGCGCGCGAGAAGGCCGCCAAGGCGGTTGAGGCTTCGGCCTTGGCTGACTTGGCCTCATCACGTGCCGAGTTGCTTTCGCTCCAGCAGCAGATTGATGGCGCCGCGTCCCTCGCGAAGCAGAATGTGGACAAAGCATGTCGTCGGCAAATGCTGCGGCACGAGCATGCTCCCATGCTTCATACCCTTGGAGTGAGGGTCAACCGAGCCATGAGTGCCATCTGCGAGGATAGCACCCCTCATCCCTGCGTGGAAGATTATGCCAGCCACCTTCGCTTCTTTACTGAGGTCGTGACCCGCCTGGAGGACCAGGCTGCGAGGGCTCGCAAGCTCGTCGAGGAGAGGAGTCGGGGCCTCCTTGGGCGTGCATTCTCATGTGTCTTCAGTCATCTTCAGAACCTTGATCCCCACTTTGATTTTGATGCCACCGTAGCTCTTGTGCCTGGGGCTATCCGAGACAACCTATCGTATTGGGTGGACAATCATGTCGACGCTCTGGTCCAAGAGTTCGCCCCAGAGGATTATGCGGCGGTGATCATGGCGGACGAAGATGGCATAGACGACGTTGATGAAGATGACATCAGCGATAGCGCAAGTAGCGCAGATGAGAGCGACCAGGATGGTGTTGGGGGTAGCACATCTAGTTAGGCCTGCATTCCTTCACTTGAACCTGCATGCAAAGATTCAGACACGGCCCCGCAGGGCGTGAGAGCATTTTGGAGGGGGAGCCCCTTGTAATGTGTAAATTAATGTTTTGTCTTTTTAAAGCTGGGCTCGAAATGTGCTATCGCGAGCTTGTGAGCCCCCGAGCAGGGTTGTCGCTGAGACTTATCTTGATCTTAGTAGGCCTTGAGCGGGTCCTGAGGTCGCAGACGCGCCTTCCTCTTGAGGCAAACCCTTAGGGGCTCGCGAGACTTTGGGCCTCCTGAGAATCCCGCGGATCCGTTCGAGGGATGCGCTAGGAGTGTACGTCGGACCATGGTAGGATGCGCACGGGGCAATCTTGAGGCGCGTGCACTCTTGCTCCGAGGGGATCCTATCCAGGTTGCCTAGACATGCTCAGCACTGTCTGCAAACCAGCCCCCAGCCCGCAGGGCACTCGCAGGGGGGGTCGGAGGTGTGAGCCCCAAAAACAAAGCATGCAACCAGAACGCAATAAAACCGGCACAACCCAGAGAAAACTCCCTCCAATTTTAGATAACACAAAAGAACTTCAACCTTTAATCTGAAAGAAAAAATGGCAATCAAGTTACAGCGAAAAGGGCGAAAGCAAACAATCGCGTCCGGCACCTAGCTAGTCTTCTTGTCTTCCCACCAGCGCGGAGCTAAGTGCTTTCATTGGATGTGAGCATAGTCATTGGGGGAGAGTGTCTATGGCCAGCATGGAGCATGATGCTTCCACTTGGACGTGGGCGGGAGCCCTCGAGGCCGAGGGGCGGCACACTAGAGACTCTGGGGCGTTTATAGCCCCACTCATTATTACGTGAGAGTGTCACGAGCAGAGACCTTCACAGGCGTGAGCCTTGCTTCATATTGCCTGGCTTGGGCCCCGCCTTGTGCCTCCCCCGACCACCGTTGGGGCGTCCGGAAACCAGGACGAGACCAAGTGGCAAGGGGGATGTGATACGTCCATTTTGCATCATGCTTTTATATCTATATTTATTGCATTATGGGTTGTTATTACACATTATGTCACAATACTTATGCCTATTCTCTCTTATTTTACAAGGTTTACATGAAGAGGGGGAATGCCGGTAACTGGAATTCTAGGCTAGAAAAGGAGCAAATATTAGAGTCCTATTCTGCACATCTCCAAAAGTCCGAAAACTTCACGGGGGCACGTTTCAGAATATATAAAATATATTGGGCGAAAGAAGTACCATAGGAAGGCCACCCACCATCCACGAGGGTGGGGGGGCGCGCCCCCTGCCTCGTGGGCCCCTGGTGGCCCTCTGATGCCCATCTTTGGCTATATGGAGTCTTTCGTCGAGGAAAAAATCATAAGCAAGCTTTCGAGACGAAACTCCGCCGCCGCGAGGAGGAACCTTGGCGGAACCAATCTAGGGCTCCGGCGGAGCTGTTCTGCCGGGGAAACTTCCCTCCGGGAGGGGGAAATCATCATCATCGTCATCACCAACAATCCTCTCATCGGGAGGGGGTCAATCTCCATCAACATCTTCACCAGCACCATCTTATCTCAAACCCTACTTCATCTCTTGTATCCAATCTTTGTCTCAAAACCTCAGATTGGTACCTATGGGTTGCTAGTAGTGTTGATTACTCCTTGTAGTTGATGCTAGTTGGTTTACTTGGTGGAAGATCATATGTTCTGATCCATTATGCATATTAATACCCCTCTGATTATGAACATTAATATGATTTGTGAGTGTCGGCGTTCTGGGAACGGGGGTCCCCAGACTTGCCTGCCTGCGGCCTGCGGGGTGGCTCAAAGGGGGCCTAGCACGGCCCGTCTTCATCAAGACAGACCCAAGACCCTCGCGAGGGGCCAAGCCTCACGGGGCAGACAACACGGAGCTTCCTCAGGCATGGCCTCATCAGGCTGGCTCGCGAGGAGGCGGAGAGATCAAGGCGGGGTACCTCACGAGGTGCCCGTGACGCAAGCCATGACGACCAAGGGCGCCAGGCGGGCGCCAGCCCGCGCAGTGTCCTCCTTTCCTCTTTGGTGCAAAGGGAGCAAGCGCAGGCGAGAGAATCAAGCAAAGGCACCCGTTTCGGTGCAACGAGACCAAGACCAGTCCAACAGCAGGGAAGAAGTCATTGTGGAGCCCAAGCCAGCGTCACCACCAGAGCCTTTGGCAGGCGAGGACCAACTTTAGTCAGGATAAGTGTACCAGATGTTCCCCTTCAAAATGGCCAATTGTTGGCACCCTTCCCGCTTGATATTTGGGAAGAGGCCCAGGGCCTTTTCCTATAAATAGGACTAGCCACCCACAGAAGAGAAAGGGAGAGATCGGATCGCAATCGAGAAGAGAGAGAGAGAGAAGGGTGACTGAACTCCCCCTAGCAGTTCATCCCCCAACCAAGAACAGACCCTCGCGAGGCTGTTCTTCCTTGTATTGCTCATCATCATCAGCCCAAGAGGCAATCCACCACACCACACACTTGAGTAGGGTATTACACCGCAACGGTGGCCCGAACCAGTATAAACCCTGTGTCTCTTGTGCTATTCTTTCCATAGCCTAGATCTTAGCGAGGCGGAGGGGTGCAGGTAGGTAGAAGGCGAAATCTCCGTGCGCACCCCAGTGTTCGAACCTCAAGGGTCTGCCGGAACCCGAAATCCGACATTTGGCGCGCCAGGTAGGGGTGCACCGAAATTCATCTTCCACCACCCCGTTCTCCTCCGACCATCGCGTCCATGTCTGATGCTCGTCGGGCCCGCCACGAGCGCCGGGCCGCTCTCGCTTCCTGCATTGCCCAGACGGCTCCTGTCGGCGGGCGTCCTCGCCGTTCACCGTCACCTGCCGTCAACGCCGCCACCGGCCCGGCGGGGGATGAGAAGCAAGCATCGTCTCAGCATCCGTCTGTGCGGCAAGACGGCCGCACCGCTACTCCCTCGCTCACCCCAACTGGTTCTTCATCCCGCGCGCTCCGCGCACCCATGGAGGCTCGAGCTGCACTCATCACGGCAAACGAGCTCCTGCGCTACCGTCCCATCGACGACGTCTATGAAGAATGGCTCGACCGCGTCGCCGAGCTCGTCCGCGCCGCAGGGGGCTCTCCTGCGCCGTCCGTTCCACTGCACCGCACCCCGCCCCGCGCGGGAGACAAAGCTCCGGCAGTGCCCCGGCCGCCTCCTCCTCAAGAAGACGCCATGGCTCCAAGGCGCGTGGCCCCTGGGCGGAACCCGCTCCGTCAGGTGTCAGCGCGGCAAGAGCAGAGCTGCCAAGAAATCCCTCGCCCGCAAGAAGCTGCCCGGGCACTCCCTGCTCCAGCACATCGCGACCATGCTCCTGCTTCTGCGCGTCAAGACCCCACGCTGCTCCCAGTTGCAGCGCGTGGGGACATGCAAGACCAAGCTCTCCGTCACCCAAGGCCTCCCGTGGCCACAGTAGGCTGTCGTGCCTTCACCACCGAGCTACGCAGCGTCGCGTGGCCCAGCAAGTTCAAGCCAGACCTGCCTCCTCGTTACAACGGCACAGCCGACCCTACGGAGTTCCTCCAGCTCTATGAGTTGGGCATCGAAGCTGCCAACGGAGACGAGAAGGTCATGGTGAACTGGTTTCCCATGGCGCTCAAGGACGGGGCCCACACCTGGCTCCTGAACCTGGCTCCAGGCATGATCTCCTCCTGGGACGAGATGCGCACCCGCTTCATCGCCAACTTCCAAGGTACTCGCGACCGGCCACCCGCCGTGAGCGACATGCGCTACATCAAGCAACAACCCAGAGAGACCCTGCAGAAGTACATACAGCGCTTCAACAACGCACGCCTCAATATTCCCAAGGTGACCGAGGAGGCCATCATCTCAGCCTTCTCCGATGGCGTGCGCGATGTCAAGGTGAAGGAGGAGCTGGCGATGCATGAAGACCTGTGCACTTCCTTGGAGTTGTTCAACTTGGCAACCAAGTGCGCCAGGGCTGAGGAAGGGCGTCTCTCCCTCCTCCAGCTGCCTGCCGCAGACCCAGAAGAGAAGAAGCCCAAGGCCAAAGATGTGAAGCGCAAGGGGGCTGCCGTGCTCGCGGCAGAACCAGACACCAAGCGGGGCAGAGATCAGCCCAAACCTCCCAAGGGCAATCGATATTGTGTGTACCACGACCTCCGCACCCACAACACCAACGAGTGTCAAGAGCTCCGAGCCGTGCGAGAAGGAAGGATCGGCCGTCGCCCCAACCGCAGTGACCGAGGCTACAGTCGAGGAGGAGTAAGGAACACAGGACGCTGGGAAGACCACTGCCCGCGCCAGGGGTGGCGCGATCGACCTCGCGAGGATCACTGGCAAGACTCACCTCGCGAGGGAAACTGGAGGGATCAGCCTCGCGAGGATCGCCCGCAAGGCAACGCAGGCCTTCCTCCGCTGCCACCGCAGCCAAGGAGAAACGAGGACCGCCATCAGGATGAGGGGGCTGGGGGCTTCCAGGAGCCGCGCGTGATCGCCTGCATCCTGGGCGGAGCTCAAGCCCCAGCCTCTCAACGCATCTTCAAGTAGTCCGCCCGCGAAGTGAATGCAGTCCTCCCCAAGCTGGAAGCCACGAGCCCTCTCAGGTGGTCGGCGTGCGCCATCACGTTCAGCTCAGCAGATCAGCTCAAGTGTGCGGCCACAGCCGGAGTCCTCCTGATGCTTTGTTCCCCAATCATCAGCAATGTGGTGGTCACCAAGACCCTCATCGATGGCGGGGCAGGGCTCAACGTCCTGTCCGTGGAAACATTCAACAATCTCCAAGTGCCCTGCACCCAGCTTCAGCCAACCAAGCCTTTCTTCGGAGTCACCAACGGCTCCACGGTCCCGATTGGGCAGGTCCGCCTCCCTGTCACCTTCAGGGCACGCGACAACTACCGCACCGAGCTCATCGACTTTGATGTCTCCCACATTTGCCTGCCGTACAACGCCATCCTTGGGTACCCAGCGCTAGCCAAGTTCATGGCCGTGACTCACCACGGCTACAACGTCCTCAAGATGCCAGGAAGTGGCGGAGTCATCACGGTGCCCTGTGAAGAGAAGGACGTAGTGTGTTCCCTGGAACGAGCCTTTCAGGCCGCATCACTGGAAGACCCAGATCGCGGAAGCAGGAGGCTTCCCGAGACCGCCCCCAAGAAGAAGAAGACATCGTCTGGGCCGGCCCCTCAGGAGGCAGGCCCCTCAGGGCCCGCGCCTGCCCAGGGGGAACCTCCTTCCATCACATAGTAAAGTGCGCCCGGCGCCCTCCTCAGGCAGGGCTCGGGGGCTCTCCCCTGGAGGGCCACCGACCTGGCTAAGGTCACAAGGGAGGCGCTTGGGCACCACATGGAGGCGTGTTTCGAAGCACGTTTCCCTCAAGAAGGAGTAAGGCAAGGAGGGCCAGACCCTCAGGAGTTCGTCAGCAAGGCCATTCAGGAGCTACAGGAGTCAAGAGTCATCAGAGGCGGCCACCGCCTACCAGCTGTGGCTCCCCATCTAGGCGAGGATGGTGGGCTGCGCATCTGCATCGACATACCAGGGCTCAATCGAGTCACCTCTCTGGAGCGCCTCTAGCCCTCGCGAGTGGGGCGCTGCGAAGGTCCACCCCACAGCTACGTTCGCATGCCTTACGGCTTGCCGAACGTGGCTACCACATACCAGCGCCTCATGAGGGGCATCATGGAGGCTCAAGAGGCCAGGCATTCCACAGCCCTGGCGGAGATGGAGATGGTCCGCGAGGAGCCACCAGCGCCTCCGGAGCCTCCCGAGGCCCCTGGGCCTGAGGGCTCGTGAGGATTGGCTTCCGCAGCCCATCGAGTCAGCTACACCAACACTCCTTCGTCCTCAACATCATCAGGTGACATCTTTCAAGTTTCATTTCCAGCTGGGAGCGCCCCCCCCCCCAGGGCTGCACTATTCCCAGGCCGCGTGGGTCCATCCCTGCGGCATGTATCCTTTTATTTCATGTTGTTAGCTTACCTTGTTGGGGGCGCCCCACGGGCTGCATCATCCCCAAGTCGCTCGGGCCAGACCCCGCGGCATGTATCCCTTTTGCGTTTAATTCCGGCTATGCGTTCGACCCACCATGCTTGATTATTTGATGCATGTCCACGGCACATCTTCTTCTCCATGCCGACCACTTGCACGTTAAAGGGGGGTACCTGAGCATCGCGACTCAGGGCTCTTACTGGCTCTCCAGCCCTCACCCTCTGGCCTTGTCCACGGCATCGCGACCTGGCATACCAGCGACGGCTGAGACCAGCTCGAGGGCCGGGACCCGAGGACGTAGAGTGCCGGCATCTAACCAAATTTGCAGGGAAACATCACAAGATAAGGACTAGTGCCAGGCGCAACCCGCCTAGAGGTAGGGCCCCGTGAGTCCCGCGCTAGCTCACAGGTGCCCAAATACACCTCGCCAGGCCCTACCGTGCCAGCCATGTGTCAGGGCGGGGCTGTACACGCCCCGGGGGCTCCTCCCGGAGGGGAGCCCCCTCCCACGTACCAGTGGAAGCACCATGCTCCGCGCTGGCTGACGACACTGCCGAGGAGCGGCTATGCCCGTACACATACGGAAGCGCTATGCTCCGCGCTCGTGATAAACAACTGAGGGCGGCCCCCGGTCCGCATCACCCTCAGGGAGCCTAGAGCTCAGTGTCTAGCCTCATCGTAACGCCTCCCCTCGGGAGTGCCGCGCGAGGGGGCTGGGCACGGTGGCTGCGCCTGGGTCACGCCCAGACGCACGCCACCCAGCCAGGCCTCCCCAGGCCTGGTTCGTCGCGCGTCTCTCCCCGAGCGGAGCCAAGGTACGAAGGCCGTTTGAGCATCAAGGGGGACTCCTGAGCATCGCGACTCAGGAGCCTAACTGGTCATGTAGCCCCTCACTCCTTAGTTCCGAAAGGCTAACGGCAGTTGAGGTATGCGCGCGGCCGGGCCCTGCAGACGTAGAACGGTAGATCCACCCACACCACACCTCCCTACTTGTTGTTCGTGCGCCAAGGGGGACTCCTGAGCATCGCGACTCAGGAGCCTAACTTGTCACGTAGCCCCTCACTCCTTGGTCCCGTCCTGGTTTCTGGTCGGGGCTAACGGCGGCTGAGGTATGCGCGGGGCCGGGCTCTGCCGGCGTAGAACATAAGCAAGTAGGAAGGAAAAGCGTAAATTTCAAGGAATTCAAAAGCAAATATTATAGTCCACACTGTTATCTCAATGCCAAATGCAAGTTTAAACGCCTCCCCGAGGCATGATACATGTGCAGGAATTAAAGGCAGGACAGGAGCCACAACAGAGTCACTTGTCGTCAGTGGAGCAGCGCGTAGTGGGTTCGCCTCATGGAGCAGCGGGGTCGGCAGCGCCTTGCTTCGGCTTGGTGCTGAAGGCCCGGAACTTCCCCAGCAGAGCCTCCGCGCGACCCTTCACGGCCTCGGCAGCGGCAGCGGCACGCTTGCCGCTTACTGGCTCCAGCAGGCTATCGAGGTTGACGCCAGGATTGCGAAGGTAGATGCGGGTGAGGACCCGCGTCAGCGCTGCAGAAGACAGGACACGCGCCTCGGCCTCGGCCGTGGGGCCAAGGCCAAGGGCGACATCTTCAAGAGCACGAACCAGGAAGGGAAGCAGCTTGGCGGGGCCATCCTCGGCGCCAGCCAACGGGCTCTTCAGGCCGCTGTCGTAAAGCGTCCTCAGCGAGGAGCGAGCCTTCGCCTTCATCTCCGCGAAGGCCACGCGGTCCTCGGCAAGAACCTGGGCCTTGTCGTCCAGCTCGACCTTCCTCGCCCCCAGCTCCTGCTCCAGCGCGCCTAGGCGGTCGCGGCGCTTCCCAAGCTTGGCCTCCCGGCCCTCAACGGCCGCCTCGCGAGCCTTCATGCTTTCTTCCTGCTCTTGGCGAAGGCGGACCTCTTTCGCGAGCTGGTCCCACAGGCCTTGCAGCTCGTCCTCCAGCGCCTTGCAGCGACCACGGACGTCGACCACCTCCCCCAGGGATGCGTCACGAGCAGCCTTCGCCTCAAGGACGGCCTGCCTCTCCTCATTGCAGGCCGTCAAGGCCTGGACCAGCGCCGCCAGAATCGAAGCGTCGGAGCGAGTCCATCCTAAAGCCAGCTCCAAGCACCCGGCCACCAAGCGAGGGTCGGCGCCAAGAAGATCCTGCCGTAGCCGGTCCAGCTCAGCAGCAGCACGATCCAGAACGGCAGGAGGAGTCGGAGAGACAGCAGTCGGTGGAGTAGGAGGAGAAGGCGGCAGCGCAACCACAGCATCCTGAGGCGAAGCCTGCTGCGCCCCAATGGCTGTAGTGGCGGCAGCAGGCAAAGGCACCTCGGGAGTCACTTGGGCCATGGGGGCTGAGCTCGCCCCAGCCGGCTCAGCCAAGCCTCGCGAGGACGACCGGGCAGGAGAAGCCCGCGTGTCGCGGTCACCTTCCCTCACGGGCAGAGGCGCTGCCACGGATGGAATCTCAGGAGCTCCCTTCGGCTTCTTTGCTGTGGGCGCCAGCCTATCCAAGAGATGCGGACGTCAAGCCTCAGAAGCAGAACAAGAAATAAAGACAAGAATCAAGCGCTTATGGGTCGTCGCCAGTAAGCTCAAGCGGCCTCCGGTCAAATTTGAAGCCTGAAAGCCGGCTGGAAGGGTCAACCTCAGGAAGCTTGGAAGCGGAAGGCGCGTCTCCGGTCCGCCTCAGGGCCGGGGCAGACCCGCGGGAGATCAGCCCGGTCCTGTCCTTCTTCGGGATCAGGGGCAAGCTCCCGCCGTCCTTCTCGTCATCATCCTCATCGTCATCGCTCAGAGAGAGGCGGAGAACGTGGGACCTGCGTCAGGGGAGGGGAGCCCTCGACTCTCCGTCAGTCGCCTCGGAGTCGGGCCCTTTTTCCCGCTCCCCTCCTTCCTCCTCTTCGCTGGAGTCGTCGGAGGACACATCCACCGATTCCCCGAGAGTCTTCATGGGCACGGGCCCGTCCCCGTTGAAGACGAGCATGGACTCCACTACCTGCTCCCAGTCGTCGCGGAGGAACAAGGGCGTAGGAGCGCCCTCCAACCTCGCCACATCGCCCCCGACCAGAGATTGAAGGACCGCAGCTAGATCTCCGTCGGCCAAGGCCGCGAGGCTCGGATGGGGCCTCCACATAGGAAGTGAGTACTACCGAAGCGGAGCCAGCTGGTGCTCCAGGAATTCCCTCAGCAGCGACGTGCCGGTCAGCTTCGCCACCGCCATGTTGGCCGGCCTCAGATCCGCGTCCATCTTCTCCAACACCAGCTTCGCGCGGGGGTCCGCGAGCTCCGCTCGACCCCAATCGCTGGAGCTCGTGGGTTGCTCCGTGGGCAAGATCAACCGAGGGTGGATGCGCCCAGCATCTGCCAAGACCCACTTGCTCCTGAAGCCCTCAATCCTTTTCCCGGGGTTCGAAATGGCAATGGCGCCACCATACGCGATGAAGCTCACGCACGCGGAAGCAGGACCGCGAGAGGTCCGGAGGTAGAAGTAGTGGTGCAGCAAGGCCACCGAGGGCTGCACCCCTACGTGAGCCTCACAGTAATAGGCGAAGATTGCCAGGAGAAGGACGGAGTTGGGGTGGAGATGCAGAGCCTGTAGCTTATAATGGCGGAGGACAGAGAAGAAGAACTCGAAGAAGGGAGGCACCAGGCCAGCAGCAATGGTGCTTACAAAGAATGGATAGAAGGTGCTCCCTTGGCCCTCAGGGGTGGCGGAGCCGGCCTTGAACACCTTCGCCCCGTCGATGCCCTGCGCCACCGCCATCCGGCGCAATCGGGCGAGGATCGCCTCCGACATGTTCGGCGAGTCCAGGGCAGACGAGTACCAAGCTCCGGCCGGGGACTGACGAGGCGCCATGGCTTCCTAGGTCACGCGGTCGGAGTAGATATGGAAATTTTGGAGGAAGGAAGGAGAGGCGCAAGAAAGGGGATCTGAGCAGCAACCGGAGAAAGCAAAAAGCAAAGCCTAGGTAGATGCCGCTCCTTTATCAACTCGCGGGGTTGTGGAGACGCCTACGTCCAGTCAACCTCCACGCGGCACCCAAGGCCGCAGGCTGTTAGGGCCCGCGGCGCTTCGCCCTTGCCCTTTCGCCTCCCTGCACGGCCAAGTCCGGGCGCGCCTTGGGCCCGGGGGCTACTATCGGCGTTCTGGGAATGGGGGTCCCCAGACTTGCCTGCCTGCGGCCTGCGGCGTGGCTCAAAGGGGGCCCAGCATGGCCCGTCTTCATCAACACAGACCCAAGACCCTCGCGAGGGGCCAAGCCTCGCGGGGCGGATGACACGGAGCTTCCTCAGGCACGGCCTCATCAGGCTGGCTCGCGAGGAGGCAGAGAGATCAAGGCGGGGTACCTCATGAGGTGCCCGTGATGCAAGCCATGACGACCAAGGGCGCCAGGCGGGCGCCAGCCCGCGCAATGTCCTCCTTTCCTCTTTGGTGCAAAGGGAGCAAGCGCAGGCGAGAGCATCAAGCAAAGGCACCCGTTTCAGTGCAACGAGACCAAGACCAGCCCAGCAGCAAGGAAGAAGTCATTGTGGAGCCCAAGCCAGCGTCACCACCAGAGCCTTTGGCAGGCGAGGACCAACTTTAGTCAGGATAAGTGTACCACATGTTCCCCTTCAAAATGGCCAATTGTTGGCGCCCTTCCCACTCGATATTTGGGAAGAGGCCCAAGGCCTTTGCCTATAAATAGGACTAGCCGCCCACAGAAGAGAAAGGGAGAGATCGGATCGCAATCAAGAAGAGAGAGAGAGAGAAGGGTGACTGAACTCCCCCTAGCAGTTCATCCCCCCAACCAAGAACAGACCCTCGCGAGGCTGTTCTTCCTTGTATTGCTCATCATCATCAGCCCAAGAGGCAATCCACCACACCACACACTGGAGGAGGGGTGCAGGTAGGTAGAAGGCGAAATCTCCACGTGCACCCCAGTGTTCGAACCTCAAGGGTCTGCCGGAACCCGAAATCCAACAGTGAGTAGTTACGTTTGTTCCTGAGGACATGGGAGAAGTCTTGCTATAAGTAGTCATGTGAATTTGGTATCCGTTTGATATTTTGATGAGATGTATGTTGTCTTTCCTCTAGTGGTGTCATGTGAACGTCGACTACATGACACTTCACCATTGTTTCGGCCTAGGGGAAGGCATTGGGAAGTAATAAGTAGATGATGGGTTGCTAGAGTGACAGAATCTTAAACCCTAGTTTATGCGTTGCTTCGTAAGGGACTGATTTGGATCCATATGTTTCATGCTATGGTTAAGTTTACCTTAATACTTCTGTTGTAGTTGCGGATGCTTGCAATAGGGGTTAATAATAAGTGGGATGCTTGTCCAAGGAAGGACAGTACCCAAGCACCGGTCCACCCACATATCAAATTATCAAAGTACCAAACGCGAATCGTATGAACGTGATGAAAACTAGTTTGACGATAATTCCCATGTGTCCTCGGGAGCTCTTTCCTTTATATAAGAGTTTTTCCAGGCTTGTACTTTGCTACAAAAAGGATTGGGCCATCTTGCTGCACCTTATTTACTTTTATTACTCATTACCCGTTAGAAATTACCTTATCACAAAACTATCTGTTACCGATAATTTCAATGCTTGCAGAGAATACCATCCTGAAAACCGCTTATCATTTCCTTCTGCTCCTCGTTGGGTTCGACACTATTACTTATCGAAAAGGCTACGATAGATCCCCTACACTTGTGGGTCATCAAGACTCTTTTGTGGCGCCATTGCCAGGGAGTGAAGCGCCTTTGGTAGGTGGTAAGGAAAAATTTATATAGTGTGCTGAAATTTACTGTCACTTGTTACTATGAAACATAATCCTTTGAGGGGCTTGTTCGGGGTATCTTCACCCTGACCAGTAGAGCAAAGAGTTGCTCCTCAACCTACTGAACCTACTAAAAATGTTTACTTTGAAATTCCTTCGGGTATGTGATGTCTACTACACAACCTTCTTCCTGTAGACGTTGTTGAGCCTCCAAGTGCAGAGGTTTGTAGGACGGTAGCAAATTTCCCTCAAGTGGATGACCTAAGGTTTATCAATCCGTAGGAGGCGTAGGATGAAGATGGTCTCTCTCAAGCAACCCTGCAACCAAATAACAAAGAGTCTCTTGTGTCCCCAACACACCCAATACAATGGTAAATTGTATAGGTGCACTAGTTCGGCGAAGAGATGGTGATACAGGTGCAATATGGATAGTAGATAATAGTTTTTGTAATCTGAAAATATAAAAACAGCAAGGTAACTAATGATAAAAGTGAGCGTAAACGGTATTGCAGTGTGTTGAAACAAGGCCTAGGGTTCATACTTTCACTAGTGCAAGTTCCCTCACGAAACCACCTTAGAGTTATTCTTTCCAATCAATCCGTTGGGCTATTCCTATAAGTCTCACAAACAGCCCTAGAGTTCGTACTAGAATAACACCTTAAGACACAAATCAACAAAAACCCTAATGTCACCTAGATACTCCAATGTCACCTCAAGTATCCGTGGGTATGATTATATGATATGCATCACACAATCTCAGATTCATCTATTCAACCAACACATAGAACCTCAAAGAGTGTGCCAAAGTTTCTACCGGAGAGTCAAGACGAAAATGTGTGCCAACCCCTATGCATAGGTTCATGGGCGGAACCCGCAAGTTGATCACCAAAACATACATCAAGTGGATCAATAGAATACCCCATTGTCACCACGGGTATCCCACGCAAGACATACATCAAGTGTTCTCAAATCCTTAAAGACTCAATCTGATAAGATAACTTCAAAGGGAAAACTCAATCCATTACAAGAGTAGAGGGGGGAGAAAACAACATAAGATCCAACTATAATAGCAAAGCTCGCGATACATCAAGATCGTACCACCTCAAGAACACGAGAGAGAGAGAGAGAGAGAGAGAGAGAGAGAGAGATCAAACACATAGCTACTGGTATATACCCTCATCCCTGAGGGAGAACTACACCCTCCTCGTCATGGAGAGTGCCGGGATGATGAAGATGGCCACCGGAGAGGGATTCCCCCTCCGGCAGGGTGCCGGAACGGGTCTAGATTGGTTTTCGGTGGCTACGGAGGCTTCTGGCGGCGGAACTCCCGATCTATTGTGCTCCTCGAAGTTTTTAGGGTATATGGGTATATATGGGAGGAAGAAGTACGTCGGGGGGCCTCCGGGCTGACCACGAGGTAGGGGAGCGCGCCCCCCACCCTCGTGGGCAGCCCTGGACTCTCCTGATCCAACTTCGATACTCCATGGGCTTCTTTTGGTCCAAAAAGTTCAAGTTCCCGGTCAATTGGACTCTGTTTGATTTTCCTTTTCTGCGATACTCTAAAACAAGGAAAAAATAGAAACTGGCACTGGGCTCTAGGTTAATAGGTTAGTCCCAAAAATCATATAAAATAGCATATAAATGCATATAAAACATCCAAGGTTGATAATATAATAGCATGGAACAATCAAAAATTATAGATACATTGGAGACGTGTCAATATGATAGAGAAACTGCTAGCTAATCCTTTCACAGGTGATGGAACATTACATCCCGATTTGCACCTAATCTATGTGGATGAAGTTTGTGGATTATTTAAGCTTGCAGGTATGCCCGAGGATGTTATCAAGAAGAAGGTATTCCCTTTATCTTTGAAGGGAAAGGCATTGACATGGTTTAGGCTATGTGATGATATGGGATCACGGAACTACAACCGATTGAAATTGGAATTTCATCAGAAGTTTTATCCTATGCATCTTGTTCATCATGATCATAATTATATATATATAATTTTTTGCCTCGCGAAGGAGAAAGCATCACTCAATCTTGCGGGAGGCTTAAGTCAATGTTATATTCATGCCCCAATCATGAGCTCTCAAGAGAAATTATTATTCAAAAAATTTATGCTCGGCTTTCTCTCGATAATCGCTCCATACTCGATACTTCTTGTACTGGTTCTTTTATGATGAAGACTATTGAATTCAAATGGGATTTATTGGAAAGAATTAAACGCAACTCTGAAGATTGGGATCTGGATGAAGGTAAGGAATCAGGTATAACACCTAAGTTTGATTGTGTTAAAACTTTTATGGATACCGATGCTTTCTGTGAATTTAGCAGTAAATATGGACTTGACTCTGAGATAGTAGCTTCTTTCTGTGAATCCTTTGCTACTCGTGTTGATCTTCCTAAGGAGAAGTGGTTTAAATATAATCCTCCCATTGAAGTAAAAGTAGTTGCACCTATTAAAGTTGAAGAAAAGACTATCACTTATAATGATCTTGTTGTTCCCACTGCTTATATTGAGAAACCACCTTTCCCTGTTAGAATAAAGGATCATGTTAAAGCTTCAACTGTGGTTCGTAAGAGTAATACTAGAACACCTACACCCTCTGAGCAAATCAAAGTTGAACCAAGTATTGCTATGGTTAAAGATTTCTTGGCCGATAATATTGATGGGCATGTTATTTACTTCTGTGATGAATCTCCTAGAATTGCTAGACCCGATACTAAAAAAATATAGACTTGTTGTAGGCATGCCTGTTATTTCTGTTAAAATAGGAGATCATTGCTATCATGGCTTATGTGATATGGGTGCTAGTGCAAGTGCAATACCTCATTCCTTACATAAATAAATTATGCATGATATTGCACCTGCTGAGTTAGAAGAAATTGATGTTACAATTAAGCTTGCCAATAGAGATACTATTTCACCGGTTGGGATTGTTAGAGATGTTGAAGTCTTATGTGGGAAAGTTAAATATCCTGTTGATTTTCTTGTTCTTGGTTCCCCATAAGATAACTTTTGTCCCATTATATTTGGTAGACCCTTCTTGAATATTGTTAATGCTAAGATAGACTGCAATAAGGATATTGTTTCTGTTAGTTTAGGGGATATGTCTCATGAGTTTAATTTTGCTAAATTTTGTAGACAACCCCATGATAAATAATTGCCTAGTAAAGATTTGTGCACCTATCGTTCAGCCTCCTGATTGGAATTTACCATTTGAAATCATGTGTTATGCTAGTGATTATGTTGTAGGGGCTGTTCTAGGACAAAGAGTTGATAAGAAATTCAATGTTATTCAATATGCTAGTAAAACTCTAGACAGTGCTCAAAGAAATTATGCTACTACTGAAAAAGAATTTTTAGCAGTTGTGTTTGCTTGTGATAAGTTCAAACCTTATATTGTTGATTCTAAAGTAACTGTTCACACTGATCATGCTACTATTAAATATCTCATGGAAAAGAAAGATGCTAAACCTAGACTTATTAGATGGGTTCTCTTGCTACAAGAATTTGATTTGCATATTATTGATAGAAAGGGAGCTGAGAACCCCGTTGTAGACAACTTGTCTAGGTTAGAGAATGTTCTTGATGACCCACTACCTATTGATGATAGTTTTCCTCACGAACAACTAGCTGACATAAATGCTTCTTGTACTGCTCCATGGTATGCTGATTATGCTAATTATATTGTTGCTAAGTTTATACCACCTAGTTTCACATACCAGCAAAATAAAAAGTTCTTCTATGATTTAAGGCATTACTTTTGGGATGACCCACACCTTTATAAAGAAGGAATAGATGGTGTTATTAGACGTTGTGTACCTGATCATGAACAGGAACAGATCCTACGCAAGTGTCACTCCGAGGCTTATGGAGGACACCATGCTGGAGATAGAACTGCACATAAGGTATTGCAATCCAGTTTTTATTGGCCTACTCTATTCAAGGGTGCCCGTAAGTTTGTCTTGTCTTGTGATGAATACCAAAGAATTGGTAATATTAGTAGACGTAAAGAAATTCCTATGAATTATTCACTTGTTATTGAACCATTTGATGTTTGGGGCTTTGATTATATGGGACCGTTTCCTTCCTCTAATGGGTATACACATATTTTAGTTGTTGTTGATTACATTACTAAGTGGGTAGAAGCTATTCCAACTACTAGTGCTGATCATAACACCTATATTAAGATGCTTAAAGAAGTTATTTTTCTGAGGTTTGGAGTCCCTAGATACTTAATGGCTGATGGTGGTTCACGTTTTATTCATGGTGCTTTTCGTAAAATGCTTGCTAAGTATGATGTTAACCACAGAATTGCATCTCCTTATCACCCACAGTCTAGTGGTCAAGTAGAACTAAGCAATAGAGAGCTTAAATTAATTTTGCAAAAGACTTTTAATAGATCTAGGAAGAATTGGTCTAAGAAACTTGATGATGCATTATGGGCCTATAGAACTGCATATAAGAATCCTATGGGTATGTCTCCATATAAGATGGTTTATGGAAAATCATGTCACTTACCTCTTGAACTAGAACATAAGGCATATTGGTCCATTAAAGAGCTCAATTATGATTTCAAACTTGTCGGTGAGAAGAGGTTATTTGACATTAGCTCACTTGATGAATGGAGAACCTAGGCCTATGAGAATGCCAAATTGTTTAAAGAAAAAGTTAAAAGATGGCATGACAAAATGATACAAAAATGTGAGTTTAATGTAGGTGATTATGTATTGTTATACAACTCCCATTTAAGATTTTTTGCAGGCAAACTCCTCTCTAAATGGGAAGGTCCTTACGTCATCGAGGAGGTCTATCATTCCGGTGCCATAAAAATCAGCAAATTCGGAGGCACAAATCCGAGGGTGGTGAACGGTCAAATAATCAAACAATATATCTCAGGTAATCCTATAAATGTTGAAACTAATGTTATTGAAACCGTTACCCCGGAGGAATACATAAGGGACACTTTCCAGAACGTTTCAGACTCCGAAAAGAAATAGGTACGTGGTACGGTAAGTAAACCGACTCCAAAACAGTTCTAATGGCAATTTTTCTCCGTTTTGGAATATTTAAGAAAATAGGAAAATAAGTAGTCCAGAAAGGACACGAGGGTGGAGGGCACGCCCTACCCCCCTGGGCGCGCCCCCTGCCTCGTGGGCACCTCGTGTGCTCCCCGGACTCCGTTTTCTTGCATGATACTTCATTTGGTCGGTAAAAATTAATTATATAATCTCCCAAAGGTTTTGACCATCGTATCATGCAAATATCCTCTGTCTTTGTTTCGAGCTGTTTTTCTAACACATCTAGATCGCAATGGCTTCTTCAAGTGCCCCCAAGGACAAGTTCTTCGAGAAGGTCATCAACCCCTACCTTGCGGAGGTGCTGCAACACCCTCAAACCATTGAGATACGTGACGGGTTGATGCATGATACGTCTCCAACGTATCTATACTTTTTTATTGTTCCATGCTATTATATTATGTGTTTTGGATGTTTATGGGCTTTATTAAACACTTCTATATAATTTTTGGGACTAACCTATTGACCCAGAGCCCAGTGCTAGTTCCTGTTTTCCCCTTGTTTCACTGTTTCGAAGAAAAGGAATATCAAACAGAGTCGAAACGGAATGAAACCTTCTGGAGAAGTTATTTTCGGAAGGAAAGCTACCCGATAGACTTGGAGTGCACGTCAGGAAAGAAACGAGGGAGCCATGAGGCAGGGGGGCGCGCCCACCCCCCTAGGGCGCGCCCTCCACCCTCAAGGGCCCCTCGTGGCTCCCCTGATGTATTTCTACCACCTATATATATCCACATACCCTAAAATGATGAGGGAGCACAATAGATCGGGAGTTCCGCCGCCAGAAGCCTCTGTAGCCACCGAAAACCAATCTAGACACGTTCCGGCACCCTGCCGGAGGGGGGATCCCTCTTCGGTGGCCATCTTCATCATCCCGGTCCTCTCCATGACGAGGAGGGAGTAGTTCTCCCTCGGGGCTGAGGGTATGTACCAGTAGCTATGTGTTTGATCTCTCTCTCTCTCTCTCTCGTGTTCTTGATTTGGCACGATCTTGATGTATCGCGAGCTTTGCTATTATAGTTGGATCTTATGATGTTTCTCCCCCTCTACTCTCTTGTAATGGATTGAGTTTCCCCTTTGAAGTTATCTTATCGGATTGAGTCTTTAAAGATTTTAGAACACTTGATGTATGTCTTGTCGTGCGTATCTGTGGTGACAATGGGATATCACGTGATTCACTTGATGTATGTTTTGGTGATCAACTTGCGGGTTCCGCCCATGAACCTATGCATAGGGGTTGGCACACGTTTTCATCATGATTCTCCGGTAGGAACTTTGGGGCACTCTTTGAGGTTATATGTGTTGGTTGAATAGATGAATCTGAGATTGTGTGATGCATATCGTATAATCATACCCACGGATACTTGAGGTGACATTGGAGTATCTAGGTGACATTAGGGTTTTGGTTGATTTGTGTCTTAAGGTGTTATTCTAGTACGAACTCTAGGGCTGTTTGTGAGACTTATAGGAATAGGCCAACAGATTGATTGGAAAGAATAACTTTGAGGTGGTTTCGTACCCTACCATAATCTCTTCGTTTGTTCTCCGCTATTAGTGGCTTTGGAGTGACTCTTCGTTGCATGTTGAGGGATAGTTATGTGATCCAATTATGTTATTATTGTTGAGAGGACTTGCACTAGTGAAAGTATGAACCCTAGGCCTTGTTTCCTAGCATTGCAATATCGTTTACGCTCACTTTTATCATTAGTTACCTTGCTGTTTTTTACATTCTCAGATTACAAAAACCTTTATCTACCATCCATATACCACTTGTATCACCATCTCTTTGCCGAACTAGTGCACCTATACAATTTACCATTGTATTGGGTGTGTTGGGGACACAAGAGACTCTTTGTTATTTGGTTGCAGGGTTGCTCGAGAGGGACCATCTTCATCCTACGCCTCCTATGGATTGATAAACCTTAGGTCATCCACTTGATGGAAATTTGCTACTGTCCTACAAACCTCTGCACTTGGAGGCCCAACAACGTCTACAAGAAGAAGGTTGTGTAGTAGACATCAAGCTCTTTTCTGGCGCCGTTGCCGGGGAGGTTAGCGCTTGAAGGTATATCTTTAGATCTTGCAATTGAATATTTTTGTTTCTTGTTTTAGCACTAGTTTAGTTTATAAAATAAAACTAAAAATGGAATTGAGTTTGTCTCATATGCTTCATATTTTTAATATCTTTTGTGAGTATGATGGAAAGGAAAATTGTGCCAAAGTGTTAGAAGAAGAATGCATTAAAATGTTTGGCACTAAATCTTTGAATGATGAGCATGATTGCAATGTTGTTAGTATGAAATATTTGAATATCCATAGTACTAATGATGATTGCACTAGTTATGATGAAAATGTCTCCTATAAACATGTCAATTTTTGTGGAGTGCATTGGGTTTGCAAGTACACACCAAATAGGAAAGATAGATATTGCAAGAGGCATAAGCACTTAGAAACTAAATTGTTGCAAGAAAGGCTAGATGTTTGTGCTGAAGATTTAAATTTTCTTGGCCGTACTTGTGGACTTTGCAATGAACAGGGTCATTTAGCTATCTGATGCAAATTGTTTTATGATCTAATCGTGTCCAAAAATTGTGATGACTTGATTTCCCTTGCACATTATAATGAACTTAGTTTGCTTATGGGCTATGAAGAAATGAAACGTATAACTAAGAATCTTCTAGAATTTGCCCGTTATAAACTTCTTGGTTTTGATCTAGAGGAAATTTATATGTATTGTGCGGTGAATTGTATTGAAAATCCTTATATTGCCAACTACATAAAGAAAAGAAAAGAAATAGAAGATGAAGAGAATATTAATGAAAGGGAAGAGACTTCCCAATACCCTCCTATTATTTCTTATGATGAATCAGGTAACGAGGAAGATCCTCCTATTCAACCAATCTCATTAATAAGGAGCTCCAAAAAGAGGATTGAACCCACACATGATGTGGTGAAGAAGAAGAAAAGAAAAAGGAAGAGAGGTAAAAAGATACCTCCCCCAAATAATGTTGCTCCTATTACTATTGTGCCTCATGAAAATATAATTGTGGAAGATAATGATACTTCTTATGATCTTGAAAATCTTTTTGGCACTTGCTTGGAATAATATGATAATTGCTATACTATTGGTGATATCCATACTATTGATGATGAGGGTGATTATGCTTATGATATGAAAAGGCCCAAGCTTGGGGATACTATGTTTGATGAAGATGATGTTTTTGAGAATATATTTGCTGCAATTAATGTTTGTCCCAAGCTTGGGGATGCTACGTTTAATGAATATGATATTTTTAGTCTCCCAACTTTTGATATGCAAATTTATAATGATGATAGCATGCATCCTACTTATGATGATTATTGTGATGATACTTATGCTATAAAAAGTAGAGATTATATTTATAAAACTGGTCATGATTATGGTTACCCCTTTTCTGAAAATTACTCTTTTAATGTGGAAACAATTTATAGTATTCGAGTTTCTTATGATACTCCCACTATTCCAAATGAGAAGAATTTTGCTCATGTGGAGAGTAATAAAATTTCTATGCTTGTAGATCATGAAAAGAATGCTTTAGATGCTGGTTATATTGTTGAATTCATTCATTATGCTACTGAAAATTATTATGAGGGAGGAACTTATGCTTGTAGGAATTGCAATAATATCAAGTTTCCCCTCTATGTGCTTAAAGTTTTGAAGTTATGCTTGTTTTACCTTCCTATGCAAATTGATTCTTCTACCCACAAGTTGTTTGCTCACAAAATCCCAATGCATAGGAAGTGGGTTAGAATTAAATGTGCTATTCATATTATTCATGATGCTCTCTTTATGTTTCAATTCTTATCTTTTATGTGAGCATCATTGAAATCATCATGCCTAGCTAGGGGCGTTAAACGATAGTGCTTGTTGGGAGGCAACCCAATTTTATTTTTGTTCCTTGCTTTTTGCTCCTGTTTAGTAATAAATAATTCATCTAACCTCTGTTTAGATGTGGTTTTATGTTTTAATTAGTGTTTTTTCCAAGTAGAACCTTTGGGAAGACTTGGGTGAAGTCTTTATGATCATGCTGTAAAAAACAGAAACTTTAGCGCTCACGAGAATTGCTGCCATTTTTATTTGGAAAGTGCTATTTAGTTAATTATTTTTGAATATGATTAATAGATAAATTCCTCAGGACCATCAATTTATTTTATAATTTTTGGGGTTCCATAAGTATACGTTTGATCCAGATTAATACAGACTGTTCTGTTTTTGACAGATTCTGTTTTCGATGTGTTGTTTGCTTATTTTGATGAATCTATGCGTAGTATCGGAGGGTATGAACCATAGATAAGTTGGAATACAGTAGATATTACACCAATATGAATTTAGAATGAGTTCACAACAGTACCTAAGTGGTGATTTATTTTCTTATACTAACGGAGCTTACGCGTTTTCTGTTAAGTTTTGTGTTGTGAAGTTTTCAAGTTTTGGGTAAAGATTCGATTGACTATGGAATAAGGACTGGCAAGAGCCTAAGCTTGTGTATGACCAAGGCACCCCAAGGTAATATTCAAGGACAACCAAAATCCTAAGCTTGGGGATGCCCCGGAAGGCATCCCCTCTTTCGTCTTCGTTCATCGGTAACTTTACTTGGAGCTATATTTTTATTTACCACATGATATGTGTTTTGCTTGGAGCGTCATTTTATTTTGCTTTGCTTGCTGTTTGAATAAAATACCAAGATCTGAAATTATTAGATGTTAGAGAGTCTTCATATAGTTGCATAATCATTCGACTACTCATTGATCTTCACTTATATCTTTCGGAGTAGTTCGTCATTTGCTCTAGTGCTTCACTTATATCCTTTTAGAGCACGGTGGTGGTTTTATTTTGTAGAAATAAATGAACTCTCATGCTTCACTTAGATTATTTTGAGAGTCTTAAACAGCATGGTAATGTGCTTAATCCTAATATGCTAGGTATTCAAGACTAGTAAAAACTTTCTTATGAGTGTGTTGAATACTAAGAGAAGTTTGATGCTTGATGATTGTTTTGAGATATGGAGGTAGTGATATTAAAAGTCGTGCTAGTTGAGTAGTTGTGAATTTGAGAAATGCTTGTGTTGAAGTTTGCAAGTCCCATAGCATGCATGTATGGTAAACATTATGTAACAAATTTGAAACATGAGGTATTATTTGATTGTCTTCCTTATGAGTGGCGGTCGGGAACGAGCGATGGTCTTTTCCTACCAATCTATCCCCCTAGGAGCATGCACGTAGTGCTTGGTTTTTGATGACTTGTAGATTTTTGCAATAAGTATGTGAGTTCTTTATGACTAATGTTAAGTCCATGGATTATACGCACTCTCACCCTTCCATCATTGCTAGCCTATTCGGTACCGTGCATTGCCCTTTCTCACATTGAGAGTTGGTGCAAACTTTGCCGGTGCATCCAAACCCCGTGATATGATACGCTCTTTCACACATAAACCTCCTTATATCTTCCTTAAAACAGCCACCATACCTACCTATTATGGCATTTCCATAGCCATTCCGAGATATATTGCCATGCAACTTTCCACCGTTCCGTTTATTATGACACGCATCATCATTGTCATATTGCTTTGCATGATCATGTAATTGACATCGTATTTGTGGCAAAGCCCCCATTCATAATTTTTTGATACATGTCACTCTTGATTCATCGCAATCCCGGTACACCGCCAGAGGCATTCATACAGAGTCATACTTTGTTCTAGTATCGAGTTGTAATCATTGAGTTGTAAATAAATAGAAGTGTGATGATCATCATTTTCTAGAGCATTGTCCCAAGTGAGGAATAAAAAAAGGAAGGCCATAAAAAAGAGAAGGCCCAAAAAAAGAGAAAGGCCGTAAAAAAGAGAAGGCCCAAAAAAGATGAGAGAAAAAGAGAGAAGGGACAATGCTACTATCCTTTGCCACACTTGTGCTTCAAAGTAGCACAATAATCCTGATGATAGAGAGTCTCTTGTTTTGTCACTTTCATATACTAGTGGGAATTTTTCATTATAGAACTTTGCTTGTATATTCCAACAATGGGCCTCCTCAAGTGCCCTAGGTCTTCGTGAGCAAGCAAGTTGGATGCACACCCACTTAGTTTCTTTTGTTGAGCTTTCATACATTTATAGCTCTAGTGCATCCGTTGCATGGCAATCCCTACTCCTTGCATTAACATCAATCGATGGGCATCTCCATAGCTCATTGATTAGCCTCGTTGATGTGAGACTTTCTCCCTTTTGTCTTCTCCACATAACCCACATCATCATATTCTATTCCACCCATAGTGCTATATCCATGGCTCGCGCTCATGTATTGCGTGAAGGTTTATAAAGTTTGAGATTACTAAAGTATGAAACAATCGCTTGGCTTTTCATCGGGGTTGTGCATGATGAGAGCATTCTTGTGTGATGAAAATGGAGCATGACTAAACTATATGATTTTGTAGGGATGAACTTTCTTTGGCCATGTTATTTTGAGAGGACATAATTGCTTAGTTAGTATGCTTGAAGTATTATTATTTTTATGTCAATATGAACTTTTATCTTCAATCTTTCGGATCTGAATATTCATACCACAATTAAGAAGAATTACATTGAAATTATGCCTAGTAGCATTCCACATCAAAAATTCTATTTTTATCATTTACCTACTCGAGGAGAAGCAGGAATTAAGCTTGGGGATGCTGATACGTCTCCAACGTATCTATAATTTTTGATTGTTCCATGCTATTATATTATGGGTTTTGGATGTTTATGGGCTTTATTAAACACTTTTATATTATTTTTGGGACTAATCTATTGACCCAGAGCCTAGTGCCAGTTCCTGTTTTTTCCCTTGTTTCAGTGTTTAGAAGAAAAGGAATATCAAACAGAGTCGAAACGGAATGAAACCTTATGGAGAAGTTATTTTTGGAAGGAAAGCTACCCGATAGACTTGGGGTGCACCTCAGGAAAGAAACGAGGGAGCCACGAGGCAGGGGGCGCGCCCACCCCCCTAGGGCGCGCCCTCCACCCTCGTGGGCCCCTCGTGGCTCCCCAGACGTATTTCCACCACCTATATATATCCATATACCCTAAAATGATGAGGGAGCACAATAGATCGGGAGTTCTGCCGCCAGAAGCCTCCGTAGCCACCGAAAACCAATCTAGACCCGTTCCGGCACCCTGCCAGAGGGGGGATCCCTCTCCGGTGGCCATCTTCATCATCCCGGTACTCTCCATGACGAGGAGGGATTAGCTCTCCCTCAGTGCTGAGGGTATGTACCAGTAGCTATGTGTTTGATCTCTCTCTCTCTCTCTCGTGTTCTTGATTTGGCACGATCTTGATGTATCATGAGCTTTGCTATTATAGTTGGATCTTATGATGTTTCTCCCCCTCTACTCTCTTGTAATGGATTGAGTTTCCCCTTTGAAGTTATCTTATCGGATTGAGTCTTTAAAGATTTTGAGAACACTTGATATATGTCTTGCCGTGTGTATCTGTGGTGACAATGGGATATCACGTGATTCACTTGATGTATGTTTTGGTGATCAACTTGCGGGTTCCGCCCATGAACCTATGCATAGGGGTTGGCACACGTTTTCGTCGTGATTCTCCGGTAGGAACTTTGAGGCACTCTTTGAGGTTCTATGTGTTGGTTGAATAGATGAATCTGAGATTGTGTGATGCATATCGTATAATCATATCCACGGATACTTGAAGTGACATTGGAGTATCTAGGTGACATTAGGGTTTTGGTTGATTTGTGTCTTAAGGTGTTATTCTAGTACGAACTCTAGGGTTGTTTGTGACACTTATAGGAATAGCCCAAGGATTGATTGGAAAGAATAACTTTGAGGTGGTTTCGTACCCTACCATAATCTCTTCATTTGTTCTCCGCTATTAGTGACTTTGGAGTGACTCTTTGTTGCATGTTCAGGGATGGTTATGTGATCCAATTATGTTATTATTATTGAGAGGACTTGCACTAGTGAAAGTATGAACCCTAGGCCTTGTTTCCTAGCATTGCAATACCATTTACGCTCACTTTTATCATTAGTTACCTTGCTGTTTTTATATTTTCAGATTACAAAAACCTTTATCTACCATCCATATACCACTTGTATCACCATCTCTTCGCCGAACTAGTGCGCCTATACAATTTACCATTGTATTGGGTGTGTTGGGGACACAAGAGACTCTTTGTTATTTGGTTGCAGGGTTGCTCGAGAGAGATCATCTTCATCCTACGCCTCCTACGGATTGATAAACCTTAGGTCATCCACTTGAGGGAAATTTGCTACTGTCCTACAAACCTCTGCACTTGGAGGCCCAACAACGTCTACAAGAAGAAGGTTGTGTAGTAGACATCACTGCACATCTGCGATGTGGAGGGACCGAGGAGGACCGGAAGAGTGGAGACAAGACTCGAAGCAATGGAGAACCAAGTCTTCAAGTGCCAGGAGATGGTGGAGCGTGGACTCGACTCCAATCACATAATGATCGCGGAGTTCACCAGCAACCACGAGCTGGGTGACAAGAACATTGGGGAGGCCATCTTCAAGCTTCACGAGAAAATTGAGCGCCTCCAAGCCCGGATCTACGACCTGCAAAACCAAAACTGTGAGTATGAATATAGATTCAAGAGGATGAGTTTGGCTGCAGATTTGAGGATCCCGGAGACTCGATCATCCTTCTATGATGGTGAGCCTATGCCTTGGAAGATGGACGACAAGCCTACATCATCAACAACTCCATCATCACCACCTCCAAGGAAGGAGACATAAACACATGGGTATGGGCACTCCCCTTGGCAACTGCCAAGCTTGGGGGAGTGCCTGGTATTGTATCACCATCACTTTTATCTTTACTGTTTTTCTTAGTTCGATCCTTTTGGTTATATCTTGATCTAGTAGAATAAAGTTTTAGTATGATCTAGTTTTGAGTTTTGCTTTATGATCCTTCTATGTAATCGAGTCCGTGTGCTATATATAATAAAGATTAGTGTTAAGTCAAGGGCTTGATTATCTTACTATGATCTTGAGGGAATAAAATAAAAGAATAAGAATAAAAAGAAATAAAGGTATCATGTGGATCTTATGGAGAGTAATGACTCCACATATAAAGAGTATGATGAATAAAAGTTGTTGAGAGTTGACAAACATAGTTTTGGTCATCGTTGCAATTAATAGGAAGTAATAAAGAAAGAGAGGTTTCCACATATAAATATACTATCTTGGACATCTTTTATGATTGTGAGCACTCATTAAAATATGACATGCTAAAGAGTTGAGGTTGGACAAGGAAGACAACATAATGGGTTATGTTTTCTTACATCTAAGATAAATTATATTGTCATGGATCATCCAACATGTTGAGCTTGCCTTTCCCTCTCATGCTAGCCAAATTCATTGCACCAAGTAGAGATACTACTTGTGCTTCCAAATATCCTTAAACCTAGTTTTGCCATGAGAGTCCACCATATCTACCTATGGATTGAGTAAGATCCTTCAAGTAAGTTGTCATCGTTGCAAGCAATAAAAATTGCTCTCTGAATATGTATGATTTATTAGTGTGGAGAAAATAAGCTTTATACGATCTTGTGATGTGGAAGATCTTGTGATGTGGAAGAAATAAAAGCAACGGACTGCATAATAAAGGTCCATATCACAAGTGGCAATATAAAGTGACGTTCTTTTGAATTAAGATTTTGTGCATCCAACCATAAAAGCACATCACAACCTCTGCTTCCCTCTGTGAAGGGCCTATCTTGTATTCTTGTCTTATACTTTATACAAGAGTCATGGTGATCTTCACCATTCCTTTTTACATTTTATCCTTTGGCAAGCACAATGTGTTGGAAAGACCTGGATATATATAGCTAATTGGATGTGAGTTTTCATGAACTATTATTGTTGACATTACCCTTGAGGTAAAAGGTTGGGAGGCAAAACTATAAGCCCCTATCTTTCTCTGTGTCTAATTAAAACTTCATAACCATAAATATTGCGTGAGTGTTAGCAATTGTGAAAGACTAAATGATGGTTGAGTATGTGGACTTGCTGAAAAGCTCTTATATTGACTCTTTCATATGTTATGATAAATTGCAATTGCTTCAATGACAGAGATTATAGTTTGTTGGTTCTCAATGAAGTTTGTGATTCATACTTGAAATTGTGATTGAATTGTTACTTTAGCATAAGAGATCATATGACAACATATATATATATATATATATATACATATATATATATATATATATATGTTACTGTTCTAATAATGATCATGATGCCCTCATGTCTGTATTTTATTTTATCGACACATCTATCTCTAAACATGTGGACATATTTTTCGATTTCGGCTTTCGCTTGAGGACAAGCGAGGTCTAAGCTTGGGGGAGTTGATACGTCCATTTTGCATCCTGCTTTTATATCGATATTTATTGCATTACGGGCTGTTATTACACATTATGTCACAATACTTATGCCTATTCTATCTTATTTTACAAGGTTTACATGAAGAGGGGGAATGTCGGCAGCTGGAATTCTGGGCTGGAAAAGGAGCAAATATTATAGACCTATTCTGCACATCTCCAAAAGTCCTGAAACTTCACGGGAGCACGTTTCAGAATATATAAAAAATATTGGGCGAAAGAAGTACCAGAGGGGGGCCACCCACCGTCCACGAGGGTGGGGGCGCGCCCTACCCCCTGGGCACGCCCCCTGCCTCGTGGGCCCCCTGATGGCCCTCTGATGCCCATCTTTTGCTATATGGAGTCTTTCATCGAGGAAAAAATCATAAGCAAGATTTCGGGACGAAACTCTGTCGCCACGAGGCGGAACCAATCTAGGGCTCCGGCGGAGCTGTTCTGCCGGGGAAACTTCCCTCCGGGAGGGGGAAATCATCATCATCGTCATCACCAACGATCCTCTCATCGGGAGGGGGTCAATCTCCATCAACATCTTCACCAGCACCATCTTATCTCAAACCCTACTTCATCTCTTGTATCCAATCTTTGTGTCAAAACCTCAGATTGGTACATGTGGGTTGCTAGTAGTGTTGATTACTCCTTGTAGTTGATGCTAGTTGGTTTACTTGGTGGAAGATCATATGTTCAGATCCATTATGCATATTAATACCCCTCTGATTATGAACATGAATATGATTTGTGAGTAGTTACGTTTGTTCCTGAGGACATGGGAGAAGTCTTGCTATAAGTAGTCATGTGAATTTGGTATTCGTTCGATATTTTGATGAGATGTGTGTTGTCTTTCCTCTAGTGGTGTCATGTGAACGTCGAATACATGACACTTCACCATTGTTTGGGCCTAGGGGAAGGCATTGAGAAGTAATAAGTAGATGATGGGTTGCTAGAGTGGCAGAAGCTTAAACCCTAGTTTATGCGTTGCTTCGTAAGGGGCTGATTTGGATCCATATGTTTCATGCTATGGTTAGGTTTACCTTAACACTTCTATTGTAGTTGTGGATGCTTGCAATAGGGGTTAATAATAAGTGGGATGCTTGTCCAAGGAAGGACAGTACCCAAGCACTGGTCCACCCACATATCAAATTATCAAAGTATCGAACGCGAATCATATGAACGTGATGAAAACTAGTTTGACGATAATTCCCATGTGTCCTCGGGAGCTCTTTCCTTTATATAAGAGTTTGTCCAGGCTTGTACTTTGCTACAAAAAGGATTGGGCCATCTTGCTGCACCTTATTTACTTTTATTACTCGTTACCCGTTACAAATTACCTTATCACAAAACTATCTGTTACACATAATTTCAGTGCTTGTAGAGAATACCTTGCTGAAAACCGCTTATCATTTCCTTCTGCTCCTCGTTGGGTTCGACACCCTTACTTATCGAAAAGGCTACGATAGATCCCCTACACTTGTGGGTTATCAGGACGCTGGCGGCGCCCTCGGTGACCCCGGGCCCTCTGCCGGGGGGAAGGGCTCGCCAGCGCCTCCCCCGACAGAGGACCTACCTCTGTGCGATGCCTTGCTCCGCGCGGAGCGAGGGGGCCCCTTGTTTGGGCCCCGCCCATGCAGCCCCCAGGGCGCCGGTCCTGCTGGGAGCGGGGGCATCGTGTCGGGGTCTTTGACCGCTGCCGTGGCCTGGTTCACCTGCGGTCCATGGTTAGCGTAAGCATGTCCCTAGGATATCGGCCCTACCCTGTGATTGTTGTCATCGAAGGGTTTGGCAAAGCTCCCGGTAGCTCATGGAAAGCCCCGACTTCTAGCAAATCTCCTGCCCAGCCTGGCTCGGGGAACGAGCTGGGGTCTTCCTCGGGCGTGTACTCCAGGTCCATCATGTAGGGTACGTAGGCATCCGGGGCGGCTGCACCGGAGCCTTCGCCTGGGTGCCCCACACCTTGGACTTCCGGGACCTGCTCCTGGCCCTCGTGGCCGCGGGGCGACACCCCAATGTGGCCCCACAGGGGACTGCTAGAGCTTGCCCCGGCCGCAGGCCTTGCAGTTGCGGCGGGATGGACTGCGCCGAGGGCCGTGTTGTTGCGATCGAATCCTTCAAGTGCTCCGCGGGGCGCGCAAGCACGTTGGGGCCTGGCACGCGCCTCTGCCACCACCTGAGGGTGGACAGGGAGCATAAAGGCGTCGCACCCCTGCAGGCGGCGTCAAGCAGTTCGGCGACCTGCTCCAGCAGGGCATCGCGACCGCCCTCCACCAACCTGCAGCGCAGTAGCTCCCGCGCCATGACGATCGCGGACCGCATGTTCACCTGCTCCTGATGAGTGTGTGCCGTCGTCGCCGCGGCGTAGCCCGAAGACCGCATGGTGGCATGCGTACACCGAGGGGCGAGGGCGGGCGGCGTCGTCCTGCGCCGCCCGCGTCCGACGGAGTTGGGCGGTGTACGAGCCACCTGGAGCGTGGAGTGGAGGTCTTCCTGGGCGGATGACATCGCCCGGTCGATCCAAGCGGCCCAGTGCTCGGCATGAGCTCTCTAATCGTCGGCCATCAGGGTTGTCGGCCGCTTCGAAGGAAAAAGGCCCCGAGGCACCCCCTATCTGCGTGCCAAATATCAGATTCATGGTTCCGCAGACCCTTGAGAGGTTCAAACAATGGGGTGCGTATGATGAACTCCCTCTTCCCAACCTACCGGACCAATGATTGCACAGCCTAGCTCGACGAACCCAAGGGACAAGAGACATAGCAGTTTATCCTGGTTCGGGCCACCTTGCGTTGTAATACCCTACTCCAGCTTTGTGGTGGATTGCCTCGAGGGGCTGAGGATGAACTAGTATAGTAGATGAATAGCCTCAGGAGGAGAGGTCCTCTTGAGCTTGATGAGCTAGTGGGTGTGAGGATGGTTTGAACGATCCCCCTCTATGGTGGTGGATAGGTCCTATTTATAGTGGCCTTGGTCCTCTTCCCAAATGTAGGCAGGAAGCGATCCCACGAAGGCAAAATTCAAAGGGGGAGAACTAGTACAAGTTATCCTGACAAAAGTAGTCTTCACGTGCAAAGGCTCTAGTGGTGACTCTGCAGTGGGCTCCGCATTGACCTCTGTCCTATCGTCCTGGCGGTCTTGGTCTCGTTGCACCAATATGGAAACCTTTGCTTGATTCGTCAGGACACCGCGCCTATGCTTGCCTCCTTAGCACCAAAGGGAAAACTGGTACACTAAGCCCATTGGCGCCCGCCTAGCCTTGGTCGTCATGGCTCATGTCACGTGAACCTCGCGAGGTGCACCTTGCATTGATATCTCCGCTCCTCGGGAGCCAGCCTAGTGAGGCCGCCCCCCAGGGAGGTCTTGATATCGTCCGCCTCACAAGGCTTGGCCCCTCTCGAGGGTCTTGAGTTGTTGTTTCTGAAGCTGGGCCATACCGGGCCGTCGATGGAGCCACGCCGTGGGCTGCAGCCACGCAAGTCTGGGTACCCCCATTCCCAGGACGCCGACATTCGGCTCACCCATCCACCTCGAAGGCTCTGCCGCCCGCAGCCTCCAACGCTGCGGGGGATGCAGACGCACACGAGGATGCGGACGCTGCTGGGGAAGTGGTCGGACCAGGCGGTACCGTCACCACTTCCCCCGCAGCCGACACAGGAGCAGGAGGCACCGGAGGAGAGCGGCATCAACACCCCGACGGCCATGCTCCCCAAGGTATGGGTTAAGGGGTCACTCCATCTGCGCCCCTTTCCCCCATCGACGGGTGATGTCGCTTGAAGCTATGTCGGTATTTCCTCAAAGAGGAAGGGATGATGCAGCACAGCGGCGGTAGGTATTTCCCTAAGATATGAAACCAAGGTTATCGAACCAGTAGGAGAACCAAGTGTCAGTGTCAAAATCGGCAGATCCCGGGTAGGGGGTCCCGAACTATGCGTCTAAGGATTGATGGTAACATGAGACAAGGGACACGATGTTTTACCCAGGTTCGGGCCATCTCGATGGAGGTAATACCCTACGTCTTGCTTGATTGACTTTGATGAGTATATGGGTTACAAGAGTTGATCTACCACGGGATCGTAATGGCTAAACCCTAATTGTCTAGCCTGTATGATTATGATTGCTTCTATGGACTAAACCCTCTAGTTTATATAGACACCGGAGGGGGTAGGGTTGTACAAAGTCGGTTTACAGAGAAAGGAATATTCATATCCGCACGCTAAGCTTGGCTTACACGCCAAGGAGAGTCCCATCCGGACACGGGAGAAAATCTTCTGTCTTGTATCTTTACGGCCCATTAGTCCGGCCCATGTCATATAGCCCGGACGCCCAAGGACCCCTTAATCCAGGACTCCGTCAGTAGTCCCCGAACTAGGCTTCAATGACGGTGTGTCCGGCGCATAGGTTGTCTTCGGCATTGCAAGGCGGGTTCCTCCTTCAAATACTTCAAAGCATCTGACCCGAAGAGTTATATTCGGTTGTTCATTTAATGTCATACCCTTTGGCTCTCGCGCCTCCGTCCCTTCTGCTTCCAAGTGTCGAACGAATACAAAAGGTCAGAGTATTGTTTGCACATAACACCCTGTCCATAAAAAATACGTCTATATAAAGGGATTGGATCTCAGATGCCATTCCACACCAGGCAGAAAATCCTTAGAGCTCACTAGGAGAAACCACTCAAACATGGCTAGCGCTCCCAATTCTTCCTCCCGCCCTCATGGCTCCAAAAAAGGCGATTGGGAGAGATGCTCAGTATCCCATGCACAGGTGACCAAGCTCCAGGCGCAAGGCTACATCCCCCCTACGGATCTAATCCTAGTGCGGGCGGGATTAACTTCTTTTACAGGCGAAGCCTTGGCGGAAAAGTTCCTGAATCCTTCAAAAGGGGAGCGAGTGTGCTTCGTTTCCTTTCTCTTGAGAGGTGTTGGATTTCCAATCCATCCTTTCCTCTGAGGTCTCCTGGAGTACTATGGCCTCCAACTGCACAATCTTACACTAGGCTCCATTTTGCACATCGCGGGCTTCGTCGCTCTTTGCGAGCTGTTCCTAGGCTGCGAGGCCCATTTTGAGTTATGGAGAAAACTATTCTTCCTCATCCCCCGCTCCCAAAAGGGATCCATATTCGAGGTGGGCGGCGCCAAGATATGGCGCATAGCCAGAACCGGATACCTATCCGACACGCTGAAGAGGGCATCCGAGGAGTGGCCCTCGGAGTGGTTTTATATTGAAGACGTCGCCCTCCCTGACCTAGTCCGAATGGACCTTCCTGAATTTTCCAGGGTTCCATTAAAGAAACGCCATAGCTGGTGCCCTCGGAGCCTGAAGGAGGAAGATAGCGCGGAAGTCAAGATGTTAATGGACAAGATAAAAATACTTGCCCAATTCGGACTATCCATGATCGAGGTCATGGCAATTTCCATAACACGGGGCGTCCAACCACTCCAATCCAGAGGACTCCCCATGTGGAACTACAACGGGGAGGATGATACATCTCGCTACGGGCGTAAGGGTCCGGATGACTTTGCCACCCTAGCCGCCATGCTGGCGGATCTTTATAAAGGGGAGAAAGAAGAATTCACTCGCCTTAAGTGTCGGGACGGATTCTCCATGTACAACCCCCATAGTTGAGTAAGCTTTCGATCCAGAATCTTATTCAATCCTTGTTTTAAGCCACAACTAATTGAACTCAAACCGACCATCTTTAACAGGAATGGCGGAAGGCTACCGCGGGGATCTATAGCCCCGCTCCGCACCCGGAGAATCATATTCGGGACCTGGATCCCGGACTTGAGGAGGATCCGGATATATTTGTAGAGCTTAAGGAGGGGGTCTTCTATCAGGCGAGCTACGATGGCACAGAGGTGGCCATTGTAGCTGATTACCCCGGTCTCCTGCCATCTTCCCATGTAAGTGCCCAGGGAGCATCTCCTCCAAAAGAGCTTCCTCATTATGCCTCACCCAATGCACTATCCCGTGCTCCGAAGGGGAGGCGCTCGGCGTGCCATGCTGCACCGGAGGCATCTCATAAGACAGCGGCGCCTGCTCGGGCGGGTCTTCGAAGAGGATGGCAGATGACAATACGGCCGCGCCTTCATCAAAGAGGTATGGACTCGAATACGCCCCCCTGGCAGTCACATCGAACTGTGACATTGTCTGCTACGTTTTATCAGGAAGAGTGTTCGCCGGACTATGTCCGGGGATCCTACCGGTTGCGCCTCCACCAATCAGGTTCCAGACCCTGCCTCTAGGGCGGGGGCTGATATGGGAGTGACGCCGGATTGCCCTCCTTCAGAGGATTCGGATGATGTGTCTGTCACGAACTCTGAAGTAGAGAGTGCCATGAATCATCGGCGACGGAGGGCCACTCTTCACGACCCCAGCTTTACTGAAGAGGCGTTCAATGCCTTCAGCTTGGCTGATGCATACATCCGAGCTGCTCGGGATGGGCTTGCTAGAGCCACTGACCAGTATTTGAAAGATATGCGAGTAAGTATCCATTGTATAAATCTGGTAACCATATACCAGTAGCCCCCGAGACTTGAAGCAGTTGAAATGACTGATTTAAGGATCATTTTATAAACAGACACTCACGAAGAAGAACAACATGCTATCTCAGGAGCTGGAACAGTGTCGGACCCAGCTAACTACTGTTACCGCCGAACTAGGAAGTCCAAGGAAGCACTGAAGGGTAAGGTTCCCTTCTATCCGGAAAATGTAATCATGTGCCAGTCGTGTTTATATGAAGAAATATTGCTACATTATACGATGGCAGGCTCGTTGCTTGAGATGGAAGAGAAACTAAAGGTTGTACAAGTGGAGAAGGAACATGTCGAAAGGCAAGAGGCCGCTGGTCAACGTGTACTGACACGGACCAGGGACGAAAAGAACAAGCTGCAGGATGACAATACCCAGCTCGGCGAAGAGATGAAGGATGTGTGGTCCTACTAGCGGACGATGTAAGGAGAACAAAAAGCTGTGAGGTGGCATATTCAGTATGCCTTTCAACTTTATTGTCGTACAGTTCGCTGGGGCGAATTCTGATAAGTTTATTCCTGTAGGTATTTTGACTGGGCGGCCCGAAGAAGAGGCATCCAGCTTCCAAGGCGATCTGTTACAAGAGTTGTCCAAAGTGTATGAGCAAGCTCGGAAAGTGATGCAGAACGTTTCCAAGGTTTTATGGCCATCCGCATCCCCTCCAGAAAGTATGGAGGAGCTTGTGAAGCTGTTCAAGGGAGCTCGGCGTCGCTTCCAATTATGGAAGATATCTTCTTACCGGGAAGGCGCACGAGAGGCCTGGGCCATGGTGAAAACACGATATACCGGACTTGATCCGAATCATATGGACCAGGTCGGACCTCGGGGGTCAGATGGACAAGAGATTCCGGTGAGCTTGGTATATGACCAAGTAAAGATAGCCACGAAGTTTTCACAATAGGACTGTAAGATAGACAACCTGTTAGACGGTATAGAGGAAGAAGTTTTTGAGTCCAAGTGACTATGTACTTCAATTGACAATTTTGTCCCCTAGCCGAATTGTAAAACGATTGTCATGGCAGATTTTTTTGCTTCGACCACTGGACCCGAAGGTGCAGAGTGTTTTTGAATACCGGACCGGCAATAAATACTGGGGCATGCGTGGAAACTAGGCATAGGGGTCATAATTTCTTGAACAGACAAGTTGTATTCGGCTAGCTATCTTATATTACTTATTGATTGTAAGAAACGTCTTCCAAAGAGAATAGTTCCATTAAGGGTTCCTTTCCCTGGTTGAACATGCGTTAGTAAGCATGCCCGAACTGTGATTCGAAAAATCACAGTATACATAATATCTGGAGGTTCATAGTGTAATGAGGGTAAGATGTCTTTAGTCCGCCGACCGATTATTCCCTTAAGAACGCTAACTTTCGGCTTCACCCAGTCTAAGGTACAAGTCCAGATGACCCTGGCCGAACTAACGGGAACGTAGGGCATAAGCACAGGAGCCAGGCAACCCAACTTGCCAAGAACTTAAGTCATAAAGGTGCATATCATGGCGAAGAAAAGGTATATATGAGAAAAGGTCATATATGTGGCGAGCTTGATGCTTGGAAAAATGATAATAAGCTTCTGTAAAAGAAGCCCCCAGGTGTTATGGGCGTGTACATTTAAGGATGTGTACCTCATTAATGTGTGATCTAGCTGCACAAGAGCTATAAAGCTAAAGAAAAACAAGTAAAGAGAGAGAAAATGGAAAGAGCAGAAAAACAAAAACAAACAATGAGTCCGACTCTAGGCGTAGAATCTTCGTAGTCTAGCGGCATTCCACGGGTTCGGCTCTAAGCGATTGTCTGATGCGTCACGCAGGCGGTAGGCACGTCCAGTGAGAACTTCATATGTAATGAAGGGACCTTCCCACTTGGGCTTGAGTTTGTCCTTTTTCTTTTCTAGCAAGCGTAGAACGAGTTCACCAACATTGTAGATCTTGGCCCGCACTTCCCTGCTTTGGTATCTGTGAGCTTGTTGTTGATAGAATGCGGAACGGGCTTTTGCAACATCATGCTCCTCCTCCGGGGCACCTAGATTGTCCTATCGATCTAGCTCAGCTTCTCTCTCTTCGTACATGCGCACTCGAGGTGAATCATGAATAATGTCGCGGGGCAAAACGGCCTCTGCGCCGTACACCATGAAAAAAGGTGTGTAACTGGTAGTGCGGTTGGGCGTGGTCCGCGGCCCCCAGAGTACGGAGTCGAGCTCCTCAACCCAGTGTTTGTCTGACTCTCTTAAAGATCGTACTAGTCTAGACTTAATGCCGCTCATGATAAGACCATTAGCTCGTTCGACTTGACCGTTTGTTTGGGGGTGATAGACGAAGGCATAATCGAGCTTGATGCCCAGGTTAGCACACCATTTTTCACTTCATCGGCTATAAAATTGGAGCTGTTATCGGTGATGATACTGTGTGGGACACCATAACGGTGTATGACGCCACATATAAAGTCTATCACTAGTCCGACTTCGGCCGTTTTAACTAGCTTGGCCTCTATCCACTTAGTGAATTTATCTACCATGACCAGCAGATATTTTTTCTTATGGCTTCCCCCTTTGAGGGGTCCGACCATATCAAGCCCCTAGACCGCGAAATGCCAAGTAATGGGGATTGTCTGTAAGGCGGTAGGTGGCATATGGCTTTGATTAGCGAAAAGCTGGCATCCCACACAACGTTGGGCAAGGTCCTGTGCATCTGCTCGGGTCGTCAGCCAGAATAAACCGGTACGGAAGGCCTTGCTTACAAGAGCCCGGGCTGCGGCGTGGTGACCGCCAAGGCCAGCATGGATTTTGGCCAGGAGTTTCCGTCCTTCTTTGGAGATACATCTTTGAAGTATTTTGGTAGCACTCTTCTTGTAGAGCTCTCCTTCATGAACCTTGTAGGCTTTCGAGCTTCGAACGATGCATTGAGCCTCATTCTGGTCCTCATGGAGCTGTCGCCTATTAAGGTAGGCCAAGAAGGGTTCGGTCCATGGGGCAATTACTGCCATTATTAGGTGGGTCGATGGTGTTGTTTCGGTGGCTGAGCCCCTGATGATATCAGAATTGTGTTCGGATTCTTGGGGTATAGCTAGATCTGGACTAGGGTTGCCGCTCTCATATCCTGCCACACCACGGATGGCTTGAAGAGCCTTTCCAAAAAGATGTTAGGCAGGACGGGGTCATGCTTGGCGCCCATGTGAGCAAGGACATCCGCTGCTTGATTACTCTCTCGAGCCACATGATGAAACTCGAGTCCCTCGAACTGAGCTGATATTTTGAGTACGGCGTTATGATAGGCCGCCATCTCCAGATCTTTAGCGTCAAAGTCTCCATTTATTTGAGATATTGCGAGGTTTGAATCCCCGCGCACCTCCAGGCATTGTATGCCCATAGAGACAGCCATCCGAAGACCGTGCAATAAGGCCTCGTATTCGGGTGTGTTATTGGAGTCTATGTATGATATTTGGAGTACATACTGGACTGTGTCTCCTGTGGGGGACGTTAAGACAATGCCCGCTCCTAAACCAGCAGCATTTTAGAGCCATCGAAGTGCATGACCCAGTTGGAATATGTACCGTACTCTTTAGGGAGTTCGGCTTCTGTCCATTCAGCAACGAAGTCAGCCAATACTTGGGATTTAATGGCTCGGCGTGGTTTGTATGTGATATCAAATGGCAAGAGCTCAATGGCCCACTTGGAAATCCGGCCTGTAGCGTCGCGGTTGTTTATTATGTCATCGAGTGGTACTTCGGAAGCCACCGTGATCGAGCACTCTTAGAAGTAGTGTCGTAGCTTCCGGGATGCCATGAAGACCGCATATGCTATCTTTTGGTAATGAGGGTATCGGGATTTGCATGGTGTGAGGATGGTGGATACATAGTATACCGGTTTCTAAAGTGGGAATTTATGTCTGTCCTCCTCTCGTTCGACGACGAGCACCGCACTCACCACCTGGTGTGTTGCAGAGATGTATAATAACATGATTCGCCGACGTTCGGCGCGGCCAGGATTGGGTTGCTCGCTAAAAGAGCTTTTATTTCTTCCAGTCCGGCTGTTGCCGCGTCCGTCCACTCGAAGTGGTCGGTGCGTCGGAGTAGGCGGTATAGTGGCAATGCTTTTTCTCCTAATATGGAGATAAAGCGGCTTAAAGCTGCCATGCATCCAGCTAGTTTTTGGACTTGTTTAAGGTCTGTTGGTGTAGCCAATTGTGACAAAGCTCGGATTTTGGTTGGGTTTGCCTCAATTCCTCTATTGGAAACAATGAAGCCCAGCAGCTTTTCGGCGGGAACGCCGAAGACGCACTTTTCCGGATTGAGCCTGATGTCATATGCACGAAGGTTGTCGAATGTGAGATGCAGGTCATCTACTAGTGACTCGACGTGCTTAGTTTTGATGATGACGGCATCCACATATGCTTCAAACATTTTGCTTATTTGTTTCTCCAGGCATGTTTGAATCATGCGTTGGTAGGTGGCGCTGACATTTTTCAGCCCGAAGGGCATAATGTTGAAGCAGACAGGCCCGTATGGGGTAATGAACGTTGTTGCGGCTTGATCAGATTCCTTCATTTTGATTTGATGATATACATAGTATGTGTTGAGGAAACACAGTGAGTCGTGTCCTGCAGTAGCGTCAATGATCTGATCGATGCGGGGAAGGGGGGAGGGATCCTTAGGGCAAGCCTTGTTGAGGTCTTTGAAATCGACGCACAGGCGCCAGGATTTATCCTTCTTTGGTACCATCACCAGGTTTGCTAGCCAGTCCGGATGTTTTATTTCTCTGATGAACCTGGCCTCAATTAACTTGGCTAGTTCCTCCCCCATAGCTTGTCATTTGGGTTCGGAAAAGCGTCGCAGTGCTTGCTTGACCGGCTTGTATCCCTTCAATATATTGAGGTTGTGTTCGGCCAACCTGCGTGGGATTCCTGGCATGTCAGAAGGATGCCAGGCGAATATGTCCCAGTTCTCGCGCAGCAACACGCGTAATGCGGCATCGACTGTAGGGTCCAGTTGTGCCCCGATGGAGGCTATCTTCTTGGGGTCCGTCAGGTGAACTTGAAATTTGACTATTTCGTCTGCTGGTTTGAAGGAGGTGGATTTGGGGCGCTTATCAAGGATTACGTCGTCCCTATCCACCGTGGAGCATAGTGTGGTCAATTCTTCGGCCGCAAGGGCCTCGGATAGTGCCTCGAGGGCTAGAGATGCGGTTTTGTTTTCAGCGCGGAGTGCTATGTCCGGATCACAGGCGAGAGTGATAATACCGTTGGGCCCGGGCATCTTGAACTTCATATACACGTAATGAGGTATGGCTTGAAAGCGTGTGAATGTGTCCCGCCCTAACAGGGCGTGATATCCACTGTTGAAAGGGGCCACTTGGAAGGTTAACTCTTCGGACCGATAGTTCTCCGGCGTGCCGAATACCACGTCGAGCTTATTTTTTTCCCGTGCATCTTGCTTCCTGACTAGGAATGATTCCTCGAAAGGTCGTATCACTTTGCTTGATGCGGCTTCTATCTATTTGCATTTTGCTGAGTGTGTCCTCGTAAATGAGGTTCAATCCATTGCCTCCGTCCATGAGCACTTTAGTGAGTCGAAAGCCATCCACAATTGGGTTGAGGACCAAGGCGGCCAGTGCCTGGACTGAACGGAATTTTGGTTCGTCATTGGCATTAAAGGTTATTTCCGTGTCGCTCCAGGGATTTATTGCTGCGACTTGGCAGACTTCGGCGAGGTCACGGAGTGTTCTCTTACGATGATTGTTTGAAGTGAAAGTCTCGAAGACCGTCAGTACTCTGAGGTCGTCGTCTTCCTGAAAGTGTGGCTCTGAGGTATTTTTGGTGAGGATATCCTTGCCGCTCTTGGCTACTTGTCGGAGTATCCAACATGCTCTAAGGCTGTGGGTTGGTTCGATATCCGGTGTCATGTGTATTTTACATGGCATATCAAGCCATCCTTCAAGAACGGTGCCACGTCACATAATGGGTTTAATTTTCTTGCCTACGGGGTCGGGTGCTCCACGAGGGTGCATCCATTTTGTCTGCCAGGGAGGTGGTGTGAAGGCCGGTGGTTCCCAGCGAGCTGTCTGAGTTTTCCAGACGCTTTCCATTGCGCAGTACTTCTATACTATGGTTGCCAAGTCAGCGAAGTGCAGTATGTGATGGCGGTTGAGGGTGTTGAGGATTCCTTTGTCTGTGCAATTATTGCGGAATGCTGAAATCGCATCCTCATCGCGGCAATCTTTAACCTTGTCCTTGACAAGGAGGAATCTAGCCCAGAAGTGATGGACTGTTTCCTGAGGCTGCTGCTATACATACATCAAGTCGCATATATCTGGGGGACCGGAATTTCTTGGCGAATATTGCTTGTGGTGGGTGGGTGGTGTAAAATCTGAACCCTGACCCAATGTGGAGTCTGGGGTTTGAAGAACTTCCGAGTTTATCAGTTCAGGATCCGGGGTGTCCAATGATTCCTTTGGCTCAACGTCTGATTCTAAGTTCGGAGGACCGGTGAAAGGATCGATAAGGTTGACTAGAGGGGGGGTGAATAGGCAACTAACAATTTTTAGCTTTTCTTTACCAAATTAAACTTTGCATCAAAGTAGGTTGTCTATAAGTGCAACTAGGTGAGCAAACTATATGATGCAACAACAACAAGCACACAAGCAAGCAAGGGAAGTAACACTAATAAGCTTGCACAAGTAAAGGTACGAGATAACCAAGGGTGGAGCCGGTGAAGATGAGGATGTGTTACCGAAGTTCCTTCCTTTTGAAGGGAAGTACGTCTCCGTTGGAGCGGTGTGGAGGCACAATGCTCCCCAATAAGCCACTAGGGCCACCGTATTCTCCTCATGCCCTCACACAATGCGAGATGCCGTGGTTCCACTATTGGTGCCCTTGGAGGTGGCGACCGGACCTTTAGAAACAAGGTTGGGGCAATCTCCACAACTTAATCGGAGGCTCCCAACAACACCACGAAGCTTCACCACAATGGACTATGGCTCTGTGGTGACCTCAACCGTCTAGGGTGCTCAAACACCCAAGAGTAACAAGATCCGCTAGGGATTGGTGGTGGAATCAAATTTCTCTTGGTGGAAGTGTAGATCGGGGCCTTCTCAACCACTCCCGAGCAAATCAACAAGTATGATTGGCTAGGGAGAGAGATCGGGCGAAAATGGAGCTTGGAGCATTAATGGAGCTTATGGGGGAAGAGGTAAGTCAACGAGGAAGAAGGGGACCCCCTTCTATACTAAAGGACCCCATCCAACCGTTACCCCCAAAACAGCCCCACAGAGGGCGGTACTACCGCAGGGGGCAGTGGTACTACCGCTGGACCCAGCGGTACTACCGCTCCCCCTTGCAGTACTACTACCCAGCCTGGGAGGGCTTGAAGATAGAGGAGGGACCATGCCCAGCGCGGTACTGCCGCGGTGGTAGGGTGGTACTACCGCTCTCGAGTGGTACTACCGCACATACTACTACTGCAAGTGTCGCTCAACCCGACATGAGATGCGCCCCCCTCGAGTCAAGGCGGTAGTGGCCCGGTACCGCAGCGGTACTGCCGCTGAGGACCCTCAAGTGGTACTACCGCTGGGCACCGTACTACCGCTGGGGCCAAAGACTGCCCATCCAGCAGGGAGTCAAACCTCCAACGACGCGGGAAGGACCAGAGGGTGTGAAACGGAAGTGTACATTATGATTCCACCCTAGGCATACCAAAGCGGACCCCCTCTTGATAGTACGGTGACTCCTACGAAACTAGTCCACCAAATAAGAAATGAAAGAGCTACACTGTCTTAAAAAACACTCCGAGGGGGAAGAAATCGTCTCGTGCCAAAGGATGAATCTCTGAAATGCTCAAAGCACACGGTTAGTCCGCAAACATGTTGTCATCAATCACCAAAACTATATCAAGAGAGATATGCCTTAACAATCTCCCCCTTTTTGGTGGATTGATGACAAACATGGATTTGCACAGGGATGAGACATGAAAGTAAAGATACTTAGAACAACAAAATATAGACGGGCTCCCCCAGAATGTGTGCACCTAGTTAGTAGTGCCTTTGGAATGCAAGACACACACATTAGGATCAACACTCCCCCTATATTTTATAGTCCAGCAATTCTAAGCATAGGATACAAGAGAGCAGGGTATAAAACAGGATAAGCATGCAACTCATAAGATACCACAGTACTAGATATACATAGATAATAAAGGTAAAGATAAGGTAGCATATGTCTCACACCATATGTCTAGAACTTAGGTCTCACTGGCACCAAACCGAACCAAGAAAAACGACGAGAAAACACAAGACACCACAAACCACAAAGACACACTCGCAACACGGCAACAACACAAATCCCTAAACTATCTCCCCCTTTGGCAGCGAGACACCAAAAGGGAAAAGAGCGTTGCTATGGCTCCAGGTGATAGAAAGCTGAGGATCTCGAACATCACATCTTAGAGGGATCGACTGCACTGCCGTCGTCGGTCGGAAACTACTATGTGTCTGAATCGGTCCACTGGTAATGCTGCTGAACCCACTCCTCCTCATCAGTGATCCTCTCCTCAGATCCGCTGTTAACAGTGGCACCCAACTGGCGCATGAGGTCCTTGTGACGTCTACGAGCCTTCTTCTCAGAGACATGAGACATGTACTGGCCATGAGACTCCATGTAGAAAAGTTTCTTCATCTTGCGCTTAATCCTGTTAGCCCATGAGGGCTCCACACCGGAGGGCTCAAAGTCCTCATCCTTGTCGGCCTCAGCCTCGTCCTCGGACTCCATGTCAGCCTCAGAAGGTGGAACATCAGATCGAGGGGCCTGGATGCCCCAGTTGTCCTTCTTCCTCAGACGCTTGATATCATGAGAAATCAACTCTCCAGTTTCCAGCGCAACCCTGGGATAGTGATGTGCCCAGGCCTTCTCAATGAGCAGCATGATGAAAGGACCATAGATCGGGCACTTGCGCTCAGAAATGGCAGACAGAAGTTCAGACCACATAACATGAGAAATGTCCAGGGACTCTCCAGTGGTTTCTTCCTTCTCATGCTGGCAGAAGAGAAGCATGTCCACAAGATAGGAGTGGACCATATCCAGATTCCCAATGCGCGGGAAAAGAGTCTCGCGGAAGACACGGTGAAGGATGTCCAGATAGGTAGACAGCTCATAGGTTACCTTCTTTGTCTTGGGGTTAACCTTCAGAGAACAATAGGGCCAGAGTGCTTGCTTGTGAGTGGAGGTGACATTGCGGTGCGGACGGAAGCCGACTGGATTCTCAAGCCCGTGATCTTCCACCCCAAGTAACTCCATGAAGGCCTTCCACGTGACAGTGAGCAACTTGCCATTTGTCATCCAAGTCAGAATCCTTTCTGCATCAGTTCCAAGATGGACAGTGGCATAGAATTGGCATATGATATCGGCATCAAAGTCCTTGTTGAACTGCATGATTCTGAGAATGTTCAACTGAGTGCACATCTGAAGGGCTTCGCCAAAGTACTCAGGGTCCTTTTCCATAGGATCGGTGTCGATGGAACGGACATCAACAAAGTGATTCTTCTTAGCCTTGATCACATCGAAGAAGATGGTGATACGTCCATTTTGCATCATGCTTTTATATCAATATTTATTGCATTATGGGCTGTTATTACATTATGTCACAATACTTATGCCTATTCTCTCTTATTTTACAAGGTTTACATAAAGAGGGAGAATGCCGGCAGCTGGGATTCTGGGCTGGAAAAGGAGCAAATATTAGAGACCTATTCTGCGCAGCACCAAAAGTCCTGAAACTTCACGGAAGACGTTTTCAGAATATATAAAAAATATCAAGCGCAAGAAGTTCACTAGGGGGGCCACACCCTGCCCACGAGGGTGGGGGGCGCGCCCTACCCCCTGGGCGCGCCCCCTACCTCGTGGGCCCCCTGGTGGCCCTCCGATGTCCATCTTCTGCTATATGAAGTATTTCGATGAGGAAAAAATCATAAGCCATCTTCTCGGACGAAACTTCGCCGCCACGAGGCAGAACCTTGGCGGAATCAATCTAGGGCTCTGGCGGAGCTATTCTGCCGGGAAACTTCCCTCCGGGGGGGGGGGGAATCAATGCCATCGTCATCACCAACGCTCCTCTCACCGGGAGAGGGCAATCTCCATCAACATCTCCACCAGCACCATCTCGTCTCAAAACCCTAGTTCATCTCTTGTATCCAATTCTTGTCTCCAAGTCCGGGATTAGTACTAGCACTACAAAAAAATACACTTTCGTGATGATACGTGTTTGTCACAGTAGGTCGCGTTTTTTGTCATGCATGTACATCCATGACGATTTTATGTCAGAATCAAGATAGTCATACCTGTGCTGTCGTAGAAGTGTTCCATGACATTACCAAAATTATCATCATGGAAGTGTCCACTTCCATGACGATAAATCACGCGTCACAGAAGTGCTTTCGTCAAGGGTGACCGACACATGGCATCCACCGTAACGGAACGCCGTTAAGCTATCGGGTCGGGTTTTGGATCTGATAACCCGTTAACAGACCAACCAATGGGGATTTTCCATGTGTAAAATCATCATTGGCTGGAGGAAACACGTGTCGGCTCACCGTTCAGACAGATGTCATCCGCTCATTGGACCGAAGGCGCCTATGATACGACGACACGTGGCACGGCCCAACAGAGGCCCATTCCTGTGAAAAGGCCGGCCTATTTGACTTGGTCAAAAGGTGGCGGGCCGGCCCACGGAAAGCCTGTTAACAGCCTATTTGCATATAGCCCATTTACAGCCCGCTAACCCAGGGCCCATTACGCCCTATCCGAATTAGGCCCAGTAGCGTCATCTGGGCCGTTCAATATGATTCAGCCTGTTTTAACTTCCGGCCCATGTGTGGCCCATGACTTCTTTCAGCCCATATGAGGACCTTTGTAACTCTTGGCCCATTAACGGCCCGTGGTGAAACTGGCCCGTAATGAACAATGTATCACTTTATACCCATTAACGGCCTGTTATTCCATTGGACCGTTTCCAGCCCAAGTTATCTTTCGGCCTTCTCAGGGCCCATTGATTCTTGGGCTCATTTGCAGCATTCGGTTACATACGGCTCGTTACTGTCATTTTGTGCTTGTGGGCCAAATTCAGCCCGTCGTTACAGTCGGCCCATTTGCGGACCGTTAATACATTGGGTCGTTTTCATGTAAAAAAACCCGTTGGGCTGTTTTCATAGAGTTATCAAATACGGCCTATTAACGGCCCGTTATGGTCCACGAATAGTACGGCCCGTGATTGGCGAAATGATGATACGCCCTGTAGAAGGCCCATGGATCCTATGGCCCGTATGAGGCCCATGATAGTACGGCCCGTAGAAGGCCCATGGATCGTACGGCCCGTAGAAGGCCCATGGACCCTACGGACCGTAGAAGGCCCATGGACCCTAAGGCCCGTATAGAAGGCCGATGGATCCTACGGCCGGACGAGGGCCCATGGATTATACGGCCTACAGGAGGCCCATGGTTACAACAGTCCGTGTGTTGCCATGATTATTTTGGCCTAGTTACCAAAAATAGGCTATTGTGGCCACTAGAAAAAAAATAAAAAAAGAACTATAGTGACTACAAGCAAATAAATAAACAAGACAATAAGGAAATAAATAAGCAAGCAATTAACACTAGCCTATTACCGCTATTACACATATTACATCCACTGGGCATCAAAGTTCGCCACCAGTGCAAATATAGGGAACAAAGCAGCACATTACATACATTGGCTGTCAAAATTGGCCACTAGTGCAAATAAACGCGGCAGCAAAAGAAGAGCATAACTGAAACAACTTCAGAAGAGCTCAAGAAACGTTATCCTGGGTATCCACCATGTTGGCAATAAGCTTAGCAAGCTGATTAGCTTTGTCCTGTTTGGCGCTAAAATCCTCCAACGCTTGATGTTGCACCAGAAAGTATGCATCTGAATGCTCCAGGGACTTCCGTAGTCCTTCCGCTTCTTGTCGTAGCACAGCTGATCGATGTCTTTCAGCTTGTAGTTGAGACTCGAGAAACCGAACTGATTCAGACAGTGAGTCTGAATAGCTTGTGCAATCGGTAGTGGCCAGTAACTCGAACACTAGACCAAGACAGGACTTTGAGGTTGTCTCGCTGTCTTCAAGATAGTCTTCCTTAGTTGTTTTATCAGCTTTGTTGGAGACCAACAAGGATGTGTCACTATCCCGAACCTTATCTGCATTACTTCCTTTACCATTGCTTAATAAGGCACTCTTCCCCAATATTCTATCAGGATTCTAAAAGAAGAAACAAGCAGACACATAACAAGTTTAGCATGTACTAGTATATGAAACTCATTTCGGTGAACCAGTTCATTAGTAAGGTGGACAGGATTAAACTACCAAGTCTTCTATTGCCAAGTACTAGTACATAATAAAAGCATCAAACAAACATATATCTATGTCATATGGTCACTGCATTGTCTTGCCAAATCAAAATAGTGACATGGTTCAAATCATATCAGTTCAAGACAAAGCAGCAGTGAAAGAATACAAAGCGTGGGAAACTACATGGCACAACAAGATTTCAGATGGGTACCACGGGTCTACATGTACAACAACACTATTGGCTCTGTTGTGACGCTAGTAATGTGCATGATATGAAAGTCAACTGTATCTTGAAATTGAAATCAACAGAGCTATTGATAAGAGCAAACCTGTTAAAGAAACATGCGTGAACATACCTGCTGTGCCATTGGAGTTTCGATTGGATCCTTCAATTTAAAAATAAGTTTGTATGAGTAAATATAGTGATACAAGAGCAAAGCAATCATAGTTAAAAAAAGGCGCGCCTAAGCGAGCGCTTAAGCGCGCCTAGGCTCTAGGCGTTGGCAAAACGCATTGCGCATAACTACGCATAATCTGTGCATACTGCGCATAAGCATGCGCTTTGGTCAGTAAAGCGCAAGGCGGTGGCAAAACGCACAATTAACGCCTAGCGCTCTTTTGAACTATGATAGCAATGGAATCTTAAATTAGAACAGTTGTTCTTCAGGTTTAGGCACTTGTTCTACATGAACAGAGTACAGTAAGATGCAAGAATATAATACTTAAAAATAGAAAATGAGCTCATAGACCTTACCACATTCTTGGTTTGGGACCAGTACAGAACAACGCATTCCCAGTCATCGTCCAGTAAATGTGTCTTGGGAGAACGTAAGGGAATTTGATGAGTTTGTTTGTCGGTGAAGTACGTTTTCTTCATGTAATTCCGATACTGCCACCAAGCATTCTTGAAGATAGCAGAGGTATTAGCACAAGTTACCTCATCCTGAGTTTCCAAATCGGTCCTTCTCTATAGAGAAAAATGGGAAAATTTGTTGTATTATAACCATCATGGAGGTAGGATGTATGGGACGAAGCAAAGTAATTGCCATGAATAACATTACTTACACATAACTCCTAGACAAACACCTGCAACTAGCATTTTCCTTCATCTTCAGTATAATATTTCCAAGATGGGAAGATACGCACATACGATTTAACAACATCAAATGCGATAGATGCTAAACTACGACTAGCTAGTTGTGCTTCCTCCAACAGGAATAGGCGTACTAACTGGTGGAGTTGGGGTTCGCCATGATAGTACTGGCCCTTTGGGCACTGGAGCTGCCTTACTAACTGCTCTTGTTTGGGAGCTCTATGGTGGAGATGGTGCTGTGTCAACAGGAACTGGGTTACTATTGGCTAGGGTTGGGGTTAGATTGGGTGAAGTTGGTTCTTTGTCCATCGCAGTAGGGGTACAATCTGCGAGAGTTTGGGTTATGTGCGGTAGGGCCGGTTCTTGTGCATGTACAACCGGTGTGCTATCTCCACCAAGAGGTAGCACTGTTTTATTTGAAGACCGTGTTTTTAGTCCGCTAGATACTGGCATCAGCTGCTCCAATTCAAATGGCTGATAAACAGGAAACATAGTTCCATGTACATACATTGTATGAGAGACAGATGCAATAGATAGTGTGGAAAAAAGAGGGCATGAAATAGTTGACATGTATATTGTTTAACTAAAATGGATAGCATGACATAATTTCACATATATGATGTCTATCTAAACTGGATAGCATAGCATAACATAATTCAAAGATATGATGAATAACTAAACAGGATCGCATGACATAATTCACCTACATGTTATCTAAGTAATCAGGATCACATCATTTAATTCACATATGTGATTTATATGCTAAACAGAGGGCATTCGATATGATGTCTGAACAAAGAACATGGTGTTGAATATTGTGTATATGATGTCTAAACTATGCAATACAAGACACCGTATGCATGATATGAGCAGTATAACCGTGCCAAGTTAGAGTATACACCTCAGTGGGGGAATAGGACTGGTCATCTGTCTCTGAATCCATCTCTGAGGAGCTATCGGGACCCAACAAGAGATCTGCTTCGACGGGTAGCACTGTCTGCTCTGAAGGCCTTGTTTTCACTCCAGATTTTTCCATCTCCCACCCAAATGGCTGATTTACAGGAAGAGTAGTTTAATGTACAAACATTATCAACAAATGGAAATGTAATGAAGAAAAGGATGGGAAAGATATCATTCAAATATATGATGCCTAGTTAAAAAGGATGGCATTGCACATTTCACATATATTATGGCTGGCTAAAAGACATGAGACTGCATAATTCCCATATATGATATAGAAACTAAACAGGTGGCATTACAGAACATGTCTAAACTAAGCAGATGACATATATGATGTCAAAAGTAGGCACTGCAAGGCAACATATGCATGATATGACTAACATCATCATGCCAAGGTAGAGCAAACACCTTGGGGGTAAATAGGAGTGGTCAGCGGCGTATGAATCCGCCTTAGAACAGATATCTCCCTCTGGATTACAATCTGGAGAGGGGTGGGGAGGGTTTGCCATTGAACCCACCATGGAGCGATGTCTGCATGACATTGTATTGCCGCGCAAAACTCTTCTCTTTTTCTCTACATGTTCAGCATGACTGTGTACAATATCTGACATGGATACGAAAAAATATGGTGAGATTATGTAAGCAGAGCATGCAGAAATTTAGAGTGATGGTAACAACCAGTGGATCAATGTTTTTCCGTTGAACCAAAATAGCCCTAATGGATTGACGTGAATGTATAGTAATAAGTGATGCAACAAGTGTACAACCTTTTTGCCGTAGCCGTGTCGACCTCAGCATCATTGGGTTGGTCGCTGAAGCAGTTGGGGTAGAGGTGGCTGTCGGAGGTGTGGAGGAAGATCTAAGGAATCTATAGACGGCATCCAGGGCACTGCTCTGTTGTGATGGACCGTTTTGTCATTGGAGCAGCTCTGGTGAGTCGTAAGACGTCAAGGCTGAAGCAGCACAAGATAGACATCGTCAATCTCAAGTGGGATTCTGATAGCATCTCCAATAGATGATGTAAAATGGATGTAAAATTAACATCACCAAAAACCACCTGACTACAACAGATGAGGTAAAAACTATTGACTCTGAAATTAACTGTTGAAACTGAAATTTATTATGGAATCTGAATGCTACTGTCGAAACTTAACGCAATGGTAGCAGAGAGGCACTTGACATGTAGTTTAGGGAGGGCCTGCAGTTCATCTTCAACCTGCACCCCCCTGAGCCGCCAGCCACCACCGACCGAACTGCCGACCCCAGCGCCGCCTCGCCGCCCCGAAACAACTCGCCACCGCCGCCCCGACCAGCCCTCTAGGCCCCCCGCCCCCACCCTGAACCCTAAGATAGATAGTGGGGTACCTCTCCGGCGAGCCCCCGTCCCCGCTGCGGGTGGTTCTTCCTTAACTCCGGCGAGCCCCCCCAACCCCTAAAAATTGACTAACCCAAAAGTCGATTCAGTCGACTGAAGTGTGGCTTAATCGGAGGAGAGTAGCAGCATGAGCGAGGGGGAGAGCAGCAGCAGCAGCTAGGCGAGCGAGCGATCGAGCGAGAGCCGAAGCAGCAGCAGCGTGAGCGAGCGAGAGCCGGAGCAGCAGCAGAAGATCCGGCTGGTATGGACTCCGCCGCCGAAGGGGCCTCGCACTGGGGGAGAGCCGTCATGGAGATGTCTCCCGCAGCGCCGGCTTCAAGGTAGCCGCTCCATGGGGGTGCTGGATGGAGCATCGTCGGTGCCGAGAGGTCGAGTTAAGGAGAAGGTGTGATGCGGTGAGTGTACAACCTCTTTGGTGGCGCCGAGTAGGCCTCGGCTTCGTCCGAGGAGTCGGTGAGGATGCTGTGGTTCCGGTGGAGCAGGTTAAGGCGGCGCTGTGGGGATGGAGCAGCTGCGATAGACGAGGCGATCATCGGAGCAGCTCCTTGGAGGTGGAGGACGGGGCGGCTGAACCGGCGGGACGGCGAGATGGACGACGGATCCTCATGCGGGGAGGTGGACGAGGGATGTCGAGCTGTTGCGGTGGACGACGTCGTCGGGGAAGAGGCTCCGGTTGGGCAGCGGTGACATGGCGGATGGAGGAGGGTGGGGTTTTGCGGCTGGAGCGGAGAGGTTATGGCAGCCTGGGATTTCGAATGGTGAAAAGGGGGCGATGGGAGGGGGTGAAGCATGGCTTAGGGACGCGCTTGTCCAAAATGTAGGGTGTGTTACAAAAGTACCCCCCACCGATTTGAACTAGCGGCCCTTTCGGCTCAAGGTTAGAAGGGGCATTTCGCATGTCGGGATTTGGCAGCTGGAGGGAGTTTTCGCGTGCGTTGTAATTTCAGGATAACAAAGCGCGGGTTGTGAAGGCGCCAGTTTTGGGAGCACGATATCTGAATTTTCGGGATATAACAAGACGCGGGTTGAATTTTAGGGACAAGCCTAACGTGTAGTAATATTGTACTTGTACGTACCAAATCAATTCGCACTTCCCTCAACCAAAAAGAAAACGAAAAAAAATAAAACTATTCACACCACACAAAGAGAGAGTCTTGCCCCGTTTTACTATACAAATGCTATTCAAAGCTACTCCCTCCTTCCATCTATATAGGGCCTAATGCGTTTTTTGATGCTAACTTTGACCAAATATTAGAGCAATGATTATGACATGCAACTTACACAAAGCACACCGTTAAATTCGTTTGTGAAAGGTTCTTTCAATGATATAATTTTCACATTGTGCATGTCATGTACTATTAATCTTGTAAATAGTCAAAGGCGGTCTTAAAAATCTCATTACACCCTATATAGATGGAAGGAGGGAGTATGAATCCATGTTATGTCCGATTAAATTTTTTCGCTTGCTGTATAATGCATGTAACCTACTCATACCAACATTTTAGTGCATTCCAAATGTCTATACTACCACTGCAATTCGAACTAAATTTGAATTCGTTTCTCTATTTCAATAAGAATCTACAATCATGATTGTTGCCAACTTCAATCATCATAGTTTCCTTGCTATCCGCCAGATATAAATCAGACGGCCTATAATGCAGGATGGCAGGCACACCATCATCAACAACTCCATTTTTTATAAGAGTAGAGATAAAATATATTAAATGTAGTATAACATGTTCATAACCACACCACGTGTATCACCGTTATATATATTCACACATATATGATCTCTATTCGTCTTTTACACCAAATTCTTCAAATATCCGAATTCACTTTTTATAATGAAGTATATATGATCTCTATTCGTCTTTTACACCCACACAACCCTCTTATCTTTGTAGCTAGCGCTAACTTCTCTTGTGCATGCACATGCCCGCATCCCTCTCACCCTCCCTCAGCATTCTCTAGCTCCATCGCGCAAATTCATCTTTTCACTTTAGGTCGTTCACCCACGGTGTGTGTAGGCCCCCCAGCTCCTTCTTTACGGCACACATCGATCAATATGCCTCTCTAGCCAGGTGTGCCTAGCACAAACACAAGCTTCCCCTCTTCTCTTGTCACCGTCCATGCCTCACTCCCACCACTCTTTTCATCGTTCTCGTACTCGCACACTCCTCCCCCTCGATATAGTATGCCTCTCATACCACCTCCTACATGCATCCGTCTCTCTCTATCCTTCTCCTCGTGCCTCATTTGCTTCTAACACACACATGCATGTATACTGATCGATCTCCCAACATATACCTAGATCGACTTTAACTACCCCCCCCCATCGATCGACGTACCTCACAAGTTATGTCTCTCCTTTCTCTAACAAAGGGAGATTGATCTTCCTATGTAGTTACGTCTGCTCACCACAGCCACATCGTCCCCCCTCATCATTCGTGCATGCCTCCTGACCCGTCTCTCACACGCACGTGCACAGACAACAAGCAGCCATCTCCTCTATTATTGATATTGCGGGTGTGCCCTCCGTTTGTCTAGCAAGCCTATCCCACCATTTGTTAGAAGCAACTCTACTACCAACCATCCAACACTCTAGCTCTGTCTCTCTCCCAACCTTATTCCTCTCCTGCACATATGCATGGATGCCGATCGATCTCCCTTAATACATGAGGCAGATCGATCTCCTTAATACATGAGATAGGCCTCTCTCCTCCTCCACACATATACCAGCCATTGTACCTCTATAGTTAATTGGGCCTCCCTCTTCCCCCACCACACACCGATAGTCGAGCGCTGCGGGTAGGTATCCATGCCACAGAGACAAACTGCACATGTCCCATCTCACGTTCCAGTAGGCCAGCCACTCTATATCTTTGACGTGGGCACACACAAATTCGATGTCACTCTTTATCGATCGCGCGCACACACACACACACACATCATCATCCCTCTCTTCGATTCTATGGACACCTCAAGATGCATTTGTGTGAGTAGTTTATCTTGTGAGAGAAAAGGTTGAACGAGGGAAGGCCTTATTTGCGAACGTGGAGAGACGTGTGGGTATATTTTTGCAAAATTGCCATAGTTTCTTTCCTATCCGTTAGATATAAATCCGACGGCCTATATTGCAGGATGGCACGCACACCATCATCACCAACTCTATTTTCTACTCCCTCCGTCCGAAAATACTTGTCATCAAAATGGATAAAAAGAGATGTATCTAAAACTAAAATACGTCTAGATACATTTGCTTTTATCCATTTTGGTGACAAGTATTTCCGAACGGAGGGAGTATTTGTCTTTTTAGAGATTTCAACAAGTGACTATGACCGGACCTTACCAACATACTCAAAAAAGTAGTCCATAATTTTGATGTTACCCTCTTTTCTTGGCGGTGTAGTGCCATCTGGATACCTCATAAATAAATAAAGTACTACATGATACTAATATATGATACATGGCGCAGGAGTACTAAGTATTATTAATACAGTTTTGCTAGAACTCATCTAGATGAGATATAATTTGGTCTCATTCATCTTTTATAGCCATTGGATGTGATGCTATATAAGATGTGTGTGTGCTGACGTGGGTTGTATTTGTTCTTGTGCAACAAAATGACCACTGCATGTCATGTTTGATAGTCTCAAGTCATTAAAAGCATACAAGCCCCACATCTCTTCTTGGTTGATTCCTCTATTTATGTCAAAAATAAGAAACAACGTGAGAGTTAATGCACCACGCCTATGTGTTTACTATTTGGTTTTTGTAAGATGACTTAATACTCACCTAGACGGAGGGAGTATTCGATTTGACAGCGGGCGGCGCAGTTCCCGATACGGCTTAATGCAGACGAGGGAGGGAGTAGCGGTTCCCGATATGTTGAACGGCCAATGCATCCTCCTTCAATTAATGCATGAGGGAAGTAATGGGAGGAGGTCCGGGAAAAGAGGCTGCACAATGTGAATGCAACGCAGTTTGCCCTCATTGCCCTCATATAAAGGCGCCCCTCCATTCCAATGCATCTACCACATCGTACACACCTAAGCATTTGCCTAAGCACCTACACTAAGCGCAAAATAGCTCACTCCAGACCCATGGCGGCGATGCCGTGAGCGGCCAGCGGCTGCGCTAGATGGTCCACGACGCCGGCCTGTGGCATGGCGCCGAGGATCATCTCCAGACGGTGTTGGAGATCGGCTGGTGGATGGCCACCTTCGATGCCAACTACGACTCTCAGTTGGACCAGATGATCGTTGCCACCAGCAACAAGTTCACCGTCCTCAAGAAGCTCGTAGACTACATCGCCGTACTCCTCTAGCTCGCGCGCCCGGGCTCCTCGTTGCCTGCCACCCTAATCGGCCTCCATGGCCGGAACCTCTTTCAAGCACTGGTGGCCCTGCGACTGCCCGCCGACGCCATGAAGAATGTCCACCTGGAGGTCGCGCTCGCCACGAGGCGCCTCGCCCTGCAAGAATTCGTCGACCTACACATCCACATGTACGAGGAAATTGTGTACATAGGTATCTACAAGGCCAGTGAGGACGCTATGACGTTGGCCTTCCTCAACCGGCTGGAAGCCTTGGATGCCTTTGCTGAGAAGCACCTCGACCTCGCCACAAAAGCCATCGCTCCTTAGCCGCCGGTCGGTGGCCCGGCGCACTAAGTTGAGGAGGAGGAGGTCGTACGTTCGTGGATCCATCTTTCTTCTTTCCTTCTATAACCACCACTGCGATCGCATCATCGTGGCCTTAATTCTTATTGTGCTATTGCATTCTCGTTCCAGTCAATACCGACATGTGCGATCCCTTTGCTTAATTATATGCATCACTGTAACTAGTACTCCACCCATCAATTTATAAGTTATGCTTACCTTTTCCATCAAATTCGTGCAACGCACGAGCATCTTGCTAGAAACACTAGAATATGTCTATATAATCCGTATGTGATAGTGCATTTGAAATCTCAAAAAAGACAAATATTTAGGTACGGAGGGAGTAATATATTAGGTGTATATCAAAACAATAGTGATTTCTTTCAAGTTTGTGAACAAATACTACTATTCTACTACTTTGGATCCGTCGCAACGCATGGGCACATTGCTGGTAAAAGGAAAAGGCATGCCGCGTTCGCGTCGCACCCCCACACGCCCGGGAATCGGTAGTACAACACGGCCCGTCCAGCACGACACATAGCTTAGGGAAGGCGTGTTGCCTAGCATTTTCACTTTCATATGGGACCGCCGTTGAGCAAACCAACACCCCGCCCGCCGCCGGGTTGGAAAATAGAAACAAGGGGAAGATCTAGCTGTAGCACGGAAGCCAAGAAATTTGGTGTCAGACGGGGCTCGTTGATAGAGTAGGAGCATTCCGTACTAGTACTACTCCTACTAGTACCAAGTTTGTACTCCTAATACTATATTACTAGTACTACCACTATACAACTAGTAGGTACGTGCATGGCACAACATCGTAGGAACAAAAAACGGGAAGATCTTGTTTTGGGTGATTTATCTTTTTTTCAATCAACGTAGTATGAATAATATGATGTGGGCACCCATGAAGCTTATGTGGCTTGGTTGCATGGCTACGGAAGGTTAGAGAAAAATAAATAGATAATGTGTTTAGAGTGCACTCCACTAAATAGATATATATACTTTGGATCCATTGCAACGGACCGGCACATCTATATCTATACCCCCTATATAGTGTGTGAAAATATTTGAAAGTTGGTCGTTGGATGAAGCCAATCCGACGGTACAAAGATGGCAAATCCGAGCACTACTGGCCGTTGGATATCATCCACCAGATTCTGCCACATGTATAATCTAGAAGACTCCATGGTTGAACTTAATTCATGACTAACTTTGCCACAACTAAGCTTAGGCAAAGTTATTAGTTCTTCAAAACGAGAGAAACAAGTTGGCAAGCCTAAGGGAATCTTGCCACATTTTTTTGTTGTATGTCATGTGGGGCCTTAGTGTGGCTTGCCTAAGGTGTGGCTTGAACCAAACACTCACCTAAGTTAATCAAACATGCCTAACCTTACATTCCACCAGATTTTGCCACATGTTAGAATCCAGAAAGCTCCACATGTAGAAGCATAATGCACAAACCACTAGAATCTCATGCGTGCAATGCACGTGTACCTTACTAGTACTAGTTGGTAGTAGTAAGAAACAAATTCCAGTTTTGGCACGAGCTCATACTGCGGGAGCACCACAAGGCCTGCCGCAGGAGTTACATTTCCCTCTCGGGGCCCACGGGACCGAACTTCAGTGGCTTAGTGCCCGGCCTATGAGTCAATGATATGCGGACCTTATGCGGCTGGCCCACATGTCATTCTCATGGTGGTGGCGTGGTTCGCAACTCACTCGTTCGAGATGAACTGGCCGGTGGTGGCGTGGTCGTGGCGAGGGTGCCATAGCTGGGCCTCGGGGCGTTACGAGGCGTAGATGGCCACAGCGGCGGGTACTACCTGTAGTACTCCCTCCGGTCCTTTTTACTCTGCATATTAGGTTCGTCCGAAGTCAATCATCCAACTTTGACCAAGTTTATATAAAAAATTATAGACATTCACATAACAACACCAATATCATTAGATTCATATTGGAATATATTTTCATATTATATTTATTAGATATTATAGATGCTAATAATTTCTAATATAAATTTGGTCAAACTTAGCAAAGTTTGACTTTCGGCAAATCCAATGTGTAGAGTAAAAAGGACCGGAGGGAGTACATAAGTACTCCAGCTGAGGATTGATGCCCGGGACGAAATGTGTCACAGCCGCTGGATGAAAAATCGATGGTGTGGGAGTATGGATCGGAGCACAGCAGCGGAGCAGGCAAACCGCGTCCAATCGGGTGTGTCTGTGGTAGAAAGTTGATGGTCGCCGCAGTTCAGCTGGCCCGCATGTCATGCACACAAAGGCAGATGAGCGGTGGGGCCGAGAGGGATGAGGGGCATGTCAGGGGGATGAGGATCCCCTGACGCGAACAATCCTACCATTCTATCACTGACATGTGGGACCCATAAGCGTGGGTCCCACCTGTCAGCGAAGGAAAGACAGGGCAAGGCAGTGATAGCCACGTCAGAGGATCCATGTCCACGTCGGGGGACGTCGTGCCGTGGGTTGGAGCAGCGTCGTGGGAATCTTGTGTGGGTGTGGTAGTGGTAGAAACAAGAAACGTGATGGTCGTCGTGGTTCAACTTCCATGGACAAGCTGTCATGTCTGCTGACACATGTATATCAAAACTAGAGTGTTTATATTTCAAGCACGTGAACAAGTATTATTCTACTACTTTGGATCCATTGCAACGCACGGGCCAGCACATTGGTAGTAGTAGTGTCCATCTCTATCTCTAGAGGCCTTCGCTCGTTCATCCTTTTCTATCACAAGATAAACTACTCATACAAATGCATCTTGATGTTCCGTTGAATGCACGAAGATGTTTCCTTGGGGGTCTCTCCAGCGCGGCGTGGCCGTAGTTGCAAGTTGACGCCCCTTGAGATGCCGACATTGAGGGGCACTCAGATTTCCTCCGATGAGCAGGTAAGATGAGTTTGATCACGTAGTAAATGCATTCTAAAGACTACTTCCGTGTCCATTTCCTAATTCTCCCCCTACCCACTGTTTCACAGGTTAGGCTTGGTGCGAGTGGAGATTGGCTTGCATATGTACAGGGGGGTACCAACATCAATTTTCACAACATTTACAACGGTGACACTATTCTCGTAGAACCTTTGTCCAACATTGGGATCAGCCATGCAATGGGCCACCGCATGAATTGGTACGATGGAACCACGGTGAGATTGAATAAGATAGCACGAACCTTGCACATGGCGGTCAAAGGCGGACCATGCTGTCTGCGGCCGATTTGTTGCCGTACGAGTAGGAAGACGTTGTGCTCCTTTCTAACCACATCTTCGCAGTGAAAAACCAGGGGACTTATTTTGTATGGGACACATCCTACGATATACTCCCTCTCTCCCAGTTTATTTGTTCTGAATCTTTTCATTTTATAAGTTTCAAATTCAAATTTAGAGCTCCCCATCACATGTTGAGATTACAATGTCCATTAAATCGTTGCCTGCATGTATAGTAAAGTAACAAATCTCGAGTTTGGCACGAGTTCGTGCTGCGGGAGCACCACAAGCCCTGGCACAGGAGTTACATTTCCCTCTCAGGGCCGTCGGGACTGAGCTTCAGCGCCTTACTACACCTACCTTTGAGTCAATAACATGTGGACCCGATATGTGACTGGTCCACATGTAATGCTCCCGTAGGCAAAGGGGCAGTGGGGCCAAGAGGGGTGAGCCGCAGGTCGGGGGACGTGTGGTTTCATGGGTTCGAGCGGCGTCGTGGGAATCGCGGGTGGCTGTGGTAGAAACTTGATGCTCGCCGCATTTTAGATGGCCCACATGTCATGCACACAAGCTGTCATGTCTAGGGACACATGCACTACATGCCGATCAATGGAAGGAGTAGCAGAGAAAGCTATATATGCGGATAAATAGTTCCTTATAGTCAAGTGGACCCACGCTTCTACTCTATTCCAAAGACATGCACACCATCGAAATAGTCCATCTATATCAATATACACCGAGAGGGAATAATTTTTTTTACAAGAGAGGAAATAGTTCATCCATCCATAATGCCCTCCTGCTGGTGCAGCCTTTTCTTTTTCTTCTTCTTCTTCTTCTTCTTCTTCTTCTTCTCATTCTCTGTGGGAGACGGCTTCGCAACAAGCTCTTTGGACCTTGTAGCTATCTCGAAACTCACACAGGCATCGAGGGCAGCATATTTTATCTGCTCGTACGTCAAGGGATAATTCTCCCATCCAAACGACCTTAATGCCACCATCTCGTCACCCTTCTGAAGATTTGTACCGAGCACAAAATTTGCTACGTCGAATAGGGATGGTGTCTGTTTATCACAATCTTCTACAGGAATTTTGATTCTGGTTTGTAGGTCAGCGATGCTATTCAAATCAAGGTTGTACGGCTCCAGCTTCTGTTTGTCCCCTTCGATGGCTGCCCCACAGAAGTATACGTCTTCCCGAGACAAGAAATCATGAAGCTCACATGGTATGGAGGGCGAGTGTATGATGTGGTACACCAAAACATCATCTTCGTGGCACAGCTGAAGGACGACGGTGCACTTGATCTTCCCAGTGGCACGCTCCGTGTACTCTGCGTCGAGACCGATGACCCTCGTATCTACCTTTTCGAGGGAGTTGGATACAATGTTGATCCACTGCCGAACAACCCTTGGGTGGACGGTGACAATGGCAACTATGAGCATCGAGCCTTCGACGAGGACATGTTGGACGCTAAAAACCTACATCTCGATCTCTTCCGCCATTTGGAACCGCTGGAATGGAGGGCTATGGTTTGGAGAATTAGGATTAGATGGCTAGTCTAACTGAAGTAGTAGATGATTATTTAAAGAGGTTAAAACAATGTGAACTGAGTGGGGTTTGGATGCAAATGAAGACGAAGGGGAGGTGAAGAACCCGAGGAGAATCGGTTCCCGATGGAGAAGTAAATGGGAGAAGTGGCGTGCAGGAAATTGATTAGAAGGCTAGGTAGACTAAACGAAAAGGCTATGCGGGTAGACTGATGAGTCGTACCTGTTCGTGTACGTGCCCATCCTTCCTGATAGGTGGGACCTATGCAAACAGATAAAAAATGTGTCATAGTTTTTTTTTGAGCGCGTGAGTGGGAGACACAACATTCTCCATTTTAATTTTCACTTTTCAGTTTTACATGTAGATTTTGACCCCAAAAAACACATGGTCTTTTTAACACTTTTCAGTTTGCATTATCCTAGATATAGAACATGGATCTCTGAATAATTTAAATATTCTGAATAATTCAATAATTGACAGAGGCATAACAATTGAAATGTAGCTTCAAATATCAAAAATTAGTGTCTTGGATACAGAACATGGATCAGTTTTCAGTTTGCGTAACACGTTTTAGTTTGCATTATCCTTCTCTGAATAATTCAAATGTCCTGGATACAGAACATGGATAACACTGTATATTTAGTGTAGAATATTTTTAGTACTTTGAATTTTGGCCACTACTTCTGCTGTTTAGTAACTTTTCTGAATTTTGGCCACTACTACAGTAAGTTCAAGTGAGTAACTCCATTTCTGATTTTTTTACATAAAACTAACCATGATATTTGTTCCTCTGTTCTGGTCATAATTATAATTTGATTGCTGAACCCTTAATCATTCTCATAATGTTTACATGATGCACAATTATACTGCCGTCAAAACTACTCCATACACACACTGTCAAAACTGATAAGATGGTGATGGAGGTGGGAATAAATGTTCAGTGTTGGTGCATTTTTGTGCTTACAAAATTCAGATTGAATTCACTACCAAAAGAAAATAAGTGGAGATTAAATGTTGCTTTCCACTTACTTCACCTGTGTGTAACTCTTTTGGTGCATTTTCTGCAGAACCTATGTGTAGCTGCAGCATACATGCCAGTTCATCAACTGCTCGAAGAAGAAAAGAAGGTGGCATTTCCTTGCCTTTAGCATATAGGCCAGTTCACTTAATGTCCTCTGGTGCTATTTTTCTGAGAACATCCAAGTTTTTACTTATCACTTTGCTAGCATTCACAAGTCTATTGAAGCGTGCATGTCTTTGTGAATCTTGCTGTCTACTCCAAGTAGATGGTGTGTAGCCTGGCAAAGGATATTAGTACTTGGTGCATTCTAAGTTTAAAACCACTCTAGATTTACAAGTGTTTATTGAAGATGACAAGTGTTTATTCAGTTCTAAATTTTAAGTAACTAGTAGACAAACAATATTCATCTTTTTCTGTATATGAAGAAGAATAAACCTAGCTAATTCAAATAATTCCAATTTTAGGGACATGTTTTTATCAACTCTTAGCTAAGGGGTTGTGGCAGTTTTCAGTTTTCAGTTTTGTGCTGCTTGAATTGATTCTAAAGGAATATTTAGGGAAGAGTCATGGCTATGCTTAGCTCTCTGTAAAATGAATGACTGAAATTGGACAATTGGAAACTTTAGGTATGTTTGCCATTGGACAAATGGTGTATAAATCCAAATAAAGCAAATAAATTCAAATGATTCAAATAAATCCAAATAAACATGGTTGATCTTCATTTTGCATAAACCTGGTTGAGTATTACAGAGTAATTGACAACAAATTGACCTGGTTGGAATTCATACAGCAACAGTGACAGTTAACTGAACTTCTTTTGCATGCATTTATCTCTCCAGAAAACTTTCAGTAACAAGTGAGCAGCCTCTGCATTTTTTCAGTGAACTTTTGAGTGCATTTATCACTTGTTGGAGTATGCTACAGCTTCTGCAAACCACAAACTCCTTTAGTTTACATCTCAGTTTTAGCAAACACTACAATTTCAGTAAAGGAGTCATAACTGAATTACAGGAACTATAGTTTCTCTACAGTATTGGAACACTGAACATTTTCAGTTAACTGTAGCAAGAAAAACTTCCAAAAACTAGCAAATCTCCAAGAATGCCAAGAGTATTACTCAATGAATTTGATGGCATCAAACTAAATTTTCACTATAATTTGTTCATCATTTAGCAGCAGTGTACAACCTTTGTCCTGGATTATTTCTCTAGCTTTGTATCCCCTGACTGAATTTTCTCCTCCTGTACTGAGAACAACAAATTCAGGCTCACAGCAACAAATTTAACAGCAGCAGTAGCAGAGGCGGGCGGGGCAGACTCACCAGCATAGGCGGGAGTGGAAGCAGAGGCGAGGCAGGGGAAAAGGCAAAAGCAGCATCAAAGGTCCACGGCACCGGTGCCGTCCACCAGTAGCAGCATGAGAGGCGGGAGTGGCCGGAATTGTCCACGGCGCCGGCGGCCGAAGCGGACGAAATTAGAGGCACGGGTGGGCGACAAAGGTGGGCGAACGTGGGCGGCGACCTTCAACGGGGTCGGTGGCGTAGCTCGAGGAGGGCGCCGGCGCAGGTCACCTTCACGGCGGGTGGTGCAGGTGGTAAGCCGCGGCACAGGTGCAAGTGGGCGGCGGCGCTATTGTTGGTCACGGGCTGGGCCACGGTTCTGGTGTTGGTCCCGGCGCAGATCCAGGCGGGCGGCAGCGCAGGTGGGTAGCCGGCGATGGCTGCAAGGAGCGGGCGACGGGGGAGGAGGAAGGAAGGAGATGGACTTCTTTGTGATGTGTTTAAAACTTTGTGGGTTTTTTGCAAAAAAAACAAATACACTGCCCTGTGGACAACTTTTCCCGGATGGAGGGAGTACTAGTTAAATCCGAGCTATGGGTGTGAAGCACTGATATGCCAGTACATTTGATTGTGACCTGTTCTAATTTTGTACCTGAACTTTTTTTAGAAAGGGTTGCACGTCAACTTAATGTGCTAGCAGAACTTATTGTGTTGTCTGTCTGTTTTCTTTGCACAACATTCAAGATATTTCTCGTCATTGATAAAGACGATGAACCATTATGTACGACTTCGTTGGTTTCAACATAGCCCTTCCCGTAGCGATCCACTGCTTCCATCCTGATTGTGCCGCCTGCGTGAAATTTTTGTATGCAAGTTCAGTGTGCTATGATGTTCTATATGATTATGTCAACTATATAAGTTTTTACTGAGCATCAGCAATGCATATGGCTGAAAGATGTATTTACGAGCATCGACCGATGGGTCTCTCTCTATCTCTCTCTCTCTCTCTCTCTCTCTCACACACACACACACGCAGACGCACAAGTGGGACCCGTTGAATTATTTATTTGCTCGTGACAGCTTTTAATTAGGTTCCACTGTAATCTAACTTTTTTCTAAAGTTATTAATTGAGCTCAGTGACTTCAAAAGGTTGTACAGAAGCCTTGTTTGGGCCTTTCCGGCGTCGCTGAATGTGGGCTGAGTAACCATGTTAGGTTGTACTATACTACACAGGCCTTTTTTCAACATCAGCAATGCAACTGGGCCGACAGTTGTACACAATATCTGGGTCAACTTGTTATCCTCCGCCCCGCTGGGCTACAAACTTTCCTAGGAGGTATGCATTAGGCTTAACAAGAAAATGGACTTTAATAAATAATAAATGGGATGTAATTACAATAACTGGACAGTTACTATGCACCAAACACGTAATTAGTTTGAAAATATATATTATTTTTGGAATTTGAAAATTTTAATTTCATTACTTGGTGCGCGTGCAATATTTCGTTGGATTTTAACGTAATACAACTTTATTTTGAAATTATATTTGACCTGACTAGAAATTTCGGATAAAAATATTTTGGACCCATCAAAATGTGGGAATTTTTTTTGAATTCTATTTTGAGCGGTTGTTTGAAATTATTAACCGTTGTCCTAGCTAGAAGTTGGGTTGTACTTTTAACAAACTATAAATGGGCTGTAGTAAATTCCATTAGAATTAAAAAATGGGTTGTACATTCTTACAAATCGCAAATGGGCTATATGTTCTCTGCCAAATCCGAGCTGTGGGCCTACTAAGTTGATGCGTACCAAGGGCTTTGTCAACTTAGTCAATATAAACGATTCTAGCTGCAGTGATCGTACGATGTCCATCCAACGGCCGTAGTGCTTCTTCAACCTTTGGTCTTCTTGCTCCAACCGCCCAAAGCAGCGCCGGTCGTGTCGTGTGCTCCTGCCTCCCGTGGCCGGCTGTGATGCCGCGGAGGCCTCGCCGCCCCGTACTACTCCCACCGCTGGCCAGGCCATCCCTCTACTCACCCACACCCCCTGTTATTCTGCGGCGACGGCAGCCTCACACCGCAGCCGAACTAGTGAACCCTCGTACTCCTCTTCGCGCGGGCTTCCCCTGTTGCATCTTCCTCGGCTCCGCGTTGTCCCCTTCCTAGGCCTCGTCGTCGTCCAGACCACCGCCCTGGTGCTCTCGGCGCGGCATGGTCAACGTGGTCAACGACCGACTTCCATCGGAAGAATACTGTACGTGGAGAGGCTGACAGCTGGGTCCAGGCGGCCGCAAGGAAGTGCCTCCTTATTACGCGCAAAATAATTATTCCTCCACCTGGCAACAGGGACCCACCGGATGGGCCACCTTATTTCGCGAAAAAAATGTTTCCCCCCTGACTGCTGGGACCCACCGGACGGGCCAGCATATTTTGCGAAAAAAATGTTCCCCCCGCTGTCAGCTCAGACCCACCGGAAGTGCCTCCTTATTACGCACAAAAAAATGAATACTCCCCCTGCTAGCTGGGACCCACCATGGTGGGAGGCTGACTTGTGGGCCTACTAAGTTGATTGGGACGGGGGCCTTTGTCAACTTTAGTCAATATGAACGATTCTAGCTCCAGTGACCGTACGATGTCCATCAACGGCCGTAGTGCTTCTTCAACCTCTGGTCTTCTTGCTCCAGCCGCCCAAAGCAGCGCCGGTCGTGCCGCATGCTCCTGCCTCCCGTGGCCGGCTGTGCTGCCGCGGAGGCCTCACCGCCCCTACTATTCCCACCACTAGCCAGGCCCTGCGGCGACGGCAGCCTCACACCGCAGCTGAACCAGTGAACCCTCGTACTCCTCTCTGCGCGGGCTTCCACTGCCGTGTCTTCCCCGGCTCCCTATCGTCCCCTTCCTAGGCCTCGCCGTCGTCCACCGCCCTGGTGCTCTCGGCGCGGCGTGGTCAACATGGTCAAGGAATGACTTCCATCGGACGTGGACTGTACGTGGAGAGGCTGACAGCTCGGTCCACGGCCACAGCAAGGAAGTGCCTCCTTATTACGCGGAAAATAATGATTCCTCCACCTGACAGCTGGGACCCACCACACGGGACACTGTATTTCACGAAAAAAACGTTTCCCCCTAACTACTGGGACCCACCAGCTACATCTTTGCACGCAAGGAAGTGCGTCCGGGCAAAAAAAACGATTCGCCCCCTGACTGCTGGGACCCACCAGCTACATCTTCGCAGGCAAGGACGTGCCTGACAGTCGGGACCCACCTGGTCGAAGCGTATGTAGCGTTGTCATTCTGGTCGCGAATGTGTACGTACATATATACCGGTGGATGTAGAGGCGCACACGTGTCGTAGTAGAGGCGCGCACGTGTCGTAGTAGAGGCGCGCACGTAGCATGTACACGTACGTACAGCGACTAGGGTGCAAGAAAGAAAATACGGCCACGTATGTGTATGTACGGGCGGGGTCTCGAACGCCTACTCGCGCATACGTACGACCAGGGCTCGTGTACATGGCTGGGTCAGAACGGAGAAATAGCGTCGTCGTCGTGTTCATGGGGAGGCAACGGAGTGCGTCATGTTCATGGGGAGGCAACGGAATGCGTCGTGTTCATCGGGAGGCAACGGAACGCGTGGGAGCCAACCGGCTGGGTCGGAATGGAATGCGTGGTCGTGTTCATCGGGAGGGCTTGGACGGAACAGGCGATGGAAACGAGGCCTGGCGTACCGCACAACGGAGGAAACGAACCTCCTACATTCGGAAGGGGTACTGTTGATCGGGAGGGGTATGGCGTACCGCAAAACGGAGGAAACTGACCTCCTACAGTCGAAACGGGGGTCATGTTGATCGGGAGGGGTGTGGCGTACCGCAAAACGGATGAAACGGACCTCCTACGGTCGAAACGGGGGTCCTGTTCATCGGGAGGGGTGTGGCATACCGCAAAACGGACGAAACAGACTTGTGTTGGAGCGCTACGGTCGAAACGGGGGTCATGTTCATCGGGAGGGGTCTGCCGTACCACAAAATGGGACTCCACGGGATACTGTTCATCTCCACCGTCGACCTCCTCCAGCCTCCATGGGCTACCGTCGACCTCCTCCAGCCTCCACGGGCTCTTGTTCTTCCAGCCTCCACGGGCTACCGTCGACCTCCTCCAGCCTCCACGGGCTCTTGTTCATCCAGCCTCCACCGCGCGCTACTCCACCGGCTACTGTTCAACCACCCCTCCACGGGCACCCCTCCACCGTCTATTGTTCATCCAGCCCTCCACACCACGGGGTCCTGTTCAACCACCCCTCCATGGGCACCCCTCCATCGTCTACTGTTCATCCAGCCCTCCACCCCACCACGGGGTCATGTTCATCCAGAGGCAACGCCACCGCTCACTGTTCATCCCAGAGGCAGCATCGATCGGCTTCAGTTAGCAGCAGTAGCGAAGGAATCGCTCGATCGGGTTCAGTTAACAGCCATCGATAGATCGCTCGGGTTCAGTAACGTGTAGCCTGCAGTGCAATCGCTCGGGTTCAGTTAGAGCCCAATGCCTCGCTCAGGTTCAGTTAGAGCCAACGTCTCGCACACACGTGCGTACATGTACGAGAGAAACGTGCATTGCTCGGCCCCCGACCTCCCACCGTAATCGGGAACTCCCGAAATTTTCCTCCCCCTCGCTTCTACCACGGTTTTTTCCGTCATGGATGGCCCAAAGAATGTCATGCAGCTGTGTCTTCGGCCCGCCCAGGACGAAAAGCCCATTTTCCATCATGATTTTTTGTCATAGAAGTAGGAGCCCACCACATCTATGATGATACCGGGTTTTGTCACAATTATCGTCATAGAAGTGTCATATGTATGACAGAAAAAATTTCGTTCGGCCCAAAATGTCACGGATGTGTCTTTTTTGTAGTGTAGTAGGTTGCTAGTAGTGTTAATTACTCCTTGTAGTTGATGCTAGTTGGTTTAATTGGTGGAAGATCATATGTTCAGATCCTATATGCATATTAATACCCCTCTGATTATGAACATGAATATGCTTTGTGAGTAGTTACGTTTGTTCCTAAGGACATGGGAGAAGTCTTGCTATTAGTAGTCATGTGAATTTGGTATTCGTTCAATATTTTGATGAGATGTATGTTGTCTCTCCTCTAGTGGTGTTATGTGAACGTCGACTACATAACACTTCACCATTATTTGAGCCTAGAGGAAGGCATTGGGAAGTAATAAGTAGATGATGGGTTGCTAGAGTGACAGAAGCTTAAATCCTAGTTTATGCGTTGCTTCGCAAGGGGCTGATTTGGATCCATATGTTTCATGCTATGGTTAGGTTTACCTTAATACTTTTGTTGTAGTTGCAGATGCTTGCAATAGAGGTTAATCATAAGTGGGAAGCTTGTCCAAGTAAGGACAACGCCCAAGCACCGGTCCATCAACATATCAAATTATCAAAGTACCAAACGCGAATCATATGACCGTGATGAAACCTAGCTTGACGATATTCCCATGTGTTCTCGGGAGCACTTTTCTCTATATAAGAGTTTTTCCAGGCTTGTACTTTGCTACAAAAAGGATTGGGCCACCTTGCTGCACTTTATTTACTTTTTTTTACTTGTTGCTCGTTCCAAATTATCCTATCACAAAACTATATGTTACCACTTATTTCAGTACTTGCAGAGAATACCTTACTGGAAACCGCTTATCATTTCCTTCTGCTCCTCGTTGGGTTTGACACTCTTACTTATCGAAAGGACTACGATAGATCCCCTATACTTGTGGGTCATCAAGACTCTTTTCTGGCGACGTTGCTGGGGAGTGAAGCGCCTTTGGTAGGTGGAATTTGGTATGGAAAAATTATATAGTGTGCTGAAATTTACTGTCACTTGTTACTATGAAAAGTAATCCTCTGAGGGGCTTGTTTGGGGTATCTTCACCCAGACCAGTAGAGCAAAGAGTTGCTCCTCAACCTACTGAACCTACTGAAAATAAAAATGTCTGCTTTGAAATTCCTTCGGGTATTATAGAAAAACTGCTAGCTAATCCTTTTTGCAGGAGATGGAACAATGCATCCTGATGAGCACCTAATATATGTTGATGAAGTTTGGGGATTATTTAAGCTTGCAGGTGTACCTGGAGATGTTGTTAAGAAGAAGGTCTTCCCTTTATCTTTGAAGGAAGATGCATTGACATGGTATAGGCTATGTGATGATACGGGGTCATGGAACTACAAACGATTGAAATTGGAATTTCATCGGAAGTTTTATCCTATGCATCTTGTTCATCGTGATCGCAATTATATATATAATTTTTGGCATCGTGAAGGAGAAAGCATTGCTCAAGCTTGGGAGAGGCTTAAATCAATTTTATATTCATGCCCCAATCATGAGCTCTCAAGAGAGATGATTATTCAAAAATTATATGCTCGGCTTTCTGATAACAATCGCACCATGCTCGATACTTCTTGTGCTGGCTCTTTTATGACGAAGACTATTGAATTCAAATGGGATTTATTGGAAAGAATTAAACGCAACTCTGAAGATTGGGACCTGAACAAAGGTAAGGAGTCAGGTATGACACCTAAGTTTGATTGTGTTAAATCTTTTATGGATACCGATGTTTTCCGTAAATTTAGCACTAAATATGGACTTGACTCTGAAATAGTAGCTTCTTTCTGTGAAACTTTTGCTACTCATGTTGATCTCCCTAGGGAGAAGTGGTTTAAATATCATCCTCCCATAGAAGTAAAATTAGTTGCACCAATTAAAGTTGAAGAAAAGACTGTCACTTATAATGATCCTATTGTTCCTACTTCTTATGTTGAGAAGCCACCTTTCCCTGTTAGGATAAAGGATCATGCTAGAGCTTCAACTGTGGTTCATAAAAGCAATATTAGAACATATACACCTCCTGAGCAAGTTAAAGTTGAACCTAATATTGCTATTGTTAAAGATCTTTTGGCTGATAATATTGATGGGCATGTTATTTATTTCTGTGATGAAACTGCTAGAATTGCTAAACCTTGTGCTAAAGATAAACCTAGACCTGTGGTAGGCATGCCTGTCATTTTTGTTAAAATAGGAGATCATTGTTATCATGGCTTATGTGATATGGGTGCCAGTTCTAGTGCAATACCTATTGACCTATATAGAGAAATTATGCATGATATTGCACCTGTTGAGTCAGAAGACATTGATGTCACAATTAAACTTGCCAATAGAGATACTATTTCACCAATGGGAATTGTTAGATATGTTGAAGTCTTGTGTGGGAAAACTAAATATCCTGCTGATTTTCTTGTTCTTGGTTCCCCACAAGATAGCTTTTGTCCCATTATATTTGGTAGACCCTTCTTAAACACTATTAATGCTAAGATAGATTGCAAAAGGGATGTTGTTACTATCGGTTTAGATGATATGTCTCATGAATTTAATTTCTCTAAATTCAGTAGACAACACCGTGAAGAAGAATTACCTGGTAAGGATGAAATTATTGGTCTTGCTTCTATTGTCGTACCTCCTAGTGGTCCTTTAGAACAATATTTGCTAGACCATGAAAATGATATGTTTATGAATGAAAGAAGGGAAATAGATGAAGTGTTCTTTAAACAGGAACCTATTCTGAAACACAATTTGCCTGTTGAAATCCTAGGGGATCCTCCTCCACCCAAGGGTGATCCCGTGTTTGAACTTAAACCGTTGCCTGATACTCTTAAATATGCTTCTCTTGATGAGAAAAAGATATATCCTATTATTATTAGTGCTAACCTTTCAGAGCATGAGGAAGAGAGATTATTGAAAACTCTGAAGAAGCACTGTGCTGCTATTGGGTATACTCTTGATGATTTTAAGGGCATTTGTCCCACTCTATGTCAACATAAAATAAATTTGGAAGAAGATGCTAAACGAGTTCGTGATCATCAACGACGGCTGAATCCTAAAATGAAAGAAGTGGTAAGAAAGGAAATACTAAAGCTCCTAGAGGCAGGTATAATCTATCCCATTGCTGATAGTCAGTGGGTAAGCCTTGTCCATTGTGTCCCTAAGAAGGGAGGTATTACTGTCGTTCCTAATGATAAAGATGAATTGATTCCTCAAAGAATTATTACAGGTTATAGGATGGTAATTGATTTCCGCAAATTAAATAAGGCCACTAAAAAGGATCATTACCCCTTACCTTTTATCGATCAAATGCTAGAAAAATTATCCAAACATACACATTTTTGCTTTCTAGATGGTTATTCCGGTTTCTCTCAAATACCCGTGTCAGCCAAGGATCAATCAAAGACTACTTTTACTTGCCCTTTTGGTACTTTTGCTTATAGACGTATGCCTTTTGGTTTATGTAATGCACCTGCTACCTTTCAAAGATGCATGATGGCTATATTCTCTGACTTTTGTGAAAAGATTTGTGAGGTTTCATAGACGATTTTTCTGTCTATGGATCTTCTTTTGATGATTGCTTGAGCAACCTTTATCGAGTTTTGCAGAGATGTGAAGAAACTAATCTTGTCTTGAATTGGGAAAAGTGCCACTTTATGGTTAATGAAGGTATTGTCTTGGGGCATAAAGTTTCTGAAAGAGGTATTGAAGTTGATAAAGCCAAGGTTGATGCTATTGAAAAGATGCCATGTCCCAAGGACATCAAAGGTATAAGAAGTTTCCTTGGTCATGCTGGTTTTTACAGGAGGTTCATTAAGGACTTCTCCAAAATTTCTCGGCCTCTGACTAATTTATTACAAAAAGATATACCATTTGTTTTTTATGATGATTGCGTAGAAGCATTTGAAATACTTAAGAAAGCATTGATCTCTACACCTATTGTTCAGCCACCTGATTGGAATTTACCCTTTGAAATTATGTGTGATGCTAGTGATTACGCTTTGGTGTTGTTCTAGGGCAAAGAGTTGATAAGAAATTAAATGTTATTCAATATGCTAGTAAAACCCTAGACAATGCTCAAAGAAATTATGCTACTACTGAAAAAGAATTCTTAGCAGTTGTATTTGCTTGTGATAAGTTTAGACCTTATATTGTTGATTCTTAAGTAACTATTCACACTGATCATGCTGCTATTAAATATCTTATGGAAAAGAAAGATGCTAAACCTAGACTTATTAGATGGGTCCTCTTGCTACAAGAATTTGATTTACATATTGTTGATAGAAAGGGAGATGAGTACCCCGTTGCAGACAACTTGTCTATGTTAGAAAATGTGCTTGATGACCCACTACCTATTGATGATAGCTTTCCTGATGAGCAATTAAATGTCATAAATGCTTCTCATACTGCTCCATGGTATGCTGATTATGCTAATTACATTGTTGCCAAATTCATACCACCTAGTTTCACATACCAGCAAAAGAAAAAGTTCTTCTATGATTTGAGACATTACTTTTGGGATGACCCACATCTTTATAAAGAAGGAGTAGATGGTGTTATTAGACGTTGTGTACCTGAGCATGAACAGGAACAAATCCTACGCAAGTGTCATTCTGAAGCTTACGGAGGACACCATGCTAGAGATATAACTGCACATAAGGTATTGCAATCTGGTTTTTATTGGCCTACTCTTTTCAAAGATGCTCGTAAGTTTGTATTATCTTGTGATGAATGTCAAAGAATTGGTAATATTAGTAGACGTCAAGAAATGCCTATGAACTATTCACTCGTTATTGAACCATTTGATGTTTGGGGCTTTGACTATATGGGACCTTTTCCTGCCTCTAATGGATATACACATATTTTAGTTGTTGTTGATTACGTTACTAAGTGGGTAGAAGCTATTCCAACTAGTAGTGTTGATCATAACACTTCTATTAAAATGCTTAAGGAAGTTATTTTTCCAAGATTTGGAGTCCCTGGATATTTAATGACTGATGGTGGTTCACATTTTATTCCTGGTGCTTTCTGTAAAATGCTTGCTAAATATGACGTTAATCATAGAATTGCATCTCCTTATCACCCACAGTCTAGTGGTCAAGTAGAATTGAGTAATAGAGAGCTCAAATTAATTTTGCAAAAGACTGCCAATATGTCTAGAAAGAATTGGTCCAAGAAACTTGATGACGCATTATGGGCCTATAGAACTGCATATAAAAATCCTATGGGTATGTCTCCGTATAAAATGGTTTATGGGAAATCATGTCACTTACCTGTCGAACTAAAACACAAGGCATATTGGGCTATTAAAGAGCTCAATTATGATTTTAAACTTGCCGGTGAGAAGAGGTTATTGGATATTAGCTCACTCGATGAATGGAGAACCCAAGCCTACGAGAATGCCAAGTTGTTTAAAGAAAAAGTTAAAAGATGGCATGATAAAAGGATACAAAAGCGTGAGTTTAATGTAGGTGATTATGTATTGCTATACAACTCTCGTTCAAGATTTTTTGCAGGAAAACTTCTCTCTAAATGGGAAGGTCCTTACATTATCGAGGAGGTCTATCGTTCCGGTGCCATAAAAATCAACAACTTCGAAGGCACAAATCCGAAGGTGGTGAACGGTCAAAGAATTAAACATTATATCTCAGGTAATCCTATAAATGTTGAAACCAATGTTATTGAAACCATAACCCCGGAGGAATACATAAGGGACACTTTTCGGAACATTTCAGACTCCGAAAAGGAATAGGTACGTGGTACGGTAAGTAAACCGACTCCAAAACAGTTTTTAAGGCAATATTTCTCCGTTTTGGAATATTTAGAAAAATAGAAAAATAAGAAGCAGTCCGGGAAGGACACGAGGGTGGAGGGCGCGCCCCCTGCCTCGTGGGCAGCTCGTGTGCTATCCGGACTCCGTTTTCTTACATGATACGTATTTTGGTTGGTAAAAATTCATTATATAATCTCCCGAAGGTTTTGACTCCCGTATCACGCAAAAATCTCATGTCTTTGTTTCGAGTTGTTTTTCTGATAGATCCAGGACGTCATGTCGTCTTCAAGTGCCCCCAAGGACCAGTTCTTCGAGAAGGTCATCAACCCCTACCTCGCGGAGGTGCTGCAACACCCTCAAACCATTGAGATGCGTGAGGGGTTGTTGCACATCCGCGATGTTGAGGGACCAAGGAATACCGGAAGCACGGAGGCAAGGCTCGAGGCATTGGAGCAAGAAGTTTTCAAGTGTCAGGAGATGGTGGAGCGTGGACTCGATTCCAATCACATTATGATCATGGAGTTCACCAACAACCACAAGCTGGACATCAAGGACATTGGGGAGGCCATCTTCAAGCTTCATGAGAAAATCGAGCACCTCCAAGCCCAGATCTATGACCTGCAAAATCAAAACTGTGAGTATGAATATAGATTCAAGAGGATGAGTTTGGCAGCAGATTTGAGGTTTCAGGAGACTCGGTCATCCTTCTATGATGGTGAGCCTATGCCTTGGAAGAAGGACGACAAGCCTACGCCATCAACAAAACCATCACCTTCTCCACCAACAAAGAAGAATTGAGTATCTGGAATGGGCACTCCCCTTGGCAACTGCCAAGCTTGAGGGAGTGCCCCGGTATCATATCACCATCACTTTTATCTTTACCGTTTTTCTTAGTTCGATCCTTTTGGTAATATCTTGATCTAGTAGAATAAAGTTTATGGCATGATCTAGTTTTGAGTTTTGCTTTATGATCCCTCTATGTAATCGAGTCCGTGAGCTATATATAATAAAGATTAGTGTTGAGTCAAGGGCTTGATTATTTTTCCATGATCCTAAGTGAATAAAAGAAAAGAGAAATAAATAAAAAAGGAAACAAAGAGATCATATGGATCTTATGGAGAGTAATGAGCTCACATAGAAAAAGTATGATGAATAAAAGTTGTTGAGAGTTGACAAACATGGTTTTGGTCATCGTTGCAATTAATAGGATGTAATAAAGAAAGAGAGGTCTTCACATATAAATATACTATCTTGGACATCTTTTATGATTGTGAGCACTCATCAAAATTATGACATGCTAAAAAGTTGACGTTGGACAAGAAAGACAACGTAATGGGTTATGTTTTCTTTCATCTGAGATAAATTATATTGTCATGGATCATCCAACATGGTTGAGCTTGCCTTTCCCCCTCATGCTAGCCAAATTCATCACACCAAGTAGAGATACTACTTGTGCTTCCAAATACCCTTAAACCAGTTTTGCCATGAGAGTCCACCATACTACCTATGGATTGAGTAAGATCCTCCAAGTAAGTTGTCATCGGTGCAAGCAATAAAAATTGCTCTCTAAATATGTACGACTTATTAGTGTGAGAGAAAATAAGCTTTATACGATCGTGTGATATGGAAGAAATAAAAGCGACAGACTGCATAATAAAGGTCCATATCACAAGTGGCAATATAAAGTGACGTTCTTTCACATTAAGATTTTGTGCATCCAACCATAAAAGCGCATGACAACCTCTGCTTCCCTCTGTGAAGGGCCTATCTTTTACTTTTATCTCCTACCTTGCATAAGAGTCATGGTGATCTTCACCCCTCCTTTTTACATTTTATCCTTTGGCAAGCATAGTATGTTGGAAAGATCCTGGTATATATGGCTAATTGGATGTGAGTTTTCATGAACTATTAATGTTGACATTACCCTTGAGGTAAAACGTTGGGAGGCAAAACTATAAGCCCCTATCTTTCTCTGTGTCCGATTAAAACTCCATACCCGTAAGTATTGCGTGAGTGTTAGCAATTGTGAAAGACTATATGATAGTTGAGTATGTGGACTTGCTGAAAAGCTCTTATATATTGACTCTTTCCTATGTTATGATAAATTGCAATTGCTCCAATGATTGAGATTATAGTTTGTTAGTTTTCAATGAAGTTTACGATTCATACTTGAAACTGTGATTGAATTATTACCCTAGCATAAGAAATCATATGACAAGAATTATGTAAGTTGTTGTTCTAAGAATGATCATGATGCCCTCATGTCCGTATTTTACTTTTATCGACACCTCTATCTCTAAACACGTGGACACATTTTTCGATTTCGGCTTTCGCTTGAGGACAAGCGAGGTCTAAGCTTGAGGGAGTTGATACGTCCATTTTGCATCATGCTTTTATATCAACATTTATTGCATTATGGGATGTTATTACTAATTATGTCACAAAACTTATGCCTATTCTCTCTTATTTTACAAGGTTTACATAAAGAGGGAGAATGCCGATAGCTGGGATTCTGGGCTGGAAAAGGAGCAAATATTAGAGACCTATTCTACACAGATCCAAAAGTCCCAAAACTTCACGGAAGACGTTTTCAAAATATATAAAAAATACCGAGCGCAAGAAGTTCACCAGGGGGGCCACACCCTGCCCACGAGGGTGGGGGCGCGCCCTACCCCCCTGGGCGCGCCCCCCTACCTCATGGGCCCCTGGTGGCCCTCTGATGTCCATCTTCTGCTATATGAAGTCTTTCGACGAGGAAAAAATCATAAGCCATCTTCTCGGACGAAACTTCGTCGCCACGAGGCGGAACCAATCTAGGGCTCTGGCGGAGCTGTTCTGCCGAGGAAACTTCCCTCCGGGAGGGGGAAATCATCGCCATCGTCATCACCAATGCTCCTCTCATTGGGAGAGGGCAATCTCCATCAACATCTCCACCAGCACCATCTCCTCTCAAAACCCTAGTTCATCTCTTGTATCCAATTCTTGTCTCCAAGTCCGGGATTGGTACTAGTAGGTTGCTAGTAGTGTTAATTACTCCTTGTAGTTGATGCTAGTTGGTTTAATTGGTGGAAGATCATATGTTCAGATCCTATATGCATATTAATACCCCTCTGATTATGAACATGAATATGCTTTGTGAGTAGTTATGTTTGTTCCTGAGGACATGGGAGAAGTCTTGCTATTAGTAGTCATGTAAATTTGATATTCGTTCGATATTTTGATGAGATGTATGTTGTCTCTCCTCTAGTGGTGTTATGTGAATGTCGACTACATAACACTTCACCATTATTTTGACGAGATGTATGTTGTCTCTCCTCTACTGGTGTTATGTGAACGTCGACTACATGATACTTCACCATTATTTGGGCCTAGAGGAAGGCATTGGGAAGTAATAAGTAGATGATGGGTTGCTAGAGTGACAAAAGCTTAAACCCTAGTTTATGCGTTGCTTCGCAAGGGGCTGATTTGGATCCATATGTTTCATGCTATGGTTAGGTTTACCTTAATACTTTTGTTGTAGTTGCGGATGCTTGCAATATAGGTTAATCATAAGTGGGATGCTTGTCCAAGTAAGGACAGCGCCCAAGCACCGGTCCACCCACATATCAAATTATCAAAGTACCGAACGCGGATCATATGACCGTGATGAAACCTAGCTTGACGATATTCCCATGTGTCCTCAGGAGAGCTTTTCTCTATATAAGAGTTTGTCCAGGCTTGTCCTTTGCTACAAAAAGGATTGGGCCACCTTGCTGCACTTTATTTACTTTTGTTACTTGTTGCTCGTTACAAATTATCCTATCACAAAACTATCTATTACCACTTATTTCAGACTTTCAGTACTTGCAGAGAATACCTTGCTGGAAACCGCTTATCATTTCCTTTTGTTCCTTGTTGGGTTCGACACTCTTACTTATTGAAAGGACTACAATAGATCCCCTATACTTGTGGGTCATCAGATGGCGAACTAAAAGCGGTTCCAGAACGGGCGGTTGACCAAAGTGGGATCTTGGTCTTCTTCATAGGGGTTGCGGCGACGCTTTGCCCAAAATTCCTTGGCAGTCATCTCAGTCACAGTCTTCCCCTTTAGCTTGCTGGCAGATTTCTTCGAGAGCTTTGGAGCACTTGAGGAAGTGCCCGCTGGCGGCGGTGGAGCACTTGAGGAACCACCTGCTGACTCAGATGTGCGGTAGCGCTTTGACATTGCACAACCGGGGTTGACACGCCGGACCTGCTGCTTAGGATGATCATCACCTGGAACCAAAACACACGACCAGAAGAAACACACGAAAGAAAGAGCATAAGCCACCAACCAAAACAACAAGGATCAAAACTTGGTAGGAAAAGATGGAATTGGGCATCCAGCGGTAGTACCGTGACCCAACAGCGGCAGTACCGCTTGCGTGGTAGTACCGCTCAAGGAGGGCGGTAGTACCGCGCCAGATGGGGAACGGCGGTTCCCTACTGTCGTGGACAGATCCGGCACTACCGGAGATGCCTAATTCAGAAATAATCCTACCAAACTTAAATCCACAGAGCCTAGAAGACATCTCCATCCTACTTAAGCCTCGCCTTAGCCAAAAGACGAGAAGAACAATGCCTATTGCCCCTAAAAACTAGATGCAAGATCTAGGCAAAGAGAGAACGAGAACATGGGCAATACCGGCATCCATGGCTAGAGGACGTGGTCGGGATCGACTCCAGCGGGGGAAATGGAGAGAGACGACCCGAAAGCGGCGGCCGGTCGGGCCCCTCCTGCGGCGAGAGGTCTCTCGAGCGACGAGGAAGACGAGCGAGTGGGGGCGAATGGGTATGGGGGAGAAACAACTCCCCCTGCCCCGACATAACCCGCCCATCGCCCGCCCCGCGGCGGTAGTACCGCTGGGGTGGGTGCTAGTACCGCTTGACGCTTGTCAGCGGTAGTACCGCGCACGCAGCGGTAGTACCGCTCTGCCACAAAAAGGACCGACCAAAAAGGGCTTAGCTCAAGAGAAGAAACCGAGACAAAAACGAGAACACACACACACACACACACAAAACCGACAAAAAGAACGAAGACACACACCTCTCCAAGATAGGGCGGTGGCCGAGGCCACCTATGTTTGAGTTCAGAGGTATGGTGCTGCGAAGATTTTAACCTTGGGCCCATGACCAACGCTCATCTTTGAAGCACAAGTACCATCAAAAATGGCTAATGTGAAAGAGTTTGGTTAGTTTATGCATTATGGGGGAGGGAAAGTTCATTGAGAGAACAACACTCCCCGTATGTCCATGCCTACACCTAAACTAGACAGCAAGTTGAGTGAGGTGGGGTGTGCAAGGGTTCAAGTCACATTGCTCGAATCAATGATATTTAGCTCATGCCTTAAATCGTGAAATCTTGCTTCATCCAAAGGCTTCGTGAAAATATCTGCAAGGTTATCATGAGTGTTGACATAGTTGAGCTCGATCTCCCCTCACCTAATGTGATCCCGGATGAAGTGATACCTAATCTCAATATTCTTTGTCTTGAAGTGTTGCACCGGGTTGAGAGAAATCTTGATGGCACTTTCATTGTCACACCAAAGAGGCACTTTGTCACACGTGACACCGTAATCCTTTAAAGTTTGCCTCATCCATAATAGTTGTGCACAACAACTACCGGCAACCACATACTCCGCTTCCATGGACGAGAGAGACACACAACTTTGCTTCTTGGAAGACCAACTCACCAAAGAACAACCAAGAAATTGGCACCCTCCGGAAGTGGACTTCCTATCCACTTTGTCTCCCACCCAATCCGAGTCCGAATAACCTACAAGCTTGAAGTTTGCTCCTCTTGGGTACCATAAGCCAAAGTTTGGGGTATGAGCCAAATATCGAAAGATTCGCTTGAGCGCCACAAAGTGACTTTCCTTAGGTGCGGCTTGAAACCGTCCATGATATCCAGTCTAGATGCACAAAGGTAAAGCAAGGAGCCAATCATGGAGCGATATACCTTTTGATTCACTGCTTTACCATTGGGATCAATGTCAAGTTGGCACTTGGTGGGCATGGGAGTGGAAGCCGGCTTGACATCACTTAGCTTGAATCTCTTGAGCATGTCTTGAGTGTATTTGGCTTGGTTGATGAAGGTTCCTTCTCTCCTTTGCTTCACTTCGAACCCGAGAAAGAACTTCAACTCTCCCATGGAAGACATCTCAAACTTTGAGGTCATGAGAGCGGCAAATTCCTCATTGAAAGCTTTGTTAGGGGAACAAAAGATAATATCATCAACATATAATTGGCACACAAACAACTCCCCTTTGACCTTCTTAGTAAAAAGAGTGTGGTCGATTAGCCCAACTTCAAAACCACGGTCTTGTAGCAACTCGGTAAGGTGGTCATACCACGCACGTGGGGCTTGTTTAAGGCCATAGAGTGCCTTATCGAGTTGATACACGTGATCGGGAAAGTAGGGATCCTTGAACCCAGGGGGTTGCTTGACATAAACCAATTCAGTAATAGGACCATTAAGAAAAACACTCTTCACATCCATTTGTTGTAACTTAAAGTTATGATGAGAAGCATATGCAATTAACATGTGAATGGATTCAAGACGAGAAACGGGAGAAAAGGTTTCACCGTAGTCGATACCCTCGACTTGGGAGTAGCCTTGTGCTACCAAGCGAGCCTTGTTGTGAATGATAATCCCATGAGCATCTTGCTTGTTCTTGAATATCCACTTGGTTCCAATGACATTGTGGTTCCCCGTAGGCCTTGGCACCAATCTCCACACTTTGTTGCGCTCGAAGTTATTGAGTTCTTCATGCATGGCATTGAGCCAATCCGGATCTTCGAGCGCCTCATAGACCATTTGGGGTTCCACACACGAGACAAACGCGTGATGTTCACAATAGTTAGCTAATTGTCTACGAGTGCTTACCCCCTTCCTTAATCTTCCAAGCACATTTGTCATGAGATGATCCTTGGTGGAGAGTTTGGAAGCAACCTTGGTGGCACGACGCTCCAATTCCTCCTCGGGGGTGAGACGAGGAGTGGTCACTTGATCATCTTGAGCGTCATCTTGAGCTTGTTCTTGATCTCGTGGAAGCTCTTGATCTTGAACTTGCTCGGAGGAGGGAACTTGACCTTGGGCATCACTTGATGTTACAACACCATCTTGAGATTGACCTTGCCTTTGGTCTTGTTCTTGAGGTTGAGGGCCCTCACTTTGTTCTTCGGAAGCGTGTGGGTCTTGGGTTGGTGAAGGTTCCACTTGAGTAGAACATTGTCCTTCTCCTTTGGCCACAAGGGGTTCCTCAATGGGTAGGATATGACCAACACCCATTCTTCTTATGGCTTGGGGAGGAATTTCATCACCTACATCACAAGTACCACTTTGCTCCACTTGGGAGCCGTTATTCTCATCAAACTCCACGTTACATGTTTCCTCAATAAGTCCCGTGGACTTATTGAGAACACGGTAAGCATGAGAGTTTGTAGCATAACCAAAAAATATGCCCTCATAAGATCTAGCCTTAGACAAACGGACACCTTTCTTGAGAATGAAACACTTACACCCGAACACCCGGAAGTACTTGAGGTTGGGCTTGTTACCGGTGAGTATCTCATATGGATTCTTGTTCAAGCCTTTGCAGGGGTAGAGCCGATTAGATGCATGACACGCGGTGTTGATGGCTTCGGCCCAAAAGTTGTAGGGAGACTTGAACTCCGCCATCATGGTCCTTGCCGCATCCATCAACGCCCGGTTCTTCCTATCTGCTACACCATTTTGTAGAGGGGTATAAGGTGTGGAATATTGATGCTTGATTCCTTCATCACTCAAAAACTCATCCAAGGTGTAGTTCTTGAACTCAGAGCCTTTGTCACTTCTTATAGTCAAGATCTTTGCATTGTGTTGTCGTTGAGCTTCATTTGCAAAGTCAATGATGGTTTGTTGGGTCTTTGTAACACCCTCGATGCGACTATATCTCCCACGTGTCGAGGCACGACTTAGAGGCATAATCGCATTGAAGGCATATGTCGCAAGTTAGGCAATCTTCACAACATCCCATGTAATATAGATAATAAAAGGGGAGATAACATAGTTGGCTTACATTCGCCATGTCAATCAAGTACATAAATAACATTACATCATCCAAACACTCATGGCCCGACTACGACGCCAAAATAAAAGAGAACCCAACATGCGACACAGTCCCGATCACCCCCAACTGGGCACCACTACTGATCATCAGGAAAGGAAACATAGTAACATTGAGAGTCCTCGTCGAACTCCCACTTGAGCTCAAGCGCGTCTCCTGGAGCGGAATCATCAGGCCTTGCATCTGGTGTAATAGTAATCTGTGAGCCACAGGGACTCAACAATCTCGCACCCTCGCGATCAAGACTATTTAAGCTTATAGGTAAGGCAAGGTAAATCTGTGGAGCTGCAGCAAGCGACTAGCAAAAATATGGTGGCTAACTTATTCGCAAAAGAGAGCGAGAAGAGGAGGCAAAGCGCGAGCGAGAAACTAGAGAGAAACCTGCGCAAACATTACTCCAACACCGTGTCCACTTCCCGGACTCCGTCGAGAAGAGGCCATCACGGTAACACACTCAGTTGATTCATTTTAATTAAGTTAAGGTTAAAGTTATCTACAACCGGACATTAAGAAATTCCCATCTGCCCATAAACGCGGGCACGGCTTTCGAAAGTTCAAATCCCTGCAGGGGAGTCCCAACTTAGCCCATGACAAGCTCTCACGGTCAACGAAGGAATAGACCTCCTCCCAAGATGTTCCGATCAGACTCGGTATCTCGGTTCTTCAAGACACTTCGACAGGTTAAAACAAGACTAGCAACACCGCCCGAATGTGCCGACAAATCCCGATAGGAGCTGCACATATCTCTTTCTCAGGGCACACTCAGATTGTCTTAGGTATGGGTAGGCCAGCCCAGAGTTGCCCCTGGTGGCCACCAGCATCTGACAGGTGGACCAACACTCAGAGGAGCACTGGCCCGGGGGGGTTAAAATAATGATGACACTCGAGTCTGCAGAACCCAAGGGAAAGAAAAGGCTAGGTGGCAAATGTTAAAACCAAGGTTGGGCATTGCTGGAAAAGCTTTAATCAAGGCGAACTATCAAGGGGTTCCCATTATAACCCAACCACGTAAGGAACGCAAAATCCGGGAACATAACACCGATATGACGGAAACTAGGGCGGCATGAGTGGAACAAAACACTAGGCGAGAGGCCGAGCCTTCCACCCTATACCAAGTATGTAGATGCATTAAGATAACATGGCAATATAATGATATCCCAACAAGTAAATAAATGTTCCAACAAGGAACGGCCTCCAATCTTCACCTGCAACTAGCAACGCTATAAGAGGGGTAGAGCAAAGCGGTAACATAGCCAATCAACAGTTTGCTAGGACATGGTGGGTTAGAGGTTTGACATGGCAATTTGGGAGGCTTGAAAGCAAGTGGTAGGCATCGTAGCATTGGCATAGCAAAAGAGCGAGCAATCTAGCATAGCAAAGCTAGTAGTGATTTCGAGGGTATGATCATCTTGCCTGCATAGTTGTCAGAGTTGACTGGATCCTCGAAAGCAAACTCAACGGGCTCCTTGTTAGCGAACTCGTCTCCCGGCTCTACACAAACAAGACAAACAAGCAACAAGGACACAATCAACCACGTGCAAGGATCAAACAAGATGATGCAAAGATGATATGCTATGTGGGATGCGATGCGGGATGCAAAATGCAAGATATGACAGGAAATGCAAGAACCTGGCCTCAACTTGGAAATCCAAGTGTGCCACTAGAAAGATGAGATGAAATCGCTTGAAAACGATATAAAGAACACTGGAATCAGAGTTACGGTTTGGAAATGGCAAGCGATTCAAAAATGACACCGGTCTGCGATTTACAGCAAGTAGTCATCTAAATGCAATGAGATGAATATGCTACAGCACCCAAACATAACAACAAAATACATGGCAGGGATGCATGCAAGATGCTTAACAAAAGTCTAGCATTGAGCTACGGCCAAATCATCCATTAACAGGTTCAAACAAGCATGACAAAAATGCATATGGCAAACAGATCTCAGACTTAGTGAAATTAACACTTGTCTGGAATTTCAGATCAGGTAGCACTTTTTGGAGCATGAAAACAATATGCTAAAGGGCCTGAACATGGCAAAGTAAAGCATGGCATGGAGCTACTCAAAGAGCTTAACAAAAGTCCCTTAGTGACCTTGAGCCAAAAGGGAACAGAAAATATAATTGCAAGCATGTGAACATAGCAAAAACATAATCAGATCACAGACTTAGTGAAAACTGGCACATGCTGAAACATAACTCAAGTAGGCATGTTTACGAGCTCGATGCAATCACTACGGTGCAAGTCATGGCAAGACAAGCATACATCTATCAAGAACACACAAAATGCAAGCTAGACATGGCAAGAACAATGGCATAGAATGCACGGATCAACTACAACATCATCGGCAAAATTGCAAACAAGTTGACAATCTGCCCAGATTCACAAAGTAGCAAAAGTAGAGCTCGATTGACTCAAGCTAGGGTGCTCCATAATTGCAAACAAAGACATCGATGGATAGAGCACTACAATATTAACAAAACATCCTTACTGATCATCCTCAAAAGAGGCACGGATCACTAGGAAACAACATGAACATATGGCATCATGGGATAAACAGATCAAGGACTTAGTGGAATTGCTAAGTCCCTGAAAACAGAATTAACAAGTGCACCACTTTGCAAACTTGTGCTAGTCACCACACACATCACAAAAATACATGGGTTGCACCTCTGGAAAGATGACAAAACCCTTAACAAAACATATGTAGAGCATCAGGGCATATCATGCACACAATAATCATGGCAAAAATGACAAAAACCTAAATGGAGCAGCAGATCTGACAATTAACTCAAGTAGCCCTCTTCTAGCAGCATTTCGGGCATCAAGGTGAACTCAAATGAAAATTATGCAATGGAATGAAATGATGTACTCTCTGAGATGAACATTTTGATATGCTATATGCATGAATCGGAGCTACGGATGCAAAGTTACGAGGCTATGAACATGAGCATATGGGCTAGGGTTAGGAGGGAAAAAGTCAACCCAAACGAGATATTTTCATATCTGAATCGCACGCGGATCGAGGATCGCTGGAGGAGCACTGTAGCTGGCCGGAGCTCGTCGCGGACGTCGCCGGAGTGGAGAGGAGACCGGAGCCGGGTCCGGATCCGGCGTGGGGGGAGGCGGCGAGCGGCGCGGACGGCGAGGCGGCGCGGTGCCGGCGCGGTGGTGGCGGGGACCGGCCGGGCGGCGTGCGGCGGAGCTGCGGCAGCGCGGCGCCGGCGCGGTGGCGGCGGGGAGGCGGCGAGCGGCGCGGGAGGAAGGAGAAGGGGTCGGGCGGCGGCGGAGAAGACCCGGGCCACGGGGGCTCTCCTTGGGCCCGGCGGGCCGCGGGCGGTGGCGGCGGCGGCTTGCCACGTGGCGGGCGGTGGTTGGCGGTGGCGGATGTCCGGCGCGGTGCGGACAATGTTCGGCCGCGCGGAGACGATTTTAGGGTTTTCGGGGGAAAGGAAGATCCGGATTCGGAGGGGGTCTTTAAATAGGCATAGAGGGAGCTAGGAGAGTCCAAATGAGGTGCGGTTTTTGGCCACGCGATCGTGATCGAACGCTCTAGATGATGGAGCAGGTTTAGGTGGGTTTTGGGTCAAAAAGGAGGGGTGTTGGGCTGCAACACACACAAGGCCTTTTCAGTCCCTCGGTAAACCGTTGGAGTATCAACCGAAGTCCAAATGATACGAAACTTGACAGGCGGTCTACCGATAGTAAACCAAGGCCGCTTGGCAAGTCTCGGTCCAATCCAGAAATGTTTAATCCCCACACATGAAAGAAAGCTAGAAATGACCACCGGAGGAGAACGAAGCGCCGGAATGCAAAACGGACAACGGGGAAAAGGCTCGAATGCATGAGATGAACACGTATGCAAATGCAATGCACATGATGACATGATATGAGAAGCATGACAACAACACACGGAGACAAAGACCCGAACCCGAGAAAATAAAATAACTTAACGCCGGAAACGGCAAGAGTTGGAGTACAAATTGGAAAGTTACATCTGGGGTGTTACAACACTCCACCACTATGAAAGGATCTCGTCCCGAGATCTAGGACTGAAAGAACGCCGGGTACTCAGAACGGAGGTGATCCTCACGTTCCCAGGTAGCTTCACGGTCGGAATGGTGTGACCACTTGACTTTGAGAAATTTGATTGACTTGTTGCGAGTCTTGCGTTCAGTCTCTTCAAGAATAGCAACTGGGTGCTCACGATAAGAGAGATCTTCTTGGAGCTCAATGTCCTCGAAGTTGACGGTGCGGTCAGGAGTCTTGAAGCACTTTCGGAGCTGAGAGACATGGAACACGTCATGAACATTTGCAAAGTTTGAAGGAAGCTCGAGTTGATAGGTGAGGTCGCCTCTCTTGCTGACAATCTTGAAAAGTCCCACGTATCTAGGGGCAAGCTTCCCTTTGATACCGAAGCAACGAGTACCTTTCATAGGAGAGACGCAGAGGTAAACATGATCTCCGATCTCGAAAGCCAAATCACGGTGCTTACTATCATAGTAGCTCTTCTAACGGGATTGGGCTGCTTTGAGGTTATCTCGAATGACTTTGCACATTTCCTCTGCCTCTGTGATTAAGTCATTACCCAAAAGCTGGCGTTCACCGGTTTCAGACCAGTTGAGAGGGGTACGGCACTTCCTGCCATACAGAATTTCAAATGGGGCCTTGCCCGAACTTGCTTGAAAACTGTTGTTGTAGGAGAATTCAGCATAAGGAAGACAATCCTCCCACTTCATGCCGAAGGAAATCACACAAGCCCTGAGCATATCTTCAAGAATCTGGTTGACACGCTCGACTTGACCGCTAGTTTGAGGATGGAAAGTTGTGCTAAAGCGGATGTTGGTGCCCATGGCCTTCTGAAAAGAATCCCAAAACTTCGAGGTAAAGATGCTGCCACAGTCTGAAGAGATCACTTGTGGGATACCGTGCAGAGAAACAATTCGAGAGGTATAGAGTTCCGCCAATTGAGCTGCAGTGATCGACTCTTTGATAGGCAGAAAGTGAGCCACTTTGGTGAGTTTGTCGATGACAATGAATATAGCATCATTGCCACACTTGGACTTTGGAAACCCAGCCACGAAGTCCATTTCAATGTGGTCAAACTTCCATTCTGGAATGGCAAGAGGTTGGAGGAGACCAGCTGGCCTTTGGTGTTCTGCCTTCACTCTTTTGCAGACATCACATTCATTCACGAATTGAGCAATCTCGCGCTTCATTCGAGTCCACCAATAAGCCTGTTTTAAGGTCCTGATACATCTTTGTGCTCCCAGGGTGGATGGAGAGGAGAGAATTGTGAGACTCATTCATGATCACTTTACGGAGGTCACCTTTGGGTACGACAATACGATCCTCGAAGAAGAGAGTGTCCTTGTCATCAAGGCGGTAGCACTTGTACTTGGGTTGACTCTTGGCAATCCCAATCTTCACCTTTTTCACCATAGCATCAAGAAGCTGGGCTTGGCGAATCTGGTCTTCCAAGGTAGGAGAGACTTGGAGGTTGGCGAGGAAACCTTGAGGAACAACTTGCAGATTAAGTTTGCGGAAAGCTTCACAAAGCTCGGGTTGATAAGGCTTGAGAATCAGACTGTTGCAGTAAGCTTTCCTGCTCAATGCGTCAGCAATCACATTGGCCTTGCCTGGAGTATACTCGATACTCGGATTATACTCTTGAATCATTTCGACCCATCGAGTCTGCCTGAGGTTGAGATTAGGCTGAGTAAAGATGTACTTGAGACTCTTGTGATCAGTGAAAATGTCCACTTTTCTTCCCAATAAGAGATATCTCCAAGTCAAAAGAGCATGCACAACTGCCGCCAACTCGAGATCATGAGTGGGGTAGTTCTTCTCATTAGGCTTCAACTGGCGAGAGGTATAAGCAACAACTTTCTTCTCTTGCATCAATACTGCGCCAAGACCTTGGAGAGAGGCATCACAAAAGACCTCGTACGGCTTGGATTCATCAGGCGGAGTCAGAACTGGAGCAGTTATCAATTTCTCTTTCAAAGTGTTGAAAGCAATATCACACTCCGGAGACCAAACGTACTTGACGTGCTTCTAGGGAAGATTTGAGAGAAGATTCGCGATCTTAGAAAAGTTTTCAACGAATCTTCTGCAATAGCTTGAGAGACCGAGGAAGCTACGGAGTTGCTTCACGTTCTGAGGAGGTTCCCAATTCACAATTGCAGACACCTTCTCAGGATTCACGGCAATGCCCTTGACAGAGATGATATGGCCAAGATAAAGAACCTCATCGAGCCAAAATTCACACTTGGAGAACTTGGCATAGAATTGATGTTCCCTGAGCTTATCGAGTACCAAATGCAAGTGCTTGGCATGATCTTCCTTGTTCTTGGAGAAAACCAGAATGTCGTCGAGATAGATCAAAACGAAGTCATTGGTGTAGGCGTTGAAGATGAAGTTCATCATGCGAGAGAATGTCGGAGGAGCGTTGACGAGGCCAAAAGACATGACAGTGTATTCGTATGAACCATAGCTTGTCCTGAAAGCCGTCTTGGGAATATCTTGCTCACGGATTCGAATCTGATGATAACCCATACGAAGATCAAGCTTGGAGAATACTTGGGCACCTTTGAGTTGTTCGAACAGCTCATTGATGTTGGGAAGTGGGTATTTGTTCTTGATGGTCTTCTTGTTCAATGGACGGTAATCAACACAAAGTCGGTCCGTTCCATCCTTCTTCTTCACAAAAAGAACACCACAACCCCACGGAGAAGAACTAGGCCGGATGAGACCCATTTTCTCTTGAATATCGAGTTGCTTCTTCAGCTCCTTCAACTCTTTAGGTCCGAGTTTGTAAGGACGCTTGCACACAGGTACCGTGCCAGGCTCAAGATCAATAACGAATTCAACTGGCCGGTGCGGAGGCATTCCTGGAAGCTCTTCTGGAAAGACGTCTTGATATTCGCAAACGACTAGAATTTGAGAGATGGCATCGAGTTCACCCTTCTCATTGAGAGAAAACATACGGATGGTATCATCACGAGCGGCAAACACAATTACATCCTCAGACGAATGAGTCAATTGAATCTGCCTGGCTGCACAATCAAGATGCGCCTTGTGCTTAGAAATCCAATCCATTCTGAGAATAAGATCAATATCCGAGTCACCAAGAACCGTAGGAGAAGATAGAAACTTGTAGTCTCCCAAAGTGATAGTAACATCCGAAGCAATGGAGTTAGCATGCATGCGCTTACCAGGAGAGACAACTGCTAATGGACTAGGCAAAATTTGCAAAGGCAAACCATGCTTAGATGAAAACGGTCTCGAGATGAAACAATGTGATGCACCCGTGTCAAAAAGAACTTTAGCTGGAAAATCATTAACAGGAAGGTTACCCATAATGACATCTGATGAATCCTCTGCCTGAGCTGCATTCATCAAGTTGACCTTGGAGTGCTTGGGGTTATGCTTGACCACAGCTATACTTGCCGATCTGACAGGAGGAGGAGGAGGAAGACGCCTCTGGTTGAAACACTTGTTGGCATAGTGACCCTTCTGTTGGCACTTGTTACACGTGACCTCTGAAAGCGGACGGTGATACGGAGCACTCGATCTTGGAGCTTGAGACGAAGTCTTGTTCTGAAATCCAGGGTTGGGTGGGTGGGAAGATCCACTGCCACCTTTGCTTTTCTGCTCATACGGCTGACGGAACGGAGGAGGAGGAAGCCAATACTTCTGCTGCTTGGCCACTTGAGTAGAGGAAGAAGGAGTAACATCTTTGACTCGCTTCTTGGAAGCATCACACCTCAACTGAGCAGCCTCTTGCTTCAGTGCCATGTTGTAGAACTCATCGTATCTCAAGGGCTCGAAGAGAACAAGAGCTAGCTGAATTTCTTCTCTGAGACCACCCCTGAACTGATATATCATGCTCTTCTCATCAGGGACGTCCTGCTTAGCAAAGCGGGCGAGCTTCTGAAACAACTTGTTGTAGTCATAGACAGACAAAGAGCCTTGCTTCAGATTGCGGAATTTCTCACGCTTGCTTTCAACCACGCTCTGGGGAATATGATGAGCTCAGATGACGGAATTCATCCCAAGTGATAACACGTCGACCTCTGGAATCCTTGTACTGCCGGAACCATTCTGCAGCTTGATCTTTGAGTTGGAAGGAAGCGAACTTGACAAAGTCCTCAGGCCTGACGTTACTGCACTCGAAATGCTTGCACGGATCCACTAGCCAATCGTCAGCATTGGTTGCCTCAACACAATTGCTGAAAGTCTTTGGCCCGTTAGCAAGGAACTGGTTGAGTGTAGCAAAGTGATTCTGATTGTTGCCTTGATTCCCTTGGTTGCCTTGATTGCGCTCTTGGAGAATTTGCATGATCAACTGTGTGTTTGCATTGGTTGCGGCCATCACAGCTTGCCATGCCTCCGGAGGAGGTGGAGGTGGTGGCGGATCAGGACTCGGAGTCATGCGCGTTGGAGGAGCCATCCTGAAGAGGTTGACATCCATTAGCACATTGATAGACAAATATTGAAGCTGGATCCAATGGAATGAAAATTGCAACAAATAGTCTTCACATCCGAACAAAATGAACGAATGCATTCCTCTTGAAATGGTCACATATCCATAAATTGAGAAGCCACGTAGAATTAAGGTAGAGAAATAAATCAACAAGGTACGGATCAAGAACGAATAATCGGTAAGAAATCCCAATCTCAAACCAATATCCGTGGAAGAAGAACTAGAGCTACTAGAATTCCCACCTATGAAACTCCCGAACCTTTCCGGTTATGCAATCAGGTGTTGGGGATACATGGGAAGCATAATATCTCACCCAAATCTAGCAAATCCTACATCCAGTTGTATCCATCCTTCAACACATAACCAAGAAACCTTCAGAAACCATCTACCTCAACCTTCGAAAAGCATCCGTTATACAAGTTATGGCGATACTCCCGAACTCCCGCCCCAATACTGGGTGGCGTCGAGGTTATCTCACCAATGAACTGCATAAAAGAGATTTTCGATGTCAGCATACTAAACTCAGGTATTCCAGAACTGCAACGATAAAATTATGATGACAACACCTCAGAGCTCAACTCCCCGGGACACTTCCACTAAACCCTTGACAGGAGGCACCAAGACAATGTTCTCATCATAAAACCATCGGAACGATTCCAAGATACCCGCGTGATCCTAAAAAAAATTAGTGAAATTTGAGAAGAGAAGAGTCAAAACTCTATGTCAGGATGCCTTACCAAAGCGATGAGGAGACTGGGAAGTAAAAAGAATTCCTAAACTCTCCGATATATAATTCCTAAATGACTCAAAACATTTTTCTAGACACAACTCGGCTGCTAAAAACGATCAAGCAATGGGGCTCCTAAGGTCGGGGAAGGCTCTGATTACCAACTTGTAACACCCTCAATGCGACTATATCTCCCACGTGTCAAGGCATGACTTAGAGGCATAATCGCATTGAAGGCATATGTCGCAAGTTAGGCAATCTTCACAACATCCCATGTAATATAGATAATAAAAGGGGAGATAACATAGTTGGCTTACACTCGCCACGTCAATCAAGTACATAAATAATATTACATCATCCAAACACTCATGGCCCGACTACGGCGCCAAAATAAAAGAGAACCCAACATGCGACACGGTCCCGATCACCCCCAACTGGGCACCACTACTGATCATCAGGAAAGGAAACATAGTAACGTTGAGAGTCCTCGTCGAACTCCCACTTGAGCTCAAGCGCGTCTCCTGGAGCGGAATCATCAGGCCCTGCATCTGGTGTAATAGTAATCTGTGAGCCATAGGGACTCAGCAATCTCGCACCCTTGCGATCAAGACTATTTAAGCTTATAGGTAAGGCAAGGTAAATCTGTGGAGCTGCAGCAAGCGACTAGCAAAAATATGGTGGCTAACTTATTCGCAAAAGAGAGCGAGAAGAGGAGGCAAAGCGCGAGCGAGAAACTAGAGAGAAACCTGCGCAAACATTACTCCAACACCGTGTCCACTTCCCAGACTCCGCCGAGAAGAGGCCATCACGGTAACACACTCAGTTGATTCATTTTAATTAAGTTAAGGTTAAAGTTATCTACAGCTGGACATTAACAAATTCCCATATGCCCAGAACCGCGGGCACGGCTTTTGAAAGTTCAAATCCCTGCAGGGGAGTCCCAACTTAGCCCATGACAAGCTCTCACGGTCAACGAAGGAATAGACCTCCTCCCAAGATGTTCCGATCAGACTCGGTATCTCGGTTCTTCAAGACACTTCGACAGGTTAAAACAAGACCAGCAACACCGCCCGAATGTGCCGACAAATCCCGATAGGAGCTGCACATATCTCTTTCTCAGGGCACACTCGGATTGTCTTAGGTACGGGTAGGCCAGCCCAGAGTTGCCCCTGGTGGCCACTGGCAGCTGATAGGTGGACCAACACTCAGAGGAGCACTGGCCCGGGGGTTTTAAAATAATGATGACCCTCGAGTCTGCAGAACCCAAGGGAAAGAAAAGGCTAGGTGGCAAATGGTAAAACCAAGGTTGGGCATTGCTGGAAAAGCTTTAATCAAGGCGAACTATCAAGGGGTTCCCATTATAACCCAACCGCGTAACGAACGCAAAATCCGGGAACATAACACCGATATGACGGAAACTAGGGCGGCAAGAGTGGAACAAAACACTAGGCGAGAGGCCGAGCCTTCCACCCTATACCAAGTATATAGATGCATTAAGATAACATGGCAATATAATGATATCCCAACAAGTAAATAAATGTTCCAACAAGGAACGGCCTCCAATCTTCACCTGCAACTAGCAACGCTATAAGAAGGGCTGAGCAAAGCGGTAACATAGCCAATCAACGGTTTGCTAGGACATGGTGGGTTAGAGGTTTGACATGGCAATTTGGGAGGCTTGAAAGCAAGTGGTAGGCATCGTAGCATTGGCATAGCAAAAGAGCGAGCAATCTAGCATAGCAAAGATAGTAGTGATTTCGAGGGTATGATCATCTTGCCTACACAGTTGTCAGAGTTGACTGGATCCTCGAAAGCAAACTCAACGGGCTCCTCATTAGCGAACTCGTCTCCCGGCTCTACACAAACAAGACAAAAACAAGCAACAAGGACACAATCAACCACGTGCAAGGATCAAACAAGATGATGCAAAGATGATATGCTATGCGGGATGCGATGCGGGATGCAAAATGCAAGATATGACAGGAAATGCAAGAACCTGTCCTCAACATGGAAATCCAAGTGTGCCACTGGAAAGATGAGATGAAATCGCTTGAAAACGATATAAAGAACACCGGAATCGGAGTTACGGTTTGGAAATGGCAAGCGAATAAAAAATGACACCGGTCTGCGATTTACAGCAAGTAGCCATCTAAATGCAATGAGATGAATATGCTACAGCACCCAAACATGACAACAAAATACATGGCAGGGATGCATGCAAGATGCTTAACAAAAGTCTAGCACTGAGCTACGGCCAAATCATCCATTAACAGGTTCAAACAAGCATGGCAAAAATGCATATGGCAAACAGATCTCAGACTTAGTGAAATTAACACTTGTCTGGAATTTCAGATCAGGTAGCACTTTTTGGAGCATGAAAACAATATGCTAAAGGACCTGAACATGGCAAAGTAAAGCATGGCATGGAGCTACTCAAAGAGCTTAACAAAAGTCCCTTAGTGACCTTGAGCCAAAAGGGAACAGAAAATATAATTGCAAGCATGTGAACATAGCAAAAACATAATCAGATCACAGACTTAGTGAAAACTGGCACATGCTGAAACATAACTCAAGTAGGCATGTTTACGAGCTCGATGCACTCACTACGGTGCAAGTCATGGCAAGACAAGCATACATCTATCAAGAACACACAAAATGCAAGCTAGACATGGCAAGAACAATGGCATAGAATACACGGATCAACTACAACATCATTGGCAAAATTGCAAACAAGTTGACAATCTGCCCAGATTCACAAAGTAGCAAAAGTAGAGCTCGATTGACTCAAGCTAGGGTGCTCCATAATTGCAAACAAAGACATCAATGGATAGAGCACTACAATATTAACAAAACATCCTTACTGATCATCCTCAAAAGAGGCACGGATCACTAGGAAACAACATGAACATATGGCATCATGGGATAAACAGATCAAGGACTTAGTGGAATTGCTAAGTCCCTGAAAACAGAATTAACAAGTGCACCACTTTGCAAACTTGTGCTAGTCACCACACACATCACAAAAATACATGGGTTGCACCTCTGGAAAGATGACAAAACCCTTAACAAAACATATGTAGAGCATCAGGGCATATCATGCACACAATAATCATGGCAAAAATGACAAAAACCTAAATGGAGCAGCACATCTGACAATTAACTCAAGTAGCCCTCTTCTAGCAGCATTTCGGGCATCAAGATGAACTCAAATGAAAATGATGCAATGGAATGAAATGATGTACTCTCTAAGATGAACATTTTGATATGCTATATGCATGAATCGGAGCTACGGATGCAAAGTTACGAGGCTATGAACATGAGCATATGGGCTAGGGTTAGGAGGGAAAAAGTCAACCCAAACGAGATATTTTCAGATCTGGATCGCATGCGGATCGAGGATCGCCGGAGGAGCACTGTAGCTGGCCGGAGCTCGTCGCGGACGTCGCCGGAGTGGAGAGGAGACCGGAGCCGGGTCCGGATCCGGCGTGGGGGGAGGCGGCGAGCGGCGCGGATGCCGAGGTGGCGCGGTGCCGGCGCG
>NC_041388.1:354017381-354072709 GCF_002162155.2 Triticum dicoccoides | reverse complement strand
GGAGCTGCGGCGGCGCGGCGCCGGCGCGGTGGTGGCGGGGAGGCGGCGAGTGGCGCGGGAGGAAGGAGAAGGGGTCGGGCGGCGGCGGAGAAGACTCGGGCCACGGGGGCTCTCCTCGGGCCCGGCGGGCCGCGGGCGGTGGCGGCGGCGGCTTGCCACGTGGCGGGCGGTGGTTGGCGGTGGCGGATGTCCGGCGCGGTGCGGACAATGTCCGGCCGCGCGGAGATGATTTTAGGGTTTTCGGGGGAGAGGAAGATCCGGATTCGGAGGGGGTCTTTAAATAGGCATAGAGGGAGCTAGGAGAGTCCAAATGAGGTGTGGTTTTCGGCCATGCGATCGTGATCGAACTCTCTAGATGATGGAGAAGGTTTAGGTGGGTTTTGGGTCAAAAAGGAGGGGTGTTGTGCTGCAACACACACGAGGCCTTTTCGGTCCCTCGGTTAACCGTTGGAGTATCAAACGAAGTCCAAATGATATGGAACTTGACAGGCGGTCTACCGGTAGTAAACCAAGGCCGCTTGGCAAGTCTCGGTCCAATCTGGAAATGTTTAATCCCCGCACACGAAAGAAAGCTAGAAATGACCACCGGAGGAGAACGAAGCGCCGGAATGCAAAATGGACAACGGGGAAAAGGCTCGAATGCATGAGATGAACACGTATGCAAATGCAATGCACATGATGACATGATATGAGAAGCATGACAACAACAACAACAACAACAACAACAACAACAACAACAACAACAACAACACACGGAGACAAAGACCCGAACCCGAGAAAATAAAATAACTTAACGCCGGAAACGGCAAGAGTTGGAGTACAAATTGGGAAAGTTACATCCGGGGTGTTACAGTCTCGCTCTTCCTCTTGAAGAAATATACCCAAGTGTATCTTGAATAGTCATCCACAATCACCAAACAATACTTTCTGCCCCCAAGACTATCAAAGGATGGAGGTACAAAGAGATCCAAATTAAGAAGCTCGAAAGGCCTCTTCAAGTAAATGATAGTCGTGGGAGGGTGAGCCTTCTCTTGTAGCTTTCCTTCGATACAAGCACTGCAAGCACGATATTTGGCAAAACTAACATTTGTTAGTCCATGGACATGGTCCCCCTTGAGAAGACTTTGCAAAGATCTCATAATGACGTGGGCTAGACGGCGATGCCAAAGCCATCCCATGTCAACTTTAGCCATTAGGCATGTCGCGGTCTTAGTGGGTTGCTCCGAAAAGTTAATCACATAGAGACCATTCTCGACATGCCCAACAAAGGCTACTTTAAGAGTCTTGCTCCACAAGAGGGCCACGGTATCAATATCAAAGAAAGTGGCAAAGCCCATGAGTGCTAGTTGACGAACGAAAAGTAAATTGTATGCAAGGGACTCAACAAGCATGACCTTCTCGATCGTAAGATCATGAGAAATGACAACTTTGCCGAGTCCCAATACCTTAGAAGACGAGGCATTACCCCACTCGACGTTGGTGGGCATGGATGGAATCTTTTGCACGTCCACCACCAAGTCCTTGCTCCCGGTCATATGATTAGTAGCTCCACTATCGAGCAACCATGATCCCCCATTGGAAGCAAACACCTACAAGAGATCAATGCTTGGTTTTAGGTACCCATTTTGTAATGGGTCCTTTGAAGTTAGTAACAAGGGTCTTAGGAACCCAAATAGACCATTCAATGTACTCATAAGGAGAACCAACAAATTTGGCATAAACATGCCCATCTCTAGCACGACACAATACATAAGAAGGGTTAAAGTCGTCGGCTTTGTTGGGAATGGAAGCGTTGTCCTTCTTGGAATCACTACCCCTCATGGAGTTCTTCTCATTCTCCTTAGTAGCACCCTCTCCCTCCTTCACAAAAGTTTGCTTGAGAGGAGGAGGTTGTTTGGCCTTGTCATTCTTCTTCTTGGTTTTGGACTTGGGCACGTACCCAATCCCTTCCTTGGGCACAACTCCCTTTTGTCTGGTCAAAAGGTCGTTGAGATTCTTCTCGCCTTGTATGCAAGACACAAGGCCTTTCTCAAGTTGCACCTTTAGCTTAGAATTCTCCTAAACAAGATGTGCATGCTCACAACATGGGTTAGTAGCATTTGCATTATCAATTAACATCATACGAGGAAAAGTGGCTTTCTCCTTGGTTAGCTTTATTTGAAGTTGATCATGAGACTCTTTGAGGCTTGCATGAGCACCCTTCAAGACCTTGTGAGCCTTGTCAAGTAGATCAAACTCCTCTTTGAGTCTAGCAAGATCAACCCCAAGTTTGGCCTTCTTAGAGTTTAGCACACGAGAAACAACGAGAGCATGATCAAAATCTTTATTTAACTTAGCATGATCAACGTTGTGTGACTCCTCAAGAGCCAAACGAAGACCACGCTCTTCCTCAAGAGCATTGGAAAGATCTGAAATCTCATCGGCATAGTCACGACTATGCCCCTCCATCTTGGAGATAGTATCTTCGCGAGCCTTGATCATGTCATTGGCTTCACCAAGTTGTTCCAAGAGAGCAACAAAATGCTTCTTGGATTTACCCTTGCGTTTACCCATAAAGGACTCAAACTCATTTTCCTCCACATTAGATCCCTCACATTCATCAATGCAATCCATCAAGGAAGGATTATTAATGATGGAAGTTTTAATGTTGGGGGTTACCTTGTTGGTGGCTTTAGCCATGAGGCACTTGGCGGTGATGTTCTCATTGGGTGAGTTGAAGAGAGACACTCATGGAGTTTTTGCAATGGCAACGGAGGCCATGTCAACCGACTCACCATCTTCTTCATCATCATCCTCATCCTCATGGTACTCTTCTTGAACCACCAACGCCTTGTGAGGGGTCTTCTTGGTGAAGTTGCTCTTGTTGGGGAAATACTTGGCTTTGTCCTTTCGAATGAGCTTGCCACCATTGTCTTCCTTCTTCTCATACGGGCACTCCGCAACAAAATGGCTCACATTGCCACAATTGTAGCAAGTCCTCACACATTGCTTGCTCTTCGTGCCACTTGAGTTGTTCTTGTTGAAGTTTGGCCTTGAGTTTTTTTTGCTCCAAAATTGCCTTGAAGCAAGTGCCATGTGTTAATGATAGGCATACTTTGTATCTTCGGGGTTGCTTTCCTCTTCTTCTTCCTCTTCTTCTTCTTCAACACAAACCTTGGCCTTCAATGCAAGGTTGGACTTCTTTGCCCTTTGAGAACGAAGCACCGCATTGTCGGCGGTCTTGTCCAAGATGTTCATAGCCACAAACTCATCCAACACTTCACTTGAGGTCAAAGTGTGGAAGTCTGGCCTTTGACGAATGACAGAGGACATGGCATTGTGGTACGACATCATTGCCTTGAGAAATTTATGCTTGATCCAATTGTCATCCGTGTCCTTGCTCCCACGATCTCGGAGTGAGACCGCGAGTTTGGTTACTCTCCGATAAAGCTCACGAGGTTCTTCATCTTCTTTCATTGCAAATTCATCGGCTTCATCTTGCACTACTTCATAGTTGGAGCGTTGAATGCTTGTGCTTCCCCGGTAGAGAGAGACAACACAAAGCCATGCATCTTTGGCTAAGGCGAAGAGCCGATGATGAGGTAGATCTTCGGGTAGAATTGCATCTTGGATGATGAAGAGATCATTCTCATTGAATTGATTATCCACGGCTTCTCAAGGAGTGAAGTTGCTTGGGTCATGCGGATAGAAACCTTCTTCAATGATTCTCCAAAGATTAGTGTTCACATGATTTAAATGACGCTTAAAGCGATAAATCCAAGAATCAAAGTCCTCATATTTCACAATCTTAGTGGGAGGACCGGCATGATTCAAATGAGTGGAAGGAATCGGTCCACCATAAACAAGTGGTGGTTCCACATGGGCAAAGATGCTGGTGCCATTTTTACCACTAGAAGAAGGGGCCTTTTCACTACTAGCTTCCCCCTCGTCGGAGTTAGCATCCATCACCTTGTCAGTGGGATCACCCACTTTCAACGGTGCGATGGATAGTTTAAGCCCTTCAATGAATTTAGTAAACATGCTTTCAACCTCGGTCGTCATGGAGGTTTTCAATGTCTCCAAGGCCACATTGAATTCCTCACGAGAGATCGAGGTTCCCCCATCGCCCGTAGACGAGATCGGATTCACACCGGAGTGTTCCTCCACACCGTCTACGGTATCAACCATACTCTTCGGACGGTAAAGTCCTTAGTAAAGAGACGAGGCTCAGATACCAATTGAAAGGATCAATATGGTTGACTAGAGGGGGGGTGAATAGGCAACTAACAATTTTTAGCTTTTCTTTACCAAATTAAACTTTGCATCAAAGTAGGTTGTCTAGAAGTGCAACTAGATGAGCAACCTATATGATGCAACAACAACAAGCACACAAGAAAGCAAGGGAAGTAACACTAATAAGCTTGCACAAGTAAAGGTATGAGATAACCAAGGGTGGAGCCAGTGAAGACGAGGATGTGTTACCGAAGTTCCTTCCTTTTGAAGGGAAGTACGTCTCCGTTGGAGCGGTGTGGAGGCACAATGCTCCCCAAGAAGCCACTAGGGCCACCGTATTCTCCTCACGCCCTCACACAATGCGAGATGTCGTGATTCCACTATTGGTGCCCTTGGAGGCAGCGACTGGACCTTTAGAAACAAGGTTGGGGCAATCTCCACAACTTAATCGGAGGCTCCCAACAACACCACGAAGCTTCACCACAATGGACTATGGCTCCATGGTGACCTCAACCGTCTAGGGTGCTCAAACACCCAAGAGTAACAAGATCCGCTAGGGATTGGTGGTGGAATCAAATTTCTCTTGGTGGAAGTGTAGATCGGGGCCTTCTCAACCACTCCCGAGAAAATCAACAAGTATGATTGGCTAGGGAGAGAGATCGGGCGAAAATGGAGCTTGGAGCATTCATGGAGCTTATGGGGGAAGAGGTAAGTCAACGAGGAAGAAGGGGAGCCCCTTTTATACTGAAGGACCCCATCCAACCGTTACCCCCAAAACAGCCCCGCAGAGGGCGGTACTACCGCAGGGGGCAGCGGTACTACCGCTGGACCCAGCGGTACTACCGCTCCCCCTTGCGGTACTGCCGCCCAGCTTGGGAGGGCTTGAAGATAGAGGAGGGACCGTGTCCAATGCGATACTGCCGCGGTGGTAGGGCGGTACTACCGCACCTACTACCGTTGCAAGTGCCGCTCAACCCGGCACGAGATGCGCCCCCCTCGATTCGAGGCGTTAGTGGCCCGGTACCACAGCGGTACTGTCGCTGGGCACCGTGGTACTACCGCTGGGGCCAAAGACTACCCATCCAGCAGGGAATCAAACCTCCAACGACGCGGGAAGGCCCGGAGGGTGTGAAACGGAAGTGTATGTGATGATTCCACCCTAGCCTTACCAAAGCGGACCCCCTCTTGATAGTATGGTGACTCCTACGAAACTACTCCATCAAACAAGAAACGAAAGAGCTACACCGTCCTGAAAAACACTCCGAGGGGAAAGAAATTGTCTCGTCCAAAGGATGAATCTCTGAAATGCTCAAAGCACACGGTTAGTTCGCAAACATGTTGTCATCAATCACCAAAACTACATCGAGAGAGATATGCCTTAACAACCGGGAGTGTCACCTTGCGGACAAGTATCCGACTCTATGAGCTCGAAAATCCGAACATAGCTTGTTTTCAGTATAGGGGAAGAGCTGTTGTTGCTTTGCTCCTCTACGACCGCTATCTGATGGGTGATCGGCAGAGATTTTATTTCTCTCGATCGGTTTAAGCCCAATCTAATCATAGTCCGTAGCGACTCCCAGGGCAGCGATGCGATCCAGGAGTTCGTTTAAGGACGACAAATCTATCGGATCCATCTGGTTGGAGTATTCGGAGTCGACACAGAGACGATTTTTGATTGGGAAGTCATCATCGGCTTAAAGGCCGAACGGGCGGCCATGGTAAAGCTGCCCAGCCGGAGGGTTTGGCCTGAGGCCAGGGCTCCTCCGGAAGTAATACTGTCCTTGATAACAAGGCGGGCCATCAATCCTGTTGTCAATGCAACAGAGGAACTCTCAATGAAAGCACCAATGTTGGTGTCAAAACCGGCAGATCTCAGGTAAGGGGTCCCGAACTGTGCGTCTAAGGATTGATGGTAACAGGAGACAAGGGACACGATGTTTTACCCAGGTTCGGGCCCTCTCGATGGAGGTAATACCCTACGTCCTGCTTGATTGACTTTGATGAGTATAGGGGTTACAAGAGTTGATCTACCACAAGATCGTAATGGCTAAACCCTAATTATCTAGCCTGTATGATTATGATTGCCTCTACGGACTAAACCCTCCGGTTTATATAGACACCGGAGGGGGCTAGGGTTGTACAAAGTCGGTTTACAGAGAAAGGAATATTCATATCCGCATGCTAAGCTTGCCTTACACGCCAAGGAGAGTCCCATCCGGACATGGGAGAAAATCTTTTGTCTTGTATCTTTACGGCCCATTAGTCCGGCCCATGTCATATAGCCTGGATGCCCGAGGATCCCTTAATCCAGGACTCCCCCACCAAGCAACACAACGTAAATAGCACCTGCACACAAATAACAAATACTCGCAACCTGACGTGTTAAAGGGGTTGTCAATCCTTTTCGGGTAACGGCGCCAGAAATTGGTGCGTGGATGGGAGAAAGTTGTAAATATTGATAGATCAAACGCCAAATAAAATAAATTGCAGCAAGGTATTTTTTGTATTTTTGGTTTAGTAGATTTGAAAATAAAAGGCAAATAAAAATAGATCACAAAGGCAAATAATATGAGAAAGAGACCCGGGAGCCGTAGGTTTCACTAGTGGCTTCTCTCGAGAAAAATAGCAAACGGTGGGTAAACAAATTACTGTTGGGCAATTGATAGAACTTCAAACAAACATGACGATATCCAGGCAATGATCATTACATAGGCATCACGTCCAAGATTAGTAGACCGACTCATGCCTCCATCTACTGCTATTACTCCACACATCGACCGCTATCCAGCATGCATCTAGTGTATTAAGTTCATGGAGAAACGGAGTAATGCAATAAGAACGATGACATGATGTAGACAAGATCTATCTATGTAGAGATAGACCCTGTCATTTTATACTTAGTAGCAATGATACATACGTGTCGGTTCCCCTTCTGTCACTGGGATCAAGCACCGTAAGACCGAACCCACTACAAAGCACCTCTTCCCATTGCAAGATAAATAGATCAAGTTAGCCAAACAAAACCCAAATATCGGAGAAGAAATATGAGGCTATAAGCAATCATGCATAAAAGAGATCAAAGAAACTCAAATACTTTCATGGATATAAAAAGATAGATCTGATCATCAACTCAAAATTCATCGGATCCCAACAAACACACCAGAAAAAGAGTTACATCATATGGATCTCCAAGAGACCATTGTATTGAGAATCAAATGAGAGAGAGGAAGCCATCTGGCTACTAACTACGGACCCAAAGGTTTACAAAGAACTACTCACGCATCATCGAAGAGGCACCAAAGGAGGTGGTGAACCCCATCCGTGATGGTGTCTAGATTGGATCTGGTGGTTCTGGACTATGCGGCAGCTAGAATTGATTTCCGTCGACTCCCCTAGGGTTTCTGGAATATTGGGGTATTTATATAGCAAAGAGGCGGTCTGGGGGCACCCGGGGTGGGCACAGCCCACCAGGGCACGCCTGGGCCTCCTGGCGTGCCCTGGTGGGTTGTGCTCTCCTCGGAGCACCCCCCAGGCGCAGCCTTGGACCATTAGGTGTCTTCTGGTCCATAAAAAAATCTCCGTAAAGTTTTCTGACATTTGGACTCCGTTTGTTATTGATTTTCTATGATGTAAAAAACATCCAAAAAAACAACTAGCACTTGGTAATATGTCAATAGGTTAGTACCCAAAAATGATATAAAATGACTATAAAATGATTATAAAATATCCAAGATTGATAATATAACAACATGGAATAATCAAAAATTATAGATACATTGGAGATGTATCAACGGGCATAGCCGCAGTAACAGCGCTTGAACTGGGGAGAATCGCCGCCCTCCGGCCGCTCCCATCACGGGTGCGGCCACCGTGCATGCAGCCCCTCCAGGGCGGGTCGACCAAACCGCTGGCCCTCGAGCGCCTTTGCCGCACCACGTCTAAGTGGTCGCCCTGCAACAGCAGCAGGGGCGCAGTGCCGCCGCCACTAGCACCATCAGGAGCCAAGCAACGGTACGATCGACTTCATCATCGTCCATGCCAAGTACGGCTTCAGAGGCCATGGCATGGGCTCAACTGCTGCTAAGGTTTCCGTCAGTGGCCGAGCAGATGGACGAATGGCGTGCCACCATCCAAAGCCTGCTCGGTTTCACCGAAGATGGGGGCTCACGGCGAACTGCTCCGCCACGACCTCCCCAAGCGACAGCAACAACTCATGCTGCTGACCGTACGGAAGGGGGCATCCCCAGGGTGCAGTCCCCACAGCGCGGTAGCCAGCACGAGCGGAACAGAATCAAGACCCCGATGATGTCTCGATGGCCTGTTCTGACCCTCGAGCACGTCTAGGTCAACGACGAGCCCCGGAGATTAGGCGGAGAGGAGACGCGTGTGTCATCGTCGAGCAACGCCGTGACGACCTCCGCTGGACCGACGGGTGCGACGGCCCTGACGTTGATGAGCCCGCGCTCGATGTTGGCGGGCGCCAATGAACTCATGGCTCGACGAGGCGCCTTCATTTGCGGCCATTAAGAACCCGACAGGCCCAGCGACTTGCATCTTCTCCAACAAAAGGAAGGAGAAACCCTCCCTAAGTATTTACAGAGATTCAGCAAAGTTCATAGAAATATCCCAAATATCCATCCGGCAGCCGTAATAGCTGCCTTCCAGTCAAATGTGCGCAACCGTTGTATTTGTTCCAAGATGAACGTACGGTTGCCTAAGATTGTGAAGGAGCTTTACACTCTGGTAGATAAGTGTGCTCGGATGGAGGAGGGAAGGAAGTTGCTCGGAGAGGAAGAGTGCACCAATATTGATTCAGAGGATGAGGATGAATCAACTAGTCAGAAGAAGAGCAAGAAGCACAGTAAGAAGTGGAGGGATAAGGCAGTGATGACTGTTGAAGGATCGGGTATGCCTAGTACTGGTAAGAAGGCCAAAGCTGAGGCCCCCGGCAAGGAAGCTGTCGTGTGCACTGACCGCCGAGAAGCCGTTGTTGTCGAGAAAGTCGGGAAAGGTGATGGGCCGTACTACAAGATTCATCGGACCAAGGGCCATGACCTTCAAGAGTGTTACCAAGTTGACAAGCTTGTCAAGAAACATAGAGCAGAGTATGAGAAGCGTGATAAGGAAAAAGGTCAGAATGTTGCTGGTGGTAAGGGTCGAGGCGGTGAAGTAAATCACCATGGCAAACCCTTTCGGAACCAAGGAAAACCCGCCAAAGGTCGAGAGAAGGAAACCTATGATGATGAGAGTGATAGAGGGGATGAAGAGGAAACAACTGAGCAGGAGTTTCAGAAGGCCACAGACGCCCTGTGCATTGACGGAGCTGCATCTCTGCACACTTCTCACCGCCAGCTCAAACAGTGGGCATGAGAAGTCAATGTCGTGGAACCAGGACGAGAGGCCCAGAAGCCGCTCAAATGGTCCCATACGCCCATCATCTTTGAAGAAGAGGACCATCCTAGCCGTACCACTGCGGTAGGGTGTTTGCCATTGTTGGTCTCCCCGATAATTCGCAGACTCAAGGTCACAAAGATTCTGGTGGATGGCGGGGCTGGATTGAATCTGATTTCCCCAGCAGTTATCAGCAGACTTCAGATAGGAGAGGAAGAGCTAGAGGTTACCGACACGTTTCAAGGAGTTAATCCCGGCAGAGCCATCCTAAGGGAAAGATCACGTTGTCGGTAACATTTGGGGGAGAACTGAACTACCGGACTTTGTGTTTGATCTCCCCCTGCCGTACAATGGGATTCTTGGACGCCCGGCCCTAGCTAAGTTCATGGCAGCATCCCACTATGCCTACAACACCTTGAAGATGCCTGCTGGGCCATTGTGGGTCATCACCATCCCATCAGATGAGAAGGATGCAATCATTTGCATGGACAAGATGTACCAAGACGCGGTCGTGGGAGAGGCAGTGGCAGCTCCCGCCAAGGAAAGTAAAGGAAAGAAGAGAGATTGTAGGGACTCTGGCAAAGAGTCCGGGAAGCGTGCCCCCACCGAGTGCACGACACCCGTTGACGACGTGCCAGAGTGTTCTAACAGCAAGAAATCCAAGGTCGCTGCATCCCAAGTAAAGAAGGTCCCGACAGGGCTGGCTGGCGTTGATGGTACTTTCACTATTAGCGCCACCCTCGATGACAAATAGGAAAGCGCGCTCGTTGCCTTCCTGTGGGCGAATGTCGATGTGTTTGCCTGGCAACCATCTGATATCCCCGGTATTCCTAGGGAGGTAATCGAGCACCACCTTGTTGTCTGCCCACATGCCCGACCTGTCAAGTAGAAAGTCCGGAAGCAAGCCTTGGAGAGGCAGCAGTTCATTGCAGAAGAGATCAAGAAACTTGAGGCAGCTAGTTTGGTCAGAGGAGTGCTGCATCCCACATGGTTGGCAAATCCAGTAGTAGTCCGGAAGGCTAATAGGAAGTGGAGGCTTTGCATAGATTTCATAGATTTCAACAAGGCTTGCCCGAAAGACCCATTTCCCTTGCCGCGTATCAACCAAATTGTGGATTCTACTTCAGGTTGTGATTTGCTCTCCTTTCTGGACGTGTACTCTGGGTATCACCAAATCTTCATGTCCAAGGAAGATGAAGATAAGACGTCGTTCATCACTCCTTGTGGTACGTACTGCTTTGTCCGCATGCCATTCGGATTGAAGAGTGTCGGGTCCACTTTTGCAAGGGCAATCCAGATTGGTTTTGAGACACAGTTACATAGAAACATAGAAGCCTATATGGATGATATTGTGGTCAAGACCCAGGATAAGGCCACCCTTATTCAAGATTTGGAGGAAACGTTTGCTAATCTACGTAAGATCAATCTGAAGCTCAACCTGAAGAAGTGTGTATTAGGTGTTCCCTCCGGCAAGTTGCTTGGGTTCTTTGTATCCCATCGTGGGATCGAAGCCAACCCCGACAAGATTAAGGCCATCGAGAAAATCCAAGCGCCAAGGACAGTTAAGGATGTGAGGCGTCTGACATGATATGTTGCCACGCAAAGCAGATTCATCTCCAAGTCTGTCGAGCGCGCCCTACCGTTCTTCAAAATTTTGAAGAAGGCTGGTCCTATGAAGTGGACCCCAGAAGCAGATGCAACTTTGCAAGAATTGAAGGCCTACTTATCCTCTGTGCCTACCTTGGTTGCTCCCAAACCCTAGGATCCGTTGTTGCTATACTTGGCAACGACCAACCAAGTGGTTAGTGCGGCCTTGGTAGCGCAAGAGAAGTGGATGAGGCAGAAAGTAAGCATAGACCGACAGAGTCAGAGAAGGATCAGGACAGCAATAAGCACGACAACGAGAGCAACCCCAAGGACACGGCAAGGAAGAAAGTGGTGCGGCGCCTAGTGTACTTCGTCAGATCCTTGTTACAGGGGGCTAGATCGAGGTACTCTAGCATGCAGAAGTTGATCTTTGGTCTCATTATGGCCTCAAGGAAACTTCACCACTACTTCCAAGCCCATGAGATCACGGTTGTTACTCGTTTTTCATTGCAAAGGATACTCCGAAACCCTAAGGCTACCGGCAAAATAGTGGAGTGGGCTTTGGAGTTATCCAATTTTGGTTTGAAGTTTGAGAGCATGTCAACTATTCATAGCAGGGGGTTGGCAGAGTTTATTGCAGAATGGAGGCCAACCCCTGATGAGGAAGTGACAGAGATAGTTATCCCTGGCAAGGAATCGCCCCAAGAATGGATTATGTATTTTGATGGTGCTTTTTCCCTACAAGGTGCGGGAGCTGGCGTGCTTCTTATCGCACCCTCCGGGGAGCACTTGAAGTACGTCATCCAAATGCATTTTGACGGGGAAGAAACCACCAACAATACAACTGGTATGAAGGGCTCCTTGTCAGGCTCAGGATAGCAGCTGAAATGGGAATTAAGAAGTTGATCATTCGAGGAGATTCACAGCTTGTGGTGAGACAAGTCAACAAGGATTATCAAAGTCCATTGATGGAATCATATGTCAAGGGAGTGAGGAGATTGGAGGAGCGCTTTGACGGATTGCAAACACATACCCCGTGCGGAAAACAACATAGTGATACGTCTCCAACGTATCTACTTTTCCAAACTCTTTTGCCCTTGTTTTGGACTCTAACTTGCATGATTTGAATGGAACTAACCAGAAATGGCACTATTTTCACCAGAATTGCCATGGCGTTATTTTTGTGCAGAATAAAAAGTTCTCGGGATGACCTGAAACTTCACAGAGATAACTTTTGGAATTAATAAAAAATATTGGCGAAAGAATCAGCACCAGGGGCCCCACACCCTACCCACAAGGGTGGGGGCGTGCCCACCCCCCTAGGGCGCGCCCTTCGACCTTGTGGGGCCCCTGGACCTCCACCGACCTCAACTCCAACTCCATATATTCTCTTTCAGGGAGAAAAAAATTAGAGAGAAGGATTCATCGCGTTTTACGATACGGAGCCACCGCCAAGCCCTGTTCTTCCCCAGGAGGACAGATCTGGAGTCTGTTCTGGGCTTCGGAGAGGGGAATTCATCGCCATCGTCATCATCAACCATCCTCCGTCACCAATTTCATGATGCTCACCACCATGCGTGAGTAATTCCATCGTAGGCTTGCTGGACCGTGACGGGTTGGATGAGATTTACCATGTAAATGAGTTAGTTTTGTTAGGGTTTGATCCCTAGTATCCACTATGTTCTAAGATTGATGTTGCTATGACTTTACTATGCCCAATGCTTGTCACTAGGGCCCGAGTGCCATGATTTCAGATCTAAACCTATTATGTTTTCATGAATATATTTGTGTTCTTGGTCCGATATTGCAAGTTATAGTCACCTACTACGCGTTATGATCCGGCAACCCCGGAGTGACAATAGTCGGGACCACTCCCGGTGATGACCGTAGTTTGAGGAGTTCATGTATTCACTAAGTGCTAATGCTTTGGTCTGGTACTCTATTAAAAGGAGGCCTTAATATCCTTTAGTTTCCAATAGGACCCCGCTGCCACGGGAGGGTAGGACAAAAGATGTCATGCAAGTTCTTTTCCATAAGCACGTATGACTATATTCGGAATACATGCCTACATTATATTGATGAATTGGAGCTAGTTCTGTGTCACCCTATGTTATAACCTTTGCATGATGAATGCCATTCGACATAATTATCCATCATGGATCCATTGCCTACGAGCTTTTCACATATTAATCTTTGCTCAGTTACTTTTCTGTTGCCACTGTTACGATTGCTACAAAACTGCTATTATTACTTTTGCCACCGTTACCGCTACTTCCATACTGCTTTGCTACTAAATACTTAACTGCAGATATTAAGTCTTTCAGGTGTGGTTGAATTGACAACTCAGCTGCTAATACTCAAGAATATTCTTTGGCTCCCCTTGTGTTGAGTCAATAAATTTGGGTTGAATATTCTACCCTCGAAAACTGTTGTGATTCCCTATACTTGTGGGTTATGAAGACCTTTTTCTGGCACCGTTGCTGGGGAGCATAGCTCTATTCTCGGAGTCACTTGGGATTTATATCTATTGATCACTATGAGGAATTTGAAAGATCAAAGAACCAAGATTTTTCCCTTAACTACGAGGGGAGGTAAGGAACTGCCATCTAGCTCTGCACTTGATTCTCCTTCTATTTTGAGTAAACTTGCGACACCTACTCCTGCTATTGATTCCGATATGTTGCATGTTATTGATGATGCCACTTCTACTATGCATGATGCTTATGATGACACTACTTCTATGCTTGATAATACCGTGCCACTAGGTGAATTTCTTGATGAACAACTTGCTAGGGTTAGAGAGAATGAAATTACTGAAACTGATGATATTATTGAAATTGATGATTATGATTCTCCCCCTAGATATGAATTGCCTGTTGTTTCTGAGGGTTATGGATGAAGAAACTGCTAGAGACTTCTTTGCTTGCAATGATAGAGAAGATCTTAAGAAATTGTTAGCTAAGATGAAAGAAAAATCCTTGAATGCTAGAATGGAAATGACCCTGCTTTTGCTACTTCACCTATATTTGTTACTGATAAGGATTATGAATTCTCTGTCGATCCTGAGTTAATTACTTTGGTTGAATTTGATCCTTTTCATGGTTATGAATCTGAAACTGTTGTGGCACATCTTACTAAATTGAATGATATAGCCACCCTATTTGCTCATGAGGAAAAACCCCGCTATTATTATAGTCTCAAATTGCTTCCTTTCTCATTAAAGGGTGATGCTAAGATATGGTTTAATTCTCTTGCTCCTGGTTGTGTGCGTAGTCCCCAGGATATAATTTACTACTTCTCTGCAAAATATCTCCCTGCTCATAAGAAACAAGCTGCTTTAAAGGAAATATTTATTTTTGTGCAAATTGAAGAAGAGAGTCTCCCACAAGCTTGGGGGAGGCTTCTCTGATTACTTAATGCTTTGCCTGATCATCCTCTCAAGAAAAATGAAATACTTGATATCTTTTATAATTGACTAACCGATGCTTCCAGAGACCACCTGGATAGTTGTGCTGGTTGTGTTTTCAGGGAAAGAACTGTTGAGAAAGCTGAATTGCTATTGAATAATATATTGAGTAATGAAAATGATTGGACACTTCCTGAACCAACTCCGAAGCCAACTCTGAAGAAAAGGGGTATTTTATTTCTAAGTCATGAAGATACACAAGAGGCAAATAAATCTATGAAAGAAAAAGGTATTAAAGCTGAAGATTTTAAAAAATTACCGCCTATTGAAGAAATACATGGTCTTGATAACCCGACGCAGGTAGTAGAGGTAAACTCTCTCTGTAGATTTGATGAAGGTGATATTCCTTATAATAAATCTGCTAGTCAATGCTTGGATGAGTTTGATAATTTTATTGTTAAGCAAAAGAATTTCAATGCTTATGTTAGTAGACAATTGAAAAGTAATGCTTACATGCTTGGCCACTTGGGTGATTATATGAGTAGAGCTGTTGATGATCTTAAGCTTATCAGTAAACATGCTTCCATGGTTACAACTCAAGTAGAACAGGTACTTAAGCCACAAGATGATTTGCTTAATGAGTTGAATAGTAAGAATAATGATAATGTTGTTAGGGTTATGACTAGAGGTGGTAATATGCCCCAGGAACCTTTGTATCTCGAGGGCCATCCTAAGAGAATTGAGCAGGATTCTAAGAGAACTAATACTGATGCACCTAGTCTACGTAATAAAAAGAGAAAGAAAACTAATAGGACTTTGCATGCTAGTGAACTTGCTATAGACACACCTGAGAATCCCAATGATATTTCTATTTCTGATGCTGAGACATAATCTGGTAATGAACATGAACCTAGTGCTAATGTTGATGATGATATTCATGTTGATTCTCAACCTAGTAATGATAATGATGTAGAGATTGAACCTGCTATTGATCTTGATAACCCACAGTCAAAGAATCAATGTTATGATAAGAGAGACTTTGTTGCTAGGAAACATGGTAAAGAAAGAGAACCATGGGTTCAGAAACCATGCCCTTTCCTCCTAAGCCATCCAAGAAAAAAGGATGGTGAGGATTTTGAGCGCTTTGCTGAATGATTAGACCTATCATTTTGCATATGCGTTTGACTGATATGCTTAAATGCCTCCCTATGCTAAGTACATGAAAGAAATTATTACTAATAAAAGAAAGATACCTGAAGCTGAGATTTCCACCATGCTTGATAATTATACTTTTAAGGGTGGAATACCAAAGAAACTAGGAGATCTAGGAGTACCAACTATACCATGCTCCATTAAAAGAAACTATGTTAAAACTGTTTTATGTGATCTTGGAGCCGGTGTTAGTGTTATGCCTTTCTCTTTGTATTGTAGACTTGATTTGAATAAGTTGACACCTACTGAAATTTCTTTGCAAATGGCTGATAAATTAATTGTTATACCCACCGTTATTTGTGAGGATGTGCCTGTTGTGGTTGCAAACGTTACTGTCTTAACGAACTTTGTTATTCTTGATATTCCCGAGGACGACAGTATGTCGATCATCCTTGGTAGACCCTTTTTGAATATTGCATGGGCTGTTATTGACTGCAACAAAGGCAGTGTCACTTTTCATGTTAATGGTAATGAGTATATGGTACACTTTCCAAAGAAACAACCTCAAGTTCATAGTATTAATTCTATCGAAAAAAATTCAACTATTACTATTGGAGGTTTTGAATTCCCTCTTCCTACTGCCAAAAGGAAATATGATATTCTGACGGGAGGGGCGGTGTCCATGTGGGTTGTGGCCCCCTTGTCGTCATCCATGTCGTTGGCCTCCTCAGAGGCATAGTCTAGCATGTCGGTTAAGTCTTCGATAGTGGCTATCAAGTGGGGGGTGGGTGGGACGTAAAATTCCCTGTGGCATCCCTTGAGGCTCCGTTCAGTGTGAGCCGAGGGTGGGCCATCAATAATAGTCATCCTCTGGATTCGGTCGAGCGCCACATTCAAGGAGGTGAGGTTGGCCGGATCGGCGCATGAAGTTCCCTTGGAGCTGACCTCCGTCGCGAAGGTGGGGTGAGGCACGGGTCCGGTAGGGGCAAAACCTTGGTGGTCGGGCGCCGCACTCATATTGAGGCTCGAGGCCGGATCTGTGGTGGGAATGGTGAGTTTGGCGGGGGTTGACTCCCTATCTCCGAACTCTGAACTCTCGCTAAGGCTCAAGGTCGAATCCTCATCGGGGAGGTAGGGTCCGGACAGGGTTGATCCATGGTCTTTGGACATGGGAGACGCTTCTGAGCTCGAGGCTGGTTGCGTAGTGAGGGCCGATTCGAAGATCGGATCGGGAATAGCCCCAAAGGTTGATACTTCGGAGGCCACGACTGTTGCAGGCGGGGATGAGAAGCCCGTGAAGATTAGATCGCCCCGAGCATCGGTGACGTACTCAAAGTTGTCGAACCTAATCTGCTGCTCAAGGGCAAAATTGTCGATCTGGTTGAGGTGGTCGGTTGCGTCGGCATGCAGAACGATGTTGCCGAACGTGAAAAGTTGCCCGGAGACGAAGATTTCTCCGGTGCTGACGCCGTCTCCGATGATCAAGCGAGCCATCGATCCTCTGGCGATCCGACAGCGGAACTCTCAATGAAAGCACCAATGTCGGTGTCAAAACCGGCGGATCTCGGGTAGGGGGTCCCGAACCGTGGACCTTGGATCGATGGGGAACAATAAACGTAGGACACTATGTTTACCCAGGTTCGGGCCCTCTCTAAGAGGTAAAACCCTACGTCCTGCTTGATTATATTACATGTGTATGAAGGGGTTACAGAGTAGATCTACCACAAGATCAGAGGAACTAAGCCCTAACTAGTAGGATGGTAATTGTTCTTCTAGTCTCTACGAACTAAGCCCCCTGATTAATATAGACACCGAGGGTGCTAGGGTTTACAGATAGGCGGTTACATCAAGGAAAATTTGGATCTTCCATCTCGACTTGGGGTGCACGCCAAGGCACAAAAGGCCTTCGATTCGGATAAGATGCAACCCAACAGTCCGGCCCATACGAAAGGGGACGGCGCCCCGAGGACCCCCTAATCAAGGACTCCCTCACCCGTCGCACCCACGTGCGTTGTCTTGCCGACTGTTGGGTTGCCCTGGCCGACCAAAGAAGGACACTGGCAACAATCATATTTGTCTATCATTAGTAAATATACAAGGCAAATAGAAACATAGTATGAACATAATCACATGCATACAGTTCATGGTAAACACCATTCAAATAGTTCAACAACCTTCTCGGTTGCATTTTGTTTTTGCCCCTTTGTGAATCATTCATAAAATATGTTGTTTATAAGTTACTTCCTCTTATAAGAGCGTTTAGATCATTATGTTAGTGATCTAAACGCTTTTATATTTCTTTACGAAGGGAGTATTTCATTTCTTGGCTCCAATTGGTCTTTGCGCCAAGGACGCAACGTGTCATCTAGTATCCACCGAATCAAGTTTAACTTCATTACGTACGTGTACATGTGCCAAACCTACAGTTATATATATCTAAAAGTTGTGAGAATTTTTGCCAAACTTGATGGGCCTAAAAACAGAGGCATCTGAAAAGCAGGACAAACATCACATATATTTTGTGGGCCATTTGTGGCATCATTACTCAAACGGACGCTGCCGGTGTGGCTCGTTTAAGTGCCGCCAGAAAATGATGGAACACAAGAGCTATTTTGCAAAACACCAAGGCTGTTGGGGCCGTAGTCGACACCACTAGTACCAGCGACGTCCCTCTATTTGTCCACGCCGCACATATTTTGCCAAAATACCGGCGATGTTTGTTTTGGAGCTGACGCCACTAAGTAACTACACCTATAAGGGTTTTCCTACTAGCGGGAGGCGAAGGTGGAGTTCCACCTAGGAGGCGGAGGCGCAGCTGGACGCGGAGCAAGCACACTCTCATCATTGATCCCGGCCTCATGATCAAAAACCAGCCTTCCTTGACTCACTTTAGACCGAATGAGAGGTTAAGGCGAACCGTCGTCTCATCCACCTCCGCGACATGAGACTCGAATATTCGTCTCACCGCCAATGACCACGAGGCCGACGGCTCCTACAAGGGGGTCATCAACATCTACTCGGGCGAGTATGAAGTGTAGTTATCTATCGAGTGTAGTTCTCGTTTCAATCTGCGTAAACCTGTGATGAAATCTATGTTGCATGTAGTTGGATGGAATTGAGGGATTGAAAACGAAGGGTGTGGTTGCGGACGCGTTCAAATGAGGGGCATCTGACTCCTGTTTGTGGACACGTCCGCGGACATATATAGTCGGATTTGTCCATTTTCGGTTGTAGATGCTCTGAACACCATCACATCCCTTCATATATGCTCCACATCATATAGGGAAATATTAGAAACTGCACAACTCATTTATCGGGTGTGTGCTGTGATTGTGCACCTACTCGCACGAACATTCTCTCACTATTCCGTCTTTGTTTGGTCGCGCTATGAACACGGTTCGTCTGAATATAACATTTCGAAACACCGGACCACCCTCTCCTCTCCCCTGTTCGGAGTTCGGACGGCCGTCACGGGGAGTTCGTCCATTTGCTGCCCGCGACGACCAAACACAGCCGTCCCGCGCCGGCGCCGTGACGCCGTCCCTCCCCCCACAAAGATCCAAACGAGACCCCAGGAGAAAGTTTCAAAAAAACCACTCCCACTCCCTCCCTCCCTCCACTACCCACCGCCGACCCAACCCCTCCTCGTCACATCGGGCGCCTAGGGTTTCCCCACCCGCCGGCCGGCGATGCCCGCCTCCTCCGTCTCCGGCAGCACCGGCCCCGGCGGCGTGTCGCCCGACGCCATCATCGAGTGGCTGCAGGACGAGATGGGCTACCCCTCCGCGCCGCCCGCGCCCGAGCAGCTGCGCAAGATCTGCCGCGGCAACATGCTCCCGGTCTGGTCCTTCCTCCTCCGCCGGGTCCGCTCCGAGCGCACGGTCGCCACGGCGCGCCGGAACATCCTCGTCCACGGCGTCGCGGCCAGGCGGGCGCGGGAGGGGGGCGTCGGGGCGGGAGGGGGCGACGCGGCTGCCAGAGAGGCCGAGGCCAGGGAGCGGGACCTCGCCGCCGAGGAGGCGGAACGGCTGCGCGGGGTCGTGCGGAGGCAGCGCAAGGAGCTGCGCGCCCGCATCGCGGAGGTCGCGCGCGAGGAGGCCGAACGCAAGCGTGTGTTGGGCGAGCGCTCCAATGCCAGGTACCCATATACCGGTGGAATCAGGGGGCACAAACTATTTACGATTTGATTTGACGATCTTATTGGAGATATGGGGATTTAATTGACGCTACATTTTGGTCTTCACTTTTGCTGCTTGCTGTATTTATTGATAGGGATGCCTGGAAATCGTCTTGACTTAGTACCAACTGACTGTCGATACTTTACTTGACAGTGACACTAGTAGAAATACATGAAAATACCCCCGATAGAATTGCTTGAAAGTGTCACTCCCTATAGGATTTTGATGGGAACAAGGTTTGATATATTATAGGGGATGTTCAGGTTGATGCCACCCAAAAGATCTACATGTAGTAGGCACGGGGATTATATTCACGCTACATTGTGATTTTCGCTTTTGCAGCTTGCTAAATTTATTGGTAAAATTGCCTGAAAATGTAGGACTTAATATTTACTACTGTCACTACTTTACTTGGAAATGTCACTCTTGAATCTTGAGTTGAGTTTAATGGGATCAAGGCTTGATGTATTTGAAGGGATGCCACGCAGAAGACTAACATATAGTAGAACCACTAAAGCACTGGTAGAGTTTATGGCCACTCTAAATGATGTTCCTCAATGAAATGCCATTAGCTCTACTTTCCATCAACTTCTAAAGCTTCTTCATGTGCCAATCTGTGAGAGAGTTTCAATGCTAATGGATATTTAGTGCTGCAGTTTAGGGTGTGTCTGTATCCCTAGGTTATCTTGCTTAGCTAGGCTAGATAAAACTGGATCATCTGGACATAGCCAAGAAAAGCAAGGCCGTTTTGTTTTGGCTAGTCACTGGCAAACCACGATGTGTATGGTGGTTGGAGGCTGATGCAACAGCTCTCTGTTACCTTGGCCATGTGAGAGCCAATTCAGCTAGTCTTCGACGGCAAATATATTTATTTCGGTTACTAGGAATCTAGCCAAGCAAAGCAGGCCTTCTCTGATGTTACCAAATAGCCACCCTTGCCCAGCATTGGTAGGAGATTGCTAGCCTCAGAACCAAACTCACCCTACTAGATCTGGTGATTGAAAATGCACAAATCACAGAAGGAACAGGCTATGATTTGCATCACAGTTATAAACTAATACCTGACTGGTTGATTGTGAGATCAGAAGGCCTTCCTGCTCTATTTAAATAATAACTTAATAAGCTTGCGAAAAATTCTGCATGTTCAAGTATAGGTGCATACAAACATACCCTTATTGCTACACTGCTGTTTATACTTACGTATGGTTGTATTGTAGCTACCTTTTTTGTTTCTTCCACTATTCCCGGTACATGCCGAATTTCTAATTTCAATTGCAATACAAAATTCATGAGATGTGGGTATCTTCATTGGTCCTTTGACCCTGTTGTAATATTAGTGTGACTGTGAGATAGTTGACATTTCAGTTTCTCTTGATTAGCATAATAGTGATGTATTGCAGATCATAAATGGTATTTGCATTTTGTTTATGCGCAGAAAACATATTTATTCAACTACTCATCTTTTAGTGTTTATAAATGTATGTGGTCTAAACGTTGATTGTGCCCTACCAGGTAGGGTGCAGGCTCCTTGCAGCCACACTTTCATACAAGCAACTGCATCAATGTCATTTATGTATGATATAAACGTTTTCTAGGTTAGATCTGGTATAAACCTGCAAATGTGAAGAATTTCTAAAATTCATTTTGCCACACTGTTCTAATATTTGTTCAGAAGATATCAGTGCCGAATTTTCATGTGGAACTGCTTTTTTCTTCACTGCTTTGATGTTTCCGCATGATCTTCCACAACCTTAGCTTGTGACAAAGAGTAAAATAACAATTCCATGTTTTTAACTTTAGGCACAAACAAGTTATGCTCGAGGCGTATGATCAGCAATGTGACGAAGCTTGCAAAATATTTGCTGAATACCAGCGACGTCTGCATCACTTTGTTAACCAAGCAAGAGATGTGCGAAGGTCAAGTATAGGTGTGGCTGGATCTGTGGATGCTGTTGAGGAGATGCAATTGCAGAGCGAGCGAGAGGACCTGTACTCAACTGTAAAAAATAACAGGTTATCAGAAGATCTTGTACTTGTAGAGACCTCACGTGAAAGGAGTATTCGGAAGGCATGTGAAACTCTTGCTGCGGATATGGTGGAAATGATTCGGAGTTCATTTCCAGCATTTGAAGGGAATGGTATTAATTCGAGTTGCCAGATAGATGTGGCAAAGCTGGGCACTGATTTGGATGGTGAAATACCACCAGATGTGAAAGCTGTGGCATTAGATTCCCTAAAAAATCCTTCCTTGTTACTGCAATCGATCAATAGTTATACATCACGCATGAAAATGCTTGTACACAAAGAAACAGATAAGATTGACATACGTGCTGATGCAGAACTCTTGAGGTACTATCCTGTTTTTTCCTTCCATCTGTTCTTTCCAATTCCAATGACAGACATGTAAGAGTTAAATGTTCCTACCACACAATGAGGATTCAGTGAACAATATTCTTTAATGACTTCTGATCATTTTTGTGATCTGGTTACATTCTCATGAATGTAATCCCGTGGTTGTAGTCTTTAAGTGTGAATTATATTCTAATTGGGGATTTTATTTACCTTGCCAAACAAACAAGTAGATATTCATTGTTGAAGGAAATACTATATAGCACATTTAATGAGAAAATCTTTCTAATCTTCTATTGGTTTTTTATTAGTTGATCTTTGTACTGAACTGCTTTGCTAAACAAAGTACTATCTTGCTAAGCTTATATTTCTTTGGGGTTAGATGTTAACCAGATATACAAATTCTTGTTCCTAGGTATAAATATGAAAATGAGCAGGTCATTGATGCTGCTTCAACTGATGCAAGCTCACCCTTACCATATCAGGTGTATGGCAATGGAAAGATTGGATCAGAGCTGTCGACCCGAGGAACACATGACCAGCTACTAGAACGACAGGTACTCCCTTAGGAGCCACTTGAAGGGTTATATCCACTACATGTATAGGAAGAGAATAAGCTGATACCATTCTTTTGGATATATGTACTTCTCCTTCCAGTTCTACACCTCTTTTCATGAACGCAAATTGTCATATCTGTGTTTTCTGTCTTCCATTACCTCTTCTGTTTGCTCTCAGAAACAAATGTCAAGTTATCATTCAGGACTTTGTTATTTTAGAGTGGCCTCATGTTCTGTTACTGAAAAAGTTCTATGATTATGCCTAGCTCTTCTTTCTCCAAACAAGGGACATGACACCGAAGTTAACTAATGTATTGCACTTGGCCTTGCAGAAAGAACATGTTCAGCAGTTCTTAGCCACTGAAGATGCTTTGAATAAGGCTGCAGAAGCTAAAGCTCTAAGTCAGAAGCTCTTGCAGCGCCTTCATGGAACTGTTGATGCGACAGGAAATAAGAAGCTGCCTACCGGGAACACCTCACAGAATGTCACCAACAGCAGGCACCTGGAGGTACATGTTCAAAATGTCATTATGGATGATGGAGGGCATATCGGATTCTCTTTGCAAAGTACTCCAAACTTTTATGCTTATAACATCCCAGTTTCATATTAAGTTCAGCTAAGCACGGCACTGTCATGAAACAACCTGTTAACAGTAGGAAGTATTTATAGCTTGAGGCCATGCTTCATGTTGGTGCTTATACTTTACTTGGACATACTCACACTGTTCAAGACACCGCCAGTTGGGATTCCTTCTGAAAAATTGCTTTAAAACTTTCAATTTGGAAGCTGCATGCACTTGCTGCTCGTAAGCTAACCAGTTGTGCACTGTCCTTTTGCTACTATATCATTATAGAAAATAAAAAATGTTGTATAAGCCATAATCTTTTCCTGATAGTGTTGGCTACCTCATTTTAGCTGGATGTTTGGGCCAAAGAAAGAGAAGTTGCTGGATTAAAGGCAAGTTTGAATACATTAACATCTGAGGTACAACGTCTGTATAAGTTATGCGCCGAGTGGAAAGAAGCGGAAGATTCTCTGAAAAAGAAGTGGAAGAAAATCGAAGAGTTTGACGCTCGTCGATCAGAACTGGAGTGCATTTACAGTGCTCTTCTACGGGCCAACATGGTTAGTCTGGAATGCTTTTTTTCTTTTTCTTTTAACACTAGAATTAGTTTGATATGACGTGAATGTACAAATGAAAGACAATTCTAAGCGTTCACTGTTACCAGCGTGATTAGCAGGATAGCACCAACATCAGCTGTGCAATGAGCTAAAAATATATTACTCACTTCAACTAAGATTTATTTTTTCTATCTGATTTGTGGGCTATAATTGCTGGCAGCTTTATGGCTAGGTCATATCTTTATTTGCATTTCCTCGTTGAAATGCAATAAATATGATTATTTCTTGAAAGATGATACCGAATTGTCATATATAGGAAGCGTCAGCATTTTGGGAGCAACAACTGTTATCTGCTAGAGGATATGCATCAAAGACAATCATCCCTGCATGCAATGCTGTGGTAGATATGTCAACTAATTCGAGAGATCTTATTGAGCGAGAATTAGCCGCATTTGGTCAAAGTCTGGAGAATAGCCTATGCAGGTTACCCGCAACTCCTCAGGTTGGTAACATATTGAGTTTTTGCTAGTTTATTCATCTGAAAATCGAGCACCCTTTGATTTGCCTGATTGATCTTTCCATTGAATTTGCTGATGTTTTCCCTTTGTAGGCCCTTTTGGAGGCTGTAGGTTCTAATGGTGCTACAGGGTCAGAAGCACTTGCATCTGCAGAAAAACAGGCTGCTATATTAACTGCAAGAGCTGGTGCTAGAGATCCTTCTGCCATACCATCTATATGCCGCATTTCTACTGCTCTTCAGTATAATTCTGGTACGGCTGTGTTGGGAGTTCTCTCTCTATTTTTCTCTCGTAATGATCTTGTATGTTATAAATCATGTTAAGGCAGATGTGTCCTTCCCTCCCTAGTGGTGCAGCCATGGGATTCTGCATGCTTGCCCTGATTTGAAGCTGGGTCAAGCAGGGATAAAAATAGTTCTTTCATCCTAAAATTGGTCACCTTCTGTTGCAGTTAGCCAATAGGACCAATACAGTTAGGACACTTTTAGCGCTAACTCTATTAAAACTTAAATATTTTCTTGTCTATGTATGCTTGGACCCAACTGTTTGCAACAAAGAGTGCTCCCCTTTCCCATGTGCCCTTTTATCCACTTGATTTATGAACTACTTCGTCATTCTTCTCTTATGCTAGAGAGTACTCAGGTGTCTCTTGTTTCTTGTTTAACAGTTTCACCAGGTACAGAAGGCACAGATTCTGGCTTAGCATCAGTTTTGAGTGCATTGGAGTTTTGCCTAAAACCTTGTGGTTCTGAAGCTAGTATACTAGAGGATCTATCAAAAGCTATTAATTTGGTGCACACACGAAGAAATCTTGCTGAGAATGATCGTGTTTTGCTAAATCGTGCACATCGTGCTCAACAAGAATATGAAAGGTATGATTTCCTGCGGTGGTAGATATTTTCTGAATACAGGCATCATACTACTAGAGAAGGTATACTTTGTATCATTGCTGTCATTGTTCGGCTACAGTTTGTACTTTGTAGGCATGTGAGAGTGAATATTGTTTGTATCCTCATTCCTCTGTTGCTTGTTCCTGGTAATCCTACTCCCTATACTACAAATAACAGTATGCTGCGTTCTTTAGCTAACGTACTCGATATAGGAGTATAGGTGCATGCTATGCCATGTCATGCTGAATTTCATCATAGGTTGTCTTCAACTTTGGAGTGCAAATGATATATTTTCACTGTTTAGAAAGTGGCGAGTACGCAGGTTTTATAGGAATTCAGTGACAGCAACTCCAGCATTTGTGAAGTCAGTGACGTTATATAGGATTTATTACGAAGACATACTCTAACCTTGAATTGATGTATTCCCTCTGTTTCTAAATACAAGTCTTTTTAGAGATTTCAATACGGACTACATACGGATGTATATAGACATAGTTTAGAGTGTAGATTCACTGATTTGGCTCTGTATGTAGAAGTCTATATTGGAATCTCTAAAAAGACTTATATTTAGGAACGGAGGGAGTAGCATAATTGTGTCAATACTTAGCATTAACTTTAATATTGTCTTGTCTATGTATGCCAAAGTTACTATTCATATCTTTCATGTTATTTAGTAATTAGTGCATTATATCTTTCTGCATTTCCCAAGAATGCTTACCGGGTTGCCCTTCCTTTATGTAGAGTGGGCAACTATTGTCTCAAATTAGCTGGTGAACAAGAAAAGGTCGTGGCAGAACGGTGGTTGCCCGAACTGAGAAATGCAGTTCAAGAGGCGCAAAGGTGTTTTGAAGATTGCAGGCGTGTTAGGGGCCTGGTAAGTAATGCTGACTTGCATGCGCAACCTTCTGATTCGCTAGGTTGTTACTTCCAAGGGAGCCACAGCAACGCAGACTCATTTTGATTAGATGAGAAGTGCCAATAGTGCCAATGTCTGCATGCGTGCTTTCATCCATCAACTTCATTCCGTCTTACTGATGATGCCTTGGTAACCCCCAGGTCGACGAATGGTACGAGCAACCAGCAGCGACAATAGTAGACTGGGTGACGATTGATGGGCAAAGCGTTGGTGCCTGGATCAACCTCGTAAAGCAACTCCACATGGAGATCTCCAGGCGAACACTTGCCATGTCTTCGGCAGGTGAAGAATAGGGCAGCTGCAGCTGCTACCGTGCTTTATTTTTATTCTTTGGAGGCCATTGGGTCACCGGCCGGGTGTATCTACTCGATAGCTTTTGTGCCATATGCTGTTTTGTAATTGTTATATGTACGCATCCTTCTTGGTTTGGGTTGTAATTAATTTGTTTATCATGTAGTATGTGTTTTTTGTATGTTTTATCATACGTTAAATGTCGATTTGTTGCGCGCTTTGCTATTGTTCTAGCTGCATGCTGATTTGGAGATTCACACCTCATTTTTGCACTCCTGTGGGTAACTTCAGTGAATAAGTGTGTCCGACTCATGAAGATAAAATAAAGATGTTGAACTTCCGAAAATGTTCGATGCCAAATGTGTGTTCTCTGCTAAGCTGAGCATGAGGATCATATCATACTGGTACTATCGGATTTGGGAGGATCCATGGATTCCTAGGGGAATGACTCGGCGGCCTTCTGCACCACGTGGACATAGCCTCCTCACTAGAGTTTGCGAGTTAATTGATCCGGATACGGGTTACTGGGACCGAGCTCTCGTCGAAGGTTGTTTCCATCAGGATGATGTGCCATACATTATGAGCATCCCAGTCCATGATCAAGCGCATGATTTCTTAGCCTGGCATCTTGATAAGGGCATTTTCTCTGTCAAATCGGCATATAAAGCACATGTGACCATGTTAAAAAGGGAGGCTAACAAACAGCAAGGTGCCAGCTCGTCATATGAAGAACGAGATTCTGAAATGTTCAAAGCTATTTGGAAACAAAATTGTCCTCCTAAGGTGCATCATTTCTTGTGGAGATTTGCGCACAATAGTCACCCAATATATATGAATATCAGTAGAAGGGGTGTAGAGCTTGATACACGGTGTGCTGTTTGCGGCCAGTTGTTCGAAGATGGAGGGCACCTTTTTCTAAAATGCAAATGGATGAAACACAGATGGCGAGCGTTGATGCTGGAAGAGGTGAGAGTGAAATTGTCACAGCAAATTTCCGCAAAGGAAGTAGTATATGCTATCTTGCAGCTTTCAGAGGAACAAAGGATGCTTACCATTGCTCTCCTTTGGTCTTGGTGGCATGAGAGAAACCATGGAAATCATGGAGAACGCAAAGCCACGATAGAAGAATTCCAATATGCCGTTCGTTTTCATGTGAATGAGTGGAATGTGTTCCTGAACAAGAAGTCGGTTTCTCAAGCAAGCCATAGTTCTTGGAAGCCACCACCATCATATTTTGTTAAAATTAATATTGATGGAGCTTTTTCAGAACACAATGGATACAGTGGATGGGGACTAATATGCAGAGATGCCTTCCATGAAGTCCTTTTTGCCGCAGCAGGCTCATCCCAATCAATTTCCAATGCTTTACACGTTAAGATAGTGTCCCTTTGCACCCCTGTTAACTGGGCTATTCAAATGGGGGTGGGCAGAGTACATTTTAAGACTGATTGTCTAGTGCTATAACAAGTTGTGTCATCGGATATGTACGGCGTGTCTTCCCTTGGCCAAATGTTCAAAGAGCTTAAGGTGAATCTTGCCACACAATTTATCCAGACTATGGTTGTATACACGCCACGTGTTTGTAACAAGCCAGCGCATGTGCTGGCTGCTATTGGTGCAGGTTTAGTTGATGGAGAGTCTAACCAATGAAATCCATGCTGTAAATTATCCTGATGATATAACCCATGCTGTAACCGGCGATTTAGCCGTGTCTTAATGAAATACGAGTGTTCCATCTAAAATAACACAGTATGCGCACGTAGGTGCCTCCAACGACCTGAATTTCAACGCGCAGTTTCTTCACCCGTGAGACTGTGAGAACATGCAGGGACTAGACTATTTTTTCCAAGGTCAAATTTAGAGTAACTTGGAGGGAGTATCTCATTAGCAGTTTTTTTTTTTTGAGAATTTATATCATTAGCACTTGAAGCGCAGAAGAACGGCCCATTCAGGTATTAGCCCATTAGGGAAGAGTGGAAGCTCGAGGCTGGAAATTTTTGGTATGGTTGTCCTGTTTGTGAGCGCCGCACTCATATCGATCAGTCGATCTGCTCGCTGCTAGGGTTTTCGCAGACCACATCGCCAGGCGCCACCGTCCACCGCAGACCATTCGCAGACCATATTGATCAATCGATCTGCTAGCTGCTAGTTGAATGCCCGTCCATTGCCATCGAACAAAAAACGACGCAGAGATATGATTTTGGGTAATGTTTTCAAATCCCAGACAAAATCAGATTTGAAAACATCCAAATATTATTGTAATTGGTAATGTTTTCAAATCCCAGACAAAATCAGCTGTGAACACTTATGCATATCAATAAAAAAAAACTTGTGCATGTATGATTTTGCATTTGTCCTTAGATCTTAGATAATAAACAATGTCCGTTCATTTGCACATACATACATGGGCTAATCAACTAGAGTGTTTATACTCCCGTTGCAACACGCGGGCAATCATCTATACTATATATATATATATAAGGTAGTGTTTATTTTCATCAACTTATTCTCCGCCCTGCCATTACGTCCCTTCATTGATTTTTTTTTCGTCCAACCGATTTTTTTAGTCCCACCACACCTTTTTCTCACACCTTCTTCATACGCTAATCAATCGTCTTAATTTACTTACCTTCTGCACAGTCGCACCAATTATCATCTTAGATTTACTTACCAAACATTTATTTGCACAATCACAGGTATGATTTGATAAACATTTATGTACACAATTATGGACCGGATTTTATAAGCATTTATTTACACAATCATGGACAGGATTGATAAACATTTATTTACACAATCACATTAATATAGATACGTAGATCACGAGCTAACATACTAGAATATTTATATTCCATTGCAAGGCACGTGCATTGTCCTAGTATTTTTTTTAAGTATATCCAGTTTTCTTGATCAAATCATGGCTATGTCCATTTGCCTTGTATGTCAGCAAGTGTACCAACACCGGATTCTGTAGGTTGTCATCGTCCTGCGTGTGCATTGTATATGACTGTCATGAAGGACTCATCTAAAAGTACACATGAATGGTGAATGGAGAGTACAACACCGGGACAACTGCTCGTCCACATTCATTACCATGCCACATGCGCATAAACTTTAAACCCAAAAAACAGACATAATTGTGTATAGAGGTTGAATTGTTAGCTATGTGGAACATTAAATGATGGCCAAATAATTGTAATGTTAAGGTTTTAGCTAGTTTGGGTTTCTTGGAACTACATCTGATAGGATTGGACGCCATCTATAAACATCATCATTCCAGCCAGGAATTTTGGCTTGTAAAGCAATGTTAAGGTGGAACAAATTAATTTAGATTTTTAATACATCCTTCTAGAATGGATTTTGTCCCACACATTCGGTAAGCGAAGAGGATTGACTATAGGGATTGTTCTCTCAAGTAGGTCAAACACGAAGAGAATGAAGCAGTCGGTCGTGCAATACGGGAACAAAATCTATACTAAGTAGGCTCTAGAAATACGAAAACAAATGACATAAAGGACATGGGAATCATTCTTACCAACTTCCAAGCTGAGACACTACAACACATCCTAGGTTAACAATGATGTAGTGCTGGACATAAAATGCTAAACGGAGTTTTGGATCCCACATGGAGTCATCTAGTATCATCTGAGAGAGGTGTTAAACATTATTAGAATTTACGATAGCAATGACATGTGGTTGTCGCTTTCTGAAGTATAAGTAAAAAATTGCAAGTAAAGTAAGTGTTGTGAAATTGTAACAACTTATAGAAAAGTGTTATCCATATAGTGATATAGAGTGTCTTTGGCAAACTGAAGCGCGTCTGTACCATTTAATCCGCCATGCTAAAAATGTTAATATCCATAGCGGTGAATCTATAGCCCGCATGTTCTTTCAGCAAAGACACTATGTATCACTATATGAACCTTATGTTTTCTATAAGTTATTGCAATCTCATAACAACTATTTTACTTGTAATTTTTTAATTATATCTCATAAGGTGGCAATCACATGTAATTACTATCAAATATTTTAATAATGTTTTACTTCCCTATAAGATGATACTGAATGACTCCATGCGAGACCCAAAACTCCGTTTAGCATTTGATGTCCAACACTACATCATTGCAGAACTTTTTAGTTGTTAGCCTGAGATGTGCTTTAACGTCTCAGGGTGCAAGTTGGTAAGAATGCTTCTTATGTCCGTTTATGCCATTCGTTTTTTGTATTTCTAAAGCCTACTTGGTGAAAATTTTGTTGCCATATTGCACGATGGACCCCTTCACTCTCTTCATTGTTTATCTACTTGATAGAACAATCAATATACTCGATCCTCTTCCCTTGTCGAATGTTTGGGGAAAAAATCCATTACAGAAGGACGTATTAAAAATTAGAAGTATTTTGTACCACCTGGAAATTGCTTTACAAGCCGCAATTCTCGGCTAGAATGATGATTTTTTTAGACGGTGTCGCATAATACCAAGTGGAGTTCCAAAAAACCAAACAAATTACAATTACAATTTTGTGGCCACCCTTTCATGTTCCACATTGCCAACAATTCGTACCTCTATACAGCAATTTTGTTTGTATTTTTGATTTAAATGTTTATGCGTATGTGGCATGATAACGAATATGGACTACCAGTTACATTCACTATTCATGTGTACTTTTAGATATGAGCCCTTCATGATGGTCAGATATAATGCATGTGTAGGATTATTACGACCTACGAAATCAGGTGTTGGTACATTTACTGACGAATGTGTAGCCAACATTCCACAAGTCCTGCATGGTTTGGTCAAAAGAACCGGGTTTAGACTTCCTTCGAACATAGTCGGTTCACTCTTGATTGATAACCAATATGTTCATTAGATTTTTAGTCCAAGTAATACTTTTTGTATTACAACATTGTTAAACATCTCTATCGCCCCTCTTATGTTAGTAAATTTTTTTTTTCATTTTATTGATATTGCCTTGAATGCCTTCCTAAACTTGAATGATGATTTTTTTTCCTAGATGATAATACATGTGTTGCGAAATTGGATCTTGTCGGTTGCCGTTGTGTCGTACCAGAGCCCGTCATTCACTGTAGTTATACCTAACGAAGCACCCAAATTTAGAACCTATGATGGTATCATTACAGTTATACACAAGGTAATAGTTTTATTTAGTACCTATATTTGTTGTCTTTTCAGTTTGCTATGCCTCAAGGATGAAGAAAATAGCTACAAAGTTACCTTCAATGAGATTATCAACTTGTTTGATGAGCTTTATGATATCAGTTTTGTTAAAGCACATCTAGATGTGCCATAAGTATTGCACATCTAAATCCTATATCATTGATCTTATGTTGAGATTCGTGTGGATATTTTATTTTTCTTTTTTCTTTTTCTCTTCATGCTTGATTCACTCACTTAGATGTGCAATAAGTTGGGCACATCTAGATGTGCCCTAGACATTCCCTTATGATATATATGTAATATTGCTTCTTTATTGCAATATCGCATATGGGACGCACATTTTTGGGACATATTGTTCTAGGCGCACACCTCTAAAAACTTTTAAAAAATAAACAATTCTGGAACTTTTTTGTGCTGAACATGGTCGAGTGTTCTACTTGTATGAAGTTTGCTCGGAGAAATGACTTTTGTGTTCCTGTATGAGAAATAAACAAAATTACAACTTCAAAATACTTGAATAGTAACTTGTACATAGAACTGAATTTTTTTTGGCACAGGAAACCACGTAAGTCATGCCTTCACGAAACTTTATATGCGAGTATAACACTAGATCATGTTTATTCCAAAATAGTTTCAGAATTGTTTGACTTCTTTTAATAACTTTGAAGGTGTTCTTTCGTTCATATGATAGAAATATAATGAGAAGTGAAAAATCATAGAAAGTGAGATGACACGCATGTCAAATTCTATAGAAAAAGATATACCATTTGATTCATAGGATAGCAACTTTTTCATTGGGTCTAGGCTAATATTTTTTTTTCTTTGAAACATGAAGATTGGTTCATGTCCTACGTAGGAATAGGAATATATCCCTACAAACTAAATGGCTTCAAAGGAATTTTTCTTATAAAATTTCTTCAAAATTCCTGTACACGGCCTAGATATTTTATCAATGTGGGTGCGCTTAGACCGAGGTTCCGACGGGTAATTCCCGATTATATATTTGTTGGCCATATTGAGACTTCATATATAACATGATGTCACCTCTCTTGTGCGCATACTATCTTCCTCACCCTCGCATAATAGCAAAAACTCATCACACCGACACTCTTCTACTTGCAATTCTATTCAGTAACCCAGAATTATGTGTGTACATAAACTAGTAGTTCCTTCCCTCATAGAAAACTACGCACACAATTCCAATCCACAAAGTTTAATGTTGAATGTGTGCAATTTCACTTGTATGTTATACTCCCTCCATCCATATATAGGGCCTAATCCGTTTTTCGAGACTGCTCTTTGACTATTGATATGATTAATAATAGTATATGAGATGTATAATGTGAAAATTATATCATTAGATGTTCCTTTCACGTATGAATTTGATGGTATGCTCTATGTAACTTGCATGTTATATATTATTGCTCTAACATATGATCAAAGTTAGTCTTGAAAAATGTATTAGGTTAGTCTCAAAAAACGCACTAGACCCTATATATATATGGATAGAGGGAGTATATGAAATGGGGCATTTACAATGATGATTTAATTGTTGATCTAACGATTTATGAAGGCTCCTAACATTTAATAAAATTTCAGGCAACTTGGGAATAAACAATCCCTACAAAAGTATGTAGCACGGATTATTGCAGAATTATTGAAACAACATAAACATGTCGTCATGGTCACCAGTTCATAAGACTCTGACACATCTAAATTATGAAACTACAACAGTCAAGCTCATCATCATCATTCACACAGGAAACGGGAACGTTTCCTGCAGGGAACAAGTTAATTCACACACAAGGGCTACTTTGACAAGAGCAAATGACAGTACAATTCCCGATTTCCTTCTCGCCGATACCTAGATTGCAGGAAACGCTCCCGAGATACAGCAGCAAACATAATTTCAATCCTACAGTTAAATAGCCTAGCTCATCTCATGCACTGTACAACGCCACGTTTTTTTCTGCACCAGCAATGGAGGGCTGACGCCATAAACAGTGCATCTCCTCACCGGGGATGGTTTTTGTTGAAGCGATTACCATTTCCGCCTTTTCGGCTCAACCTGCAGTTGATGGGCCAAAATTAAAGAGGGATAGAAAAGAATGTGCTGAATAATACTAAAAAAAAGCTATATCTTATATTAAGCTCATCTTCACCATGAAATACATGAACTGAGATCATGCTAATGGGTGACAATAGCCTGTGTTCACAAAGATCCTAATCACTGCTGATAGCAGCTTAGCGCATTCAGTTATTCGAAGATAATATCAGAATGTCACTTTAAGGTCCTAACTTGTTTTGCTAACCAAAGAACAATTATTCTTACCATAACGGCCTATTTAAGATTGCCAGCATATGTAAGGCTGCTTGGCAAGGGACTAACTAATGTTCTGCAAACACAATATAATAAGGTTCTTGACAAAGTACTATACACATGCATGGACTCAAAGAACTCATGACAGCAAATTTTAACTATACATGAGTACTTGTTTAGTCAAACACCAAACATTTTCCTAGGAATATTGAAGGAACAAAGGCAAGCATCACCAACTTTTGGAAATGAAATTCTTGAAATTAAATTCAACAAGATAAAGGTATAAAGCTATCTACAAGCAGAAAATTAATAAACAATACTGTCAAGAAAAAGGAACAAAAAATCACTGACCTTAGAATCAGAACTTGGTGAACTCGGGTATGAATTTGAAGGCCTCTTTGCACCATTTTCTTTAGCACAATCCGCACACAGGAAAGTATCCAACTTTTTGGCCTGCTCAATGGTCATTCCCATACAGGTTGGATGGAACCTGCACAGGTTCAAAGGTACATACTGAATAAACATGTGAATAAAGAAGGTCAACAGTAGCAGAAATGAAGCAGCACAGTACTAAATACTCCCTCTGTTTGAACTAAAACCACGACAGTTATTATGGAATGGAGGGAGTAGCAATTTGTTGCTGAATGTTCTGTATGCAAATATAAAGGGCACATGCCATGCCTATATATAGAAAGTAGGAAATAAGTGTTAAGAGACATTTAACATGATTGGTGATCAGATAAGAGAGAACTGCAATGCGAAACTAGTTGTAGCAAATACTCTTATAGGAGGCAAGGAATTAATAATCCAAAACAGGCAACCTTTAAGTCAGAAACTAGAAGGAAAGGACAAACATATGTTCTGTTCTTTGCATCTTTTTCTGAAGTAATAAACAACAAACATCTCTTTTGTGTTGCATCTTTATAGATTAATAAATATGCAACACTGTGTTCCTTGAGATGATACTCTGTACTTCTGTAGGTAAGGTGCTCCTTGGTCCTTGTAACAAATATAAGGATGAGATACAATGCTTTAACCATATATAATCATTTTTAGGATTGAAAAAAAAAGATATGCTCTAAAAATCAAAACAATGAATGCTGTGCTTGTGTGCAATACTGATTTCCAAACTCTGACATGGTATGTCCAAAACACTTGCGTATTTATGTAGTTCAAACATCTTTCGAAGTTGGAAAAAGGTCAAAGTATGCAAATTTATAAACACCAAAGAAACATCCAATATGCACTTCCCAAGTATTCCACAGGGAGATGGCATCACCGTATCAGAGCCAGCTCAATACTTTCAAGGCAGCTATTTCTCAAACAACCAAGCAAAAGCACAATGCACATGCTGAAACAGAGCATGAGACACAGAACAAAGAGATTGCTGAATTTTCCAAGAGAGACGGCCCTTTCGCAGACATGAGACAAAACTGTTCTTTTGAATCACATATCTTATGAAACCTACGAATGTGACATCAGTGTAAACTGCATATCTTTGAGAACTGCAAAGCATAAGAATGTGGAGCATCAGGCTGTAAGAAACCTTAGAAGTTCATCAATTGCACTTGACTATCTTCAGTCCTAACCAAAAGATGTCATACCACAATTTAACTTGGCTTTCCAATGAAAATACCCAAACGCAAGGTAAACTAATTTGTCATGCACGGCAAAAAAAAAAGATATAAGCTGGATAAGCTGAATGCAGCATGTGAATGCAAGGCAGCTAGTTGCTGATGCTATCTCTTGGCCATATAACCACCAAACCGACAACATCAGCTGGGTAAACTCTGACAAGAAGAATTCATTTTTATCAGAGATTTACCAGTCTTTGCATCCCTCGCATTGCACCATGAGGTCATCTGGGTTGTACGGCATCTCGCACTTACAGTACCTAAACACAAAAATCCCAAATGAGACCACCATACGACAGCCAGCCCCACAATGCATTGCAAATCGAGCGACAGCTAGCGGAAGGCAGGGCACGCAGCACATACACGGCGACACGGTCGGGGGTGAACGCTCCGGTGGCCGCCTTGTACTCGAATCGGCAGAAGAAGTCCTCCGGGCCGACGTTGTCGAGCTTGGTGTAGTTCTTGAAGGAGTGAACGATGCACTTGCCCTCGATGGTGTGTGCGCTCTGCGTGTCGAAGTGGTCGGAGAGGAAGAGCTCTTTGGCCCCGTGGAACTGCCGGCGGCCGCCCTTGGACTCCTCCGGCCGGTAGTACCAGCGGACCCGCACCCGCACGCTCCCCCGACCGTCCGACTCCAGGCTCTCCACCCGGGCCACGTAGGGCGCGTTGTCCGTGTCCGACGGCCGCATCAGCACGCAATCCCCGACTTCGCATCAGGAAAGCAGGGTCGTCAAACAAAGACCAAATCTTGGCGGAAATGGCGATGCAGCAGCAGCATCAAGGAGAGCACGTACCTCGGACGACCTTGGTGGTGCCCCTGATGGTGTAGGAGTCGATGTCCCTCTTGCCCTGCTTGGTCTTGGCCATGGAGGTCGGGGTTGGATCGGGAGGAAACCCTAGGAAGCTGAGCTGGGGGAAGGACGGGAAGGGGGGAGGGGGGAGGGGTGTGGTTGGCCACAGCTCCGTTCCGCCCAGGGAGGAGGAGACCCGGGAGGGCAGGGGTAGTCTAGGGATTTCGTGGGGGAGCAGTGAAAATGTGAAATGGAGGTTTGAATCCAAGTGGCGTCCTGGCATCCTCCGCCGTCCGATTGGAGCAGGTTTGGTTTGGCGTCTTCTCCGTCATTTGGACTGTGAATTTTGCCTTTCCCATTTCTCGAAACTATGGACAGAGCACTCCACGAAAGACGGATGTCGCGTTTAGTCCACGCTTGACCCTCACGTCGGTTTGTGGGTGGCCACTAAGGGCATCTCCCGTCGACCCGCAAATTTCCCCCGTGCGTTCGAACCATGCTGTCCAGATCGTGGAAGTCATCTAGTGAGGTCCTGTATCGGTCTGCGACGCGGTCCGGATATGATTTTTCTCACAAATCAGAGACAAATGTGGAGGACTTTGCGGAAGTCCGGACATGAGAAACGTCCTTCTTTATCCGTCTGGCCAACCCAAAAGAAAAGCGGAGTCCACGCTTTTGTAGCATCACGCATTGTTTTCGTGCCAAAATCCTTAATTTCTCTTCTTTCATTCCCCGTCACTCTCCGCCCAATTCCCTCTCTTTTCTCCCATCCTCTTTTTCCTTCCGCCACCGACGTATGGAACGTCAGAGAACCTGTCGGAGATGGAGCCGGCGGAGGTGTCGGAGGATACGTGCATCACGTTCGCCCGGAAGATCAGCTCGGCAACGCGGCAAACCCGCCGCTTGAAAGCGAAGGCCGCAATGGAGGAGAAGCTCAAGAAGCGGTTGGCCACTGGTGGGTCTGGTGGTGGCGATGGCCGTGGAGGTCGTGGCAGACGAGGCGGTCAGCGCTGCCGTGGCGGACGTCGCCAAACGGGCGCGCCCACAATACAAACGGCGCCATGGCCAAAATCTTACAAGCCTCCATACTACTACGCCGTCAAGTAGGTCGGAACCCCCGTTGGTACGGTGCCTTACATCGTCGACGTTAACGCGGCGCCGCTCTTCTCCGAGTATTCTTCGCTGCAGCTCGTTCGGGCGCGGACGGCAGGCGGGGAGCAGATGGGTGCCGCACGTTGTTCGCTGCAATGCCTAGAGCGGGGGAGCCGTCGTACGACGCGGACAGTGAGATGCTCGACATCATCCACGACGGAGGCAAGAGAGGAGGAGGGGACTATGAGGAAGTGCAGGTGGAAGATTCGGATCCCACCTAGTCCGGCAACTACCACCAGCAGCAGTCCTACACCTAGACGACCACGCAGCAGTCCTACACCCAAACCGGCGATGGCACACAACAACAACAACATTGGGCCACCAGAGAGCAACAGTAGGAGGGGGAGGAGGAGGACGACGATGATGGTCCGGATGATATAGCCGACGATCCGAAGAAGAAGGGTAGAGGAGAAAGCTTCAACATGTGAGAGGGCGAGCTGTTGTGTGATACATGGTTGGCCACTAGCATTGATCCGATCCATGGCACAGAGCAAAAGGACACAACCTTTTGGAGGAACATTCACATATGGTTGTGGGTAACCAAAGTGGAACCTTTTCATTGCCAAGACCGCCACCCAAGCTAATGAGTAAGAAACCGATGACCCTATCGACCCAACCCAAGAACCACTGAAGAAGGTTAGAAAAAATTTCAGGGGGGAGAAGTGGGAGGAGGAGAGGGCAAAGCGAGAAGGTGTGGCGACCAAGCTGACGGGGAGGTTCGAGGACATCTTGGCGAAGGAGTAGGCATGCATGAGGCGCTCAGACATCAAGGAGGAGAAGAAGGCGGAGAAGTTCAAACTGTTGATGGAGGCAACAGACAAGAAGCTCAAGCTCGAAGAGAGGAGGACCATGATCGAAGACACGAAGGCCATGCTCGAGGAAGAAAGGGTGAAGATCGCCGCCAATGGAGAGGACGCCAAGATGTTGACCTTGAATGTCAACTCTTTGGATGCCAATGCAAGAATAAACATGCAATTTGTCCGCTACCAGATGTTGCAGCGGCAGAAAGATGAGTTGGCGGCGGCGGACTATGAGGACGTGGCGGAGGCGGACGCGGATACAGAGGAGGAGGCTGCCTACGCGGCGGCGATGGCATCTCCTTGATCGGGGAGCAGCGGCCGGGATTGCCGGTCCAGTAGGGCAGAAATGCATGGACTGTTGGACTGATGTTCTTTTTGCATTAGGGCATGTAAAAAACTAAGCATATTTGCTTTTTTTAGTTGTGATCGGGCATGCGATCCAGTGCGCTGTGTGGATCGGAGTACATTTGAATTTAAATTTACTGTGGACATATACATGATACGATTAGATGGCGGCCTCCCGCATCTGTGTCGGCGGACTGGTCCCCTCTGCCCGCGGACGGATGTAGGACGAAATTTGCGGGTTGCCATTGGAGATGCCCTAAGGACAATAACACAAAATGTAGCGTTGATTTTATGGCAGTGATGATTTAATTAAAGGATGTTGTAGTTGAAGGAAATATGCCCTAGAGGCAATAATAAAGTTGTTATTTTATATTTCCTTATATCATGATAAATATTTATTATTCATGCTAGAATTGTATTAATCGGAAACTTGATACATGTGTGGACACATAGACAAAACATCGTGTCCCTAGTAAGCCTCTATTAGACCAGGTCATTAATCAAAGATGGTTAAGTTTCCTAACCATAGAGATGTGTTCTCATTTAATGAACATGATCACATCATTAGGAGAATGATGTGATGGACAAGACTCATTCGTTATCTTAGCATAATGATCATTAAGTTTTATTGCTATTGCTTTCTTCATGACTTATACATATTCCTTTGACTATGAGATTATGCAACTCCCGAATACCGGAGAAACACCTTGTGTGCTATCAAACGTCACGACATAACGGGGTGACTATAAAGATGCTCTACAAGTGTCTCCGAAGGTGTTTGTTGGGTTGGAATAGATCGAGATTAGGATTTGTCACTCCGAGTATCGGAGAGGTATCTTTGGGCCCTCTCGGTAATGCACATCATGATAAGCCTTGCAAGCAATGTGACTAATGAGTTAGTGAAAGTGCGTTATATCGACTAGAGGGGGGTGAATAGGTGATTTTTATGAAATTCTTCACTGAGGAATTTGCCGGTGAGGAAATTCCTTAGGGCTATTTGCCGGTGAGGAAATTCTTCACCATTTTCCACAACATACTAGAGATCGTTATCAATTGCCTCAAGATGCATTCGCATCTTATTCTTACAGTAGGGGTAGTCCGTCCCATCGAAGGTAGGACACCTAGCAGAGACCTTGATCATACCTGCGGTCGACATAACTAAACTCCAGGCGGTTAAACCAAAATCACATAGAACAAGGGAGTACCTTGCTCTGATACCAATTGAAAGTGCGTTATATCGACTAGGGGGGGGGTGAATAGGCGATTTTTATGAAATTCTTCACTGAGGAATTTGCTGGTGAGGAAATTCCTTAGTGAAGAACTACTAGCAGCGGAATAAGTACTCAAAAGTAAACATAACAGAATACAAGCATAGTCATCATGATGAAATGAAGACAGGCACAGAGTACAGGAAGTGTTAGCACAGGATAGCACAAGATGAAGACAAACAGACTGAAGAAATTGAACTGAGGAAATTGAAAAAGTCTTCAGTCAAAGTCTTCAAACACAGATATGAACAAGCACACAACACAGTTATGAGGAAATGAAAGAGTTGAGGAATTAGAACCAGTAAGCTTGGTGAAGACAATGATTTGGTAGACCAGTTCCAACTGCTGTCTCAGTTGTACGTCTGGTTGGAGCGGCTGAGTATTTAAACTCGAGGACACACAGTCCCGGACACCCGGTCCTGAACACGCAGCTCAGGACACCCAGTCCTCACCATATTCTCCTTGAACTAAGGTCACACAGACCTCGTCCAATCACTCGTGGTAAGTCTTCAGGTGACTTCCGAACCTTCACAGACTTGGTCACTCGGCGATCCACAATTCCTCTTGGATGCTCTAGACCATGACGCCTAACCATCTGGAAGAAGCATAGTCTTCAAAGGTAACAAGCATCAGATCCACGCAGGATCAATCTCTTCAGTGATGCTCAATCACTTGGGGTTTGTAGGTGTTTGGGTTTTGGGTTTTTCCTCACTTGATGATTTTCGCTCAAAGTCCTCGAAGGATGGGTTGCTCTCAAATGACAAGTGTCAGTTTCTCTCGGAGCAGCCAACCAGCTAGTGGTTGTAGGGGCGGCTATTTATAGCCTAGGGAGCAGCCTGACATGATAAGACATAAATGCTCTTCAATGATATGACCGTTAGGTGGATAAATATTTTGGGACAGCTGGCGCATAGCACAACAACGGTCGGAATTTTGAGTAGCAAAATCCTTAGGGCTATCATGTTCCTCACTGTGTAGGCAATCCGCACTGGCGAATTCCTAACTCTTCAGTCAGAACAAAATCCTCAGAGACCAGAAGAACTTCGTCTCTGTCACTGAAGAATATGACTAGACTGTATGCTATTTCCAATGGCTTCACTCGAAGGGATTGGTAGGTATAGGATTTTGAGTTGAGCATCACATGGAAATTTTTCCTTAGTATTTCCTCGACCCCCTTTAACAGTACGGTGTTTCCTATGACTCAAGAAAGAGAAAATGAAACTACGAAAACAAAAGTATTCACGCTTCATGTTCCTCGAATGAATACCAAGTCTTCAAGGTCACACCAATTTCTTCACTTTCAAAGTCTTCAAAAAGTCTTCAGAATACCAAAGTCTTCAGACGAAGAACTTCATTTTTAGGGGTCGACTTTCTCTGTAAATATCAGACTCCTCATAGACTTATAGACCTGTGTACACTCATAAACACATTAGTCCCTTAACCTATAAGTCTTCAATACACCAAAATCACTAAGGGGCACTAGATGCACTTACAATCTCCCCCTTTTTGGTGATTGATGACAATATAGGTTAAGTTTTCAACGGGGATAAACATATGCAGTGTAAATACTGGTATTGAGGAATTTGATTGCAAGATATAGAAGAACTCCCCTGAAGATGTGCATAGTGAGGAATTTGCTATTGAAGCAATGCACACTTGAAGAGTTGAATCATGGAGATCTCCCCCTATATCTTGTAATTCATACACGCATTTGACATATAATAGTGAAGAATTTGAAATGCATGATGAAATATGGTGACTGATGTAATTCAGCATGCGTGCAATAATATTAATGAGGAATAAGCATGCAGAAAAACGTATCAGGAGTATCAGAGCACCATCGGGTTTAAGTTTACAACTCAATCCAATAAAGTCTCAAAAGAACGAGAGTTGTAACTTGAGAAAAACGCCCATATAGAAAGAACCGCTTGAAGACTAACTCAAAATTCTCCCCCTTTGTCATCAAATGACCAAAAGGATCGAATATGAGGACTAACGCTCCTGAAGAATATCAAGTTGATGAAGGAGCGCCAGCGTTGCTGGGGTCGTTTGTTGTAGTAGGGCCTACCACAGTGTCGTCCAAGTCTTCATTTTCATCAGTGACGCGCGATGAAGAATATGAGCTGGCCACCAGAGAAGGAACCTTGACCTTCTTGAATTTCTTCGGTGGAGGTGCAGACCAGTCAAAATCTTTCGTGAGACCCATTTTCTTCAGATCGTCTTCATCATACAGATGTGACAGGATTGCCCAGGTGCGACCGAAGACTTGATGGAGGTAGTAATGGTTTTTCTTCACTGCATTGTGTGTAGCAGTCATATTGTGAAGAAATGAACCAAACTGACGCTTAACCCATTTGTGATTTCGATCCACCTTTTGGTGAAGACTAAGCAGAAGTTCACTGCCAGTCATCACACGCGGAGCAGTGGCTTGAGGAGTGGACTTGGGTGCATTGGCAGAGTCATGTGTGGCAGAGTCATCATTGGTGGAATAAGAGGCAGCTTTGCAAAATTGACCATCCAATAGACGAATGCCTTCATCTATAACAGCTGGTGCCTTGCCCTTTCCATCAACTGAGGAATAGGTCTGCTTGAGGACTTCAATGGGGGGCAGGTAGCTGAGGTGATTCTGAAAATCAGCTTTGTAGTGGAGTGAAGACCTTGTCTTGAGGAATCTCATAATCCAAGGTGCGTAAGGCTTCAGCTCAAATGGAGATAGTGCAACATTTGCCAGAGTCCTCATGAAGAAATCGTGATAATTGACAGGAATGCCATGAACGATGTTGAATACCAGATTCTTCATGATGCCAACAATTTCCTCATCAGATGAGTCGTGGCCTTTGATAGGACTCATTGTCCTCGTAAGAGTATGATAGACAGTTCTGGGCACATAAAGCAATTCCTTCATGAGAAATTTGGTTCTTGGTGTCTGACCTGGCTTCAAAGGTTTCATCAGCACCTGCATGTAGTGATTTGTAAGCTCAGGTTCACTGTAGATGCAACGAGCTTCTTCAAGGGGAGGACTGAGTGGTAAGGCACGAAGCAATTCAGAGGCTGGTGCAGTGTAGTGAGTGTTTTCAGACATCCAGTCTAGCACCCATGAATTCACATCTTCAGAATCTCCTGTGATGTGCAACGTTGCATAAAATTGAAGAATCAGTTCTTCATTCCAATCGCAGATGTTAGAGCAAAAGCTTAATAGTCCAGCGTCGTGAAGAACACTGAGGACTGGTGCGAAGCACGACAGAGATTCCATATCCACGTGAGGAATATGCTCATGATAGAAGATTTTCTCTTTGTTGAACAGCACGGAGGAATAGAAATTGGCTTGACTAGCAGTCCAGAAATGCCTCTTCCTAATGCAAGCAGAGTTATAAGGGTTGTAATCTTCGAAGAATACATGCTCGCCGAAGAAATCATCAGCCTTGAACTTTTACTTGCGTGAGAATGGATCCTTTGGCTTGGGCAGAGGAGTGTCAGTGAGTTGCATCACGACCTCAGGAATCGCAATCTCAGGTTCTTCAGGCTGAGGAATTTCTGGTTCCTCTTTAGTGGCAGTCTACGTCTTCAGATGTTCAGCAGCAGCAGTTTCTTCAGCACCAGTGGCTGGAATTTCCTCATGTACAGATGAAGTGGGGTGAGTTTCTTCAGAGCCCATTTGAACAGTTTGTGCAGGCGACTGAGGTATTTGCTGCAACGGTGTGAACATTGGAGAGTTTGGATGCTGTCTTTCCCATAATTCATCACTTATTACTGGTGTGGAGCAGCCAACGTCCACATCTTCCTCTTCCATTTCTTCAATGCCAGCCTCTTCAGCTGTGAACTGAGGCATGGGCGAGGAGATGACAGGTGTTGAAGGGATCGTATCCACTTCAATTTCTTCATCAATCTTCTTTGACGAAGCAGCAGAATAATTTTCTTTATCAGATCCGCTAGGGACCTCATATTCTTCACCAAAAGGAACAAGGTCCTTTGATGGCCTGGTCGAGATGGGAACAACATCAATGGGATTAGCAAATGAACTTGTCATAGGCTTCATTTTCTTTGGAGCTGAAGAATCTGAAGCAGCTGATGCTTTCTTTTTCTTCACTGCTGCACGCTCCACAGCCTTGGTTTTCTTCACATTTGATGCAGATGGAAGGATTGGAGTTGGTGTAGGCGCAGGAGGAGCAGAGAAATCTGGTTGATTTTCTTCATTTTCTCCAGGCGCACCACTAGTGGGTGCCCTGACAATTTCTTCAGCGGCTGGAATGCGGTCGTCAGCCCTGGAACTCACGTTTTCTTCAGCAGCCTGATTGTCATCAGCGGTGCTGGCATTTTCTTCAGTAGGCTGAGCAGATGCTTCAGCCTGAGGAATTTCCTGTTGCGTTGGGGCTGCAATATTGGAGGTGAACTGTTCTGTTATCTCTACAAATCTGACTTTGGCTCCCAGCCAATCAGCATAATAGCGATCAAATTCATCACTCAGTTTCTTGATTTCTGATTGGAGAGCAAAAAGTTCTTCAGGTGAAAGTTTCAGAATGTTTTGCTTCAGAAAGCGCTCTTTATTGTACTACACTTTCTTCACTCTCCTCCCATGTTCAAATTTCCATTTCTCTTCTTGTATGAAGTGAGTCAGCACGTGACTTTGACCAGGAGTTAGCTTGAAATCAGGCATGGGAGTGTTCGGGGCCTTGTGCCAAACATCAATGTATTCGAGGATCAACTTGGGATCCAAAAGCAGTGGCACATCTGTTCCTTTGTCTCTAGCGGCCCTGACTTGCCTATCTCTGATGATTTCTGCAAGTTCATCATCATCAGCTTCATCTTCATCAGACGGCACTTGGAAGGCGACCTGCTTCTTCTGAGGAATAGGACGAGGACCTCGTCCAGCAGTGGCCTTAGTCTTCAGTAGAGAGGGTCCCATTGAGGAAGTTGGTGCAGCTGAGGAACTAGCTGAAGCTCCTGAGGCAATGGACATGCCTGCAGTCCTTTGGCACGAGGCAAGATGCACAAGTGCTGAGGACTTTGTTGGAACAGCTGAGGACTTTGGAGGAGCTGAGGATTTTGAGGGAGCAGGAGCAGCATGAGGAATTGGCCGTGAGGGCTTTGAGGATTCTGGTCGTGAGGGCATTGCTGAGGAGCTTGGCCTTGAGGGCATTGTTGGTGAAGCACTTGGCTTGCGCGCAGGCTTCTTTGACCGAGCCTTCTTTGGCTTGACAGCAGAGGCCTCAACAGAGGCAGCAGCAGCAGAGTCTTCATTGAATTTCCTCACTGCTTCTCTGGCTTGCTTAGCCAACTTGGCTTGGCGCTTGGCCCATTCGTCAGGATAGTCCTCACCGCACTTGAGGCTGGTGGGATCAGCTATTTGACCAGGTGCCAATAGAGGTCTTGGGCATGGAGGATTGAGTGCGAATTTCTTCATGTACTTGGGGGTGACATATCTGTAATCCCTCCACTCTCTAGCCCATCTCCTCTCTATCTTCTGAATGCGCACCTTGTGCTCATTCTTGGTTTCCTTAGTAGGTGTGCAGTACCCAGCATATATTTCATCAGGGATCTCAAACGCTGTATTGACCTCAGGCCTCTTTCCTCCTTTCTGTGGCTTCTTACCGTCAGCCATTTTCTTTAGTTGAGGAATTTGGACAATTGAATTCTCTGAAGAAGTATGCAACTTTTCTTCGAGGAACGCTGCAAATGAGTTAAGTTGATGAGAACCTAGTGATTCAGCAGCTGACATGAGTACATGTGAACAGAGTATAGTTGCGAGGAATTTGGAGAGGTCATATGCATTCTCAGAAGGTTTTTCAAAAAGAACAAGTTTGAGGAATTGACCAGATGAGTCTTGAAGAATTTCACTAAGCGTTCTTTGTCTTAGGTTCCAGAGTTGTATAGATCGAAGATCCACACAATTGAGGAATCTTGAAGAAAAATGATGCTTAGAGAAACGAATTAAGAACAGATGACTTGTGAGGTGTTTTAGTGTGTGAAGATATGAAGAAAAAACTCCTTTGAAGATTTTGTATATAATCATTCGAATCAAAGAGGGCAGTAAAAGTAACTTTTAATTACCCTGGATGAAGAACACGATGAACAGTGAAGAGGAGAGGTGAAGTTTGTCTGTGTAGATCTTCCACGCCCTAACTCGGCAGAGGAAGATGGCTACGGCGGCGGCGGAGTGAAGATTTCTGCGGTCGGCGCGAGTACGTCAGCGACAAGGTCAAGGCAGTGAAGCTCTTCCTCACCGGCGATGATGAAGTAGCGGCGGCGCTAGGGTTTGAGAAGCTCGAGCTGGAGAGAGATCGAGCGGAGTGAAAGAAGTGAGGAAGGGAAGGAGGGGTATTTATAGCCACGGTAAAAAACTGCTCGCCCGAAGAAATTGGACGAACGTGCCCCTGACCCTTCTCATTCGCTTGACATGTGTCACCCACGTACTGAGAGGTGGAGATCGTGTGCGATCATGGGTGAATGGATAAGTGTATCGTGAGATGCGGAACGGTTTGAGCGGCAAAGCCGAAAATTTAGATAAGATAGGTTTTAAAGTTCCATTCACAATTTCTTCAGCTGACAAGGACACAGTGAAGATTTTGAACGAGTTTCAAATAGAACGCACATGAAGAATTTGTGAACAGATTGGGTTGAGTATAGCATAGAGGGGAAGGGTCCGATCACATTCACTTAGCAGAAAAACCAACTTAAAGAATTAGCAATAAGTGAATGTTGTAGAGGACATAAACTTATATATATATATATATATATATATATATATATATATATATATATATATATATATAGCCAATGAAGAAAAATGACGGAAATAGTGAAGACAGTGCAAAGTTGAAGAATATGATCAATTGAGGAATTTCAACTTTTGGTGGTGGCGTGACCCACCATATAAGAATGATGATTTCAGACACCGCGTACAATTATCGTAGGGTTCTGAGAATCAAATTATTCGTTAATTTCTTCACACTAAGAGTGTTATTCTTCATTGATTGAAGAAAAACGTTTCTTCATGTGTTGCACATCTAAGTCATCAATTTTGCATAAGTGTTAGGATGAGTGTCCTTTTCAAAGAACATTCGAAGATTCTAGGATATTTAGCTCACACCGCAACTTGCTAAATCTCTTCTCATCCAAGGGCTTTGTGAAGATATCGGCTAGCTGTTCTTCAGTCTTCACATGCTCAATAGAAATGTCGCCCTTCAACACATGATCACGAAGAAAATGATGACGAATCCGAATGTGCTTTGTCTTCGAGTGCTGAACTGGGTTGTGAGCAATCTTGATGGCACTCTCATTGTCATAGAAGAGAGACACATTCTTCATGTTGACGCCGTAGTCCTTGAGAGTTTGCTTCATCCATAGCAATTGAGCATAGCAAGAACCAGCGGCAATGTACTTAGCTTCAGCAGTAGATAGTGACATGCAGTTCTGTTTCTTCGAGGACCAACAGACCAAAGATCGTCCGAGGAAATGACATGTACCAGATGTTGACTTGCGGTCCACACGATCACCAGCATAGTCAGAGTCAGAATATCCAATGAGATCAAAAGCTGAGCCCTTGGGGTACCATAATCCAAGTGTCGGTGTGTGAGCTAGATATCGAAGAATATGCTTCACAGCCTTATGGTGTGATTCCTTCGGTGTAGCTTGAAATTGGGCACACATGCAAACACTAAGCATTATATCTGGCCTAGATGCACATAAGTACAATAAAGAACCAATCATGAAGCGGTATACCTTATGATCGAAGTCAATACCATTTTCATCAGTGCACAGATGGTCATTTGTGGGCATAGGAATTTTGACGCCTTTGCAATCTTGCATGCCGAATTTCCTCAGTACATCCTTGAGGTATTTCTACTGGGATATGAATATGCCATTGCGATGTTGACGAATTTGAAGACCTAAGAAGAATTTCAACTCTCCCATCATAGACATTTGATATTCTTCACTCATCATATAGGCAAATTCATCGCTATAATGTTGGTCAGTATAGCCAAAGATAATATCATCAACATATATTTGGCACACAAAAAATTCACCATCATAAGATTTAGTGAAAAGAGTAGGGTCGAGTGAACCAGGTTTGAAGCCTTTCTTCATGAGGAATTCCTTCAAGGTATCATACCACGCCCGTGGGGCCTGCTTGAGGCCATAAAGGGCCTTTTTGAGTCTGAAGACTTTGTCAGGATTCTTTTAATCTTCAAAACCTGGGGGTTGAGCAACATATACTTCTTCCTCAAGCTTACCATTAAGGAATGCACTTTTCACATCCATTTGATATAAAGTGATATCATGATGGTTAGCATAATGCGAATAGCCTCAAGTCTAGCAACAGGTGCAAAAGTTTCATCGAAATCAATTCCTTCAACCTGTGTGTAGCCTTGAGCTACAAGCCGTGCCTTATTCCTCACCATAAGGCCATTTTCATCTTGCTTGTTGCTGTAGATCCACTTTGTGCCAATGATATTGTGCTTGCGAGGATCTGGGTGTTTGACCAGTTCCCAGACATTGTTGAGCTCGAACTGATGTAATTCTTCTTGCATGGCCTGAATCCACTCAAGCTCCAGAAATGCTTCATCTACCTTAGTGGGCTCTGTAATAGAGACAAAAGCATAGTGCCCACAAAAGTTAGATAAATGTGAAGCTTTTGAGCGTGTGAGAGGACCTGGCGCTTTGATGTCATTGATGATCTTTTCAACTTGCACTTCTTTTGCAATGCGAGGATGAGCTGGTTGTCGTTGAAGAATTTGATCAGCATTCTCTTCAACACCATTTTCTTCAGTATTTTCATCAGGTGCATTAGCTCGACGTTCTTCATGTTCTGGAATGAATTCTTCAGCAGATTCTTCAGTGGGAATGACATCCTTAGTAGCCTTGAACTTTATAGTTTCCTCAGGTGTTGGTTCATCTATCACAGTAGATAGGTGCTCTCTTTGCGAGCCATTAGTTTCATCGAACCGCACATCTATAGTTTCAACAACCTTGTGAAGAACGTTGTTGAAGACTCTATAGGTCTGCGAGTCCTTTCCGTAACCAAGCATAAAACCTTCATATGCTTTCGGTGCAAATTTTGAGTTGTGATGAGGATCTCTAATCCAACATTTAGCGCCGAAGACTTTGAAATAACTTACATTGGGTTTCTTATCAATGAGGAGTTCATAGGCAGTCTTCTTGAAGAATTTGTGAAGATATACTCTGTTGATGATGTGGCGCGTAGTATCAATTGCCTCAGTCCAGAAACAACGAGGCGTTTTGTATTCATCAAGCATAGTGCGAGCCATCTCAGCAAGAGTCCTGTTCTTGCGCTCCACGACACCGTTCTGCTGAGGAGTATAAGGAGCAGATAACTCATGAGTAATACCAAGTTCATCAAGATAGTCATCGAGACCAGAATTCTTGAACTCAGTGCCATTGTCACTTCTGATGTGCTTGATCTTCACACCAAATTTGGTTGAAGCCCTCGAGGAAAACTGTTTGAAGACTTCCTGCACTTCATGTTTGTAAGTAACAAGGTGTACCCATGTGTAACGAGAGTAATCATCAACAATAACAAAGCCATATTGAGATGCTTCATTTGAAACAGCAAAATAATGATTAGGACCAAAGAGATCCATGTGAAGTAATTCAAATGGGCGAGTGGTGGTCATGATAGTCTTTGCTGGATGCTTGGCCTTTGTCATCTTCTCAGCTTCACAGGCTCCGCATAGGTGATCCTTGAGGAATTTGACATTCTTGATGCCAATGACATGCTTCTTCTTCGCAAGCGTGTGCACATTCCTCATGCCTGCATGACCGAGTCATTGATGCCAGAGCCAGCCTTCTGAAGTTTTTGCAAGTAGACACACGGCTGGTTGTGGTCCTGTAGAGAAATCAACAATATACAGATCTCCTCTCCTAAAGCCTTCGAAGACTTTGGAATTGTCAACTTCCATAACCACAACACAACGATACTTGCCAAAGACAACAACCGTATCAAGATCACAAAGCATTGAGACAGACATAAGGTTGTATCCTAGGGACTCAACAAGCATGACTTTGTCCATGTGTCGATCCTTTGTGATCGCAACCTTACCTAGACCCAATACCTGACTTTTGCCTTTATCGGCAAAGATGATATGCTTCAGATGCGACGGAGATAATGGAGCATCCATCAATAGATTCTTGTCACCAGTCATGTGATTTGTACATCCACTATCGAGGACCCACTCAGTGGCTTTGGGTTGATCATCCTGCAGATGAATTAGTGCAGCTTACAAACTCATATACTTCATCAGTGAAGAATATGACATCAATTCATCAGATCAATTTCATCAAGCAAAAGAACAGATAAAGCAATATGAGGATGTGAGAAATGAAAGTTCATTTCTTCATGATTAGCCTGAGTCCTATCAGGCATGCTCAGGTCTCCAGCAAATTCTTCAGACGATTACGTACGTCTGGAGACCTGACCCTGCAGAAGAGATTAGTTCTTTTTCTTCACCACCCACATCTGAAGGGGTGGCAAAGAGTTCATCATTCTGCGAGCTCCATACGAGAAGGATGGCATAGAAGCCAGTCCATTTTGTTTCACATAAGAGGGGTTAGAATAAGCATAAGAGTAAGCAGAGAAATTCTTCGAGGACTTATGGACATAATAATTTGAAGAATAATGCACATATCCATAATCCTTAGATCTTTCCTGTAAAACAGGCGGGTTAGCACAATGATGTTCATATGAGGACTTTGATCCTTTTGAGGAATTTGATCCATGTGAGAAGTTTGGTCCGTATGAGTACTTGGATCCATATGAAGAATTTGGTCCGTATGAAGAATTTGATCTGGGGTTCCTATTCTTCACAGGTGGCATCATGATGACATTCACGTGAAGATTTTCAAGGCATCTTCTGGGAACCCAGATTTTCTTCATAGGGGGACCGTTCCTGCAGTTAGTGCCAACATATCTAGCAAATACTTCACCATTCTGATTTTTGAACAATTTATAGTTGGAGTCAAATGACTCATCATCAGAACGAGGAGATTCACATGCAAATCCAGATAAGTTATATGGATCAGCTGGAGGTCCTTTTGCAGCAACCCATGTAGTTTTGGGGTACTGCTCAGTCTTCCAATATGTACCATCAGCATTGAGTTTCCTCTCAAAGGCAATACCCTCTTTCCTAGGGTTCCTGTTGAGGATCTGCTTTTTAAGCACATCACAAAGAGTTTGATGCCCTTTGAGGCTTTTGTACATGCCTGTCGTGTACAATTCCTTCAGCCCTGCATCATCAGTGATACTAGCAATGTTCTCAGATGAGGAATTAGTGATAGCAGAGGCATGTGAAGAATTTGAAACATTAGCAGCATTTGAACATTCAGGTGAAGAATTAGCAGATTCACGTTCAATGCATTTCAAACAAGGAGGAACAAATTCTTCCTGAGAAGCGCTGATTTGTTGAGCAAGTAATGAATCGCACTCCTTCTGAAGATCTTCATAACTCACTCTTAGCTTCTCAAGGTCTTGCTTTCTTTGAAGAAATTCATAAGAAAGCTTCTCATGATCGGATAAGAGAGTGTTATGATGACCTTGAAGATTGTCAAACCTAGTCTGAAGTCTCTGAAGATTTTCAGTCAAGGCTTTAGTGCGATCCATTTCTTCACCCAACATATCATCACTTTTGTCTAGCATGTTTTGAACCTTTTCAAGAGCCCTTTGTTGTTTTACAGCAATCTTAGCAAGTTTAGAATAGCTGGGCTTAAGGTTTTCATCAGATTCATTCTCACTTGATTCAGAGGAGGTATATTTGAGTACCTTGGCACCCTTTGCCATGAAGCAATAGGTGGGAGCGTAGTCATCATCGCCTTCATCAGCCTTGTTGGTGAGGTCATTTTCTTCAGTGTTGAAGATAGACTTGCTGACGAATGCAGTAGCGAGAGCTAGGCTCGCCACTCCGGATTCGGACTCCTCAGATAACTCATCTTCCTCATTTTCTTCAGATTCAGCCCCAAAGTCCATTTCCTTGCCAATGAATGCCCTAGACTTCTTGGAGCTGCTCTTCTTGTGATATGAAGACTTTGAGGATTTTGATGATGAAGATTTTGTGGATTTCTTCTTTTTCTTCACATCATCAGAACTGTAATCCTTGTATTTCTTCTTCTTTGATTCCTTTTCCCACTGAGGACAATCTTGAATGTAATGTCCAGGTTTCTTGCATTTGTGACAGAGTCTCCTCTTGTAGTCACTGGATGAGGAATCATTGCTCCTTGAGGGTCTTCCAAGGCGACCACGTCTTGAGAACTTTTGGAACTTCTTCACGAGCAGAGCCAGATCATGGCTTAGTTCTTCGGGATCACCAAGGCTGCTACCAGAGTCTTCATCTTCGGACTCAGATACCGCCTTGGCCTTCAGTGCGCGTGATCTGCCATAGCTCGAACCATAGAGATCTCTTTTTTCAGCAAGTTGGAACTCATGAGTATTTAGCCTCTAGAGAATATCAGCGGGATCAAGTGACTTGTAATCAGCATGTTCTTGTATCATCAATGCTAGAGTATCAAATGAGGAATCAAACGATCTCAGCAATTTCTTCACCACTTCATGGTCGGTGATGTCAGTGGCACCAAGTTCTTGAAGCTCATTTGAGATGTCAGTGAGGCGATCGAAGGTTTGTTGAACATTTTCATTGTCAAGTCTTTTGAAACAATTGAAGAGATTGCGAAGAACATCAACTCGAGAGTCACGCTGTGTTGAGACTCCTTCATTCACTTTGGACAACCTGTCCCAGATAAGCTTCGCTGTCTCCAAAGCACTCACTCTGCCATACTGTCCTTTGCTTAGATGTCCACAAATGATATTCTTCGCTTGAGAGTCGAGTTGCTTGAATCTTTTCACATCAGCAGCATTCAGAGAAGGTGTGACTGAGGGAACACCATTTTCCACAACATACCAGAGATCGTTATCAATTGCCTCAAGATGCATTCGCATCTTATTCTTCCAGTAGGGGTAGTCCGTCCCATCGAAGGTAGGACACCCAGCAGAGACCTTGATCATACCTGCGGTTGACATAACTAAACTCCAGGTGGTTAAACCAAAATCACACTGAACAAGGGAGTACCTTGCTCTGATACCAATTGAAAGTGCGTTATATCGACTAGAGGGGGGGGGGGTGAATAGGCGATTTTTATGAAATTCTTCACTGAGGAATTTGCTGGTGAGGAAATTCCTTAGCGAAGAACTACTAGCAGCGGAATAAGTACTCAAAAGTAAACATAACAAAATACAAGCATAGTCATCATGATGAAATGAAGACAAGCACAGAGTACAGGAAGTGTAAGCACAGGATAGCACAAGATGAAGACAAACAGACTGAAGAAATTGAACTGAGGAAATTGAGAAAGTCTTCAGTCAAAGTCTTCAAACACAGATATGAACAAGCACACAACACAGTTATGAGGAAATGAAAGAGTTGAGGAATTAGAACCAGTAAGATTGGTGAAGACAATGATTTGGTAGACCAGTTCCAACTGCTGTCTCAGTTGTACGTCTGGTTGGAGCGGCTGAGTATTTAAACTCGAGGACACACAGTCCCGGACACCCAGTCCTGAACGCGCAGCTCAGGACACCCAGTCCTCACCATATTCTCCTTGAACTAAGGTCACACAGACCTCGTCCAATCACTCATTGTAAGTCTTCAGGTGACTTCCGAACCTTCACAAACTTGGTCACTCGGCGATCCACAATTCCTCTTGGATGCTCTAGACCATGACGCCTAACCATCTGGAAGAAGCATAGTCTTCAAAGGTAACAAGCGTCAGATCCACACAGGATCAATCTCTTCAGTGATGCTCAATCACTTGGGGTTTGTAGGTGTTTGGGTTTTGGGTTTTTCCTCACTTGATGATTTTCGCTCAAAGTCCTCGAAGGATGGGTTGCTCTCAAATGACAAGTGTCAGTTTCTCTCGGAGCAGCCAACCAGCTAGTGGTTGTAGGGGGCGGCTATTTATAGCCTAGGGAGTAGCCCGACATGATAAGACATAAATGCCCTTCAATGATATGACCGTTAGGTGGATAGATATTTTGGGACAGCTGGCGCATAGCACAACAACGGTCGGAATTTTGAGTAGCAAAATCCTTAGGGCTATCATGTTCCTCACTGTGTAGGAAATCCGCACTGGCGAATTCCTAACTCCTCGGTCAGAACAAATTCCTTAGAGACCAGAAGAACTTCATCTCTGTCACTGAAGAATATGACTAGACTGTATGCTATTTCCAATGGCTTCACTCGAAGGGATTGGTAGGTGTAGGATTTTGAGTTGAGCATCACATGGAAATTTTTCCTTAGTATTTCCTCGACCCCCTTTAACAGTATGGTGTTTCCTATGACTCAAGAAAGAGAAAATGAAACTACGAAAACAAAAGTCTTCACGCTTCATGTTCCTCGAATGAATACCAAGTCTTCAAGGTCACACCAATTTCTTCACTTTCAAAGTCTTCAGAAAGTCTTCAGACGAAGAACTTCATTTTTAGGGGTCGACTTTCTCTATAAATATCAGACTCCTCATAGACTTATAGACCTGTGTACACTCATAAACACATTAGTCCCTTAACCTATAAGTCTTCAATACACCAAAATCACTAAGGGGCACTAGATGCACTTACAGTTAGTTACGAGATGATGCATTATGGAACGAGTAAAGAGACTTGCTGGTAACGAGATTGAACTAGGTATATTGATACCGACGATCGAATCTAGGGCAAGTAACATACCGATGACAAAGGGAATGACATATGTTGTCATTGCGGTTTAACCGATAAACATCTTCGTAGAATATGGAGGAACCAATATGAGCATCTAGGTTCCACTTTTGGTTATTGATCGTAGATGTATCTTGGTCATGTCTACATAGTTCTCAAACCCGTAGGGTCCGCACGCTTAACGTTCGATGATGATTTGTATTGTGAGTTATGTGTTTTGGTGACCGAAGATTGTTCGGAGTCCCGGGTGAGATCACGGACATGAAGAGGAGTCTCGAAATGGTCGAGAGGTAAGGATTGATATATTGGACGATGGTATTCGGACACCGGAATGATTTCAGAGTGGTTCGGGTATTTTTCGGACTACCGAGGGGTTACCGGACCCCCCGGGGAAGTATTGGGCCTACATGGGCCATAGGGGAGAGAGAGAGGAGCCCGCAAGGGGTGGCGCGCGCCCCCCTCCAAGGGAGTCCGAATTTGACAAGGAGGAGGGGCGCGGCACCCTTTCCCTCTCCCTCTCCCTCTGCTTCCCTTTTCCCCTCCGAAAGAAAGGAAAGG